>NC_142517.1:94752000-95065500 GCF_057876585.1 Rhinolophus sinicus
CTGGTAGTTAAATATACATGTCAGTTTAAAACATTTCAGAGATTAACTTTTTAATGTGACTTCTTGTGAACACAAAAGCTAAATAATATGGGACTACTTCAGTGCTGATTGTAATGTCCTAATTCTGGAATCACAGATATCATTAATATTGGTGAGTTGATATTTCAAATTAATATCTCACCTTAGTTTGATAATTAGTGTTTGATAAATTTGATATTTTAAAGTCAATTTAGCAATAAATATCAAACTATAAAATAACCTTTTTATTGAGGTGAAATTTACATGCAGTGAAATGCATAGATCTAAGTGTCCAGTCCAATCTGAGTATTGATGAATGTATACACCCTTGTAACTATAACTCTAATCAAGATAGAACATGTCCATCATTCCAAAAGTTTCCTTATTCACTTTCCCAGTCAAACCCTATCACCCAAAATAACTACTCTTTACATATTTATCACAGTAGATTGGTTTTGCTTTTCTTTAATTCATATAAATGGAATCATTCAGTATATGCTCTTTTGGTATGGCTTCTTTCACTTACCATGTTTGTGAAATCCATCCACAAGTTTACATGCATCACTAGTTCATCCTTTTATTACTGAGCACAATTTCATTGTATTAATCTATCACAATTTGTTTATCCATTCTCTTAATGGGTACTTGGATTGTTTCCAGTTTGAGGAATATTATGAATATGCTGCTAGAAACATTATTGTGCAAGCAATTTTATGGACATATGTTTTCATTTCTTAAGGTAATAGCTGGAGTGGAATTCCTGGGCTGTATGTTAAGTGTATGTTTAATGTTATAAAAGAGAAACAAACAAAGTGATTGTACCATTTCATCCTCCCATCCGTAGTGTAAGAAGAGTGTTCTAGTTGCGCCACAGCCTCACCATCATTAGTGTGATCAGTCTTTTTATTTTTGGCATTCTAGCTTAATTGGTATTTGCCTAATACCTCATGATGTTGAACTTCTTTTCATGTGCTTATTGGCTTTTATATATCTTCTTTTTTTTCAAATTTTTAAATTTATTTTTCAGTTGCAATTTCAGTTGACATACAATATCATATTAGTTTTAGGTGAGCAACATAGTGATTAGACATTTATCTAACTTACGAATGTAAACCTATGTAACACCATACATAGTTATTACAATATTATTTACTGTATTCATTGTACTATATGTTACATCCCAGTGACTCTTTTATAGCTGCCAATTTATACTTCTTCATCCCTTCCCCTTTTTTACCCATCTCCCAATCTAGCAACCCTCAAAATGTTCCCTGTAGCTCTTAGTTTGTTTCTGTTGTTTTTTCATTTATTTTCTTTTTTAGAGTCTACATATAAGTGAAATGATACGACATTTGTCTTTCTCTGTCTGACTTACTCCACTCAGCACAGTACCCTCTAGGTCCATCCATGTTGTTGCAGATGGTAAGATTCCCTTCTTTTTTATGGCTGAGTAATATTCCACTGTATGTATGTCCCACCTCTTCTTTATCCATTCATCCATTGATGGATACCCAGGTTGCTTCTGTATCTTGGCTACTGTAAATAATGCTGCAATGAACAGGTAGATGCACATGTTCCTTCAAAGGAGTGTTTTGGGTTTCTTTGGATAACTACACAGAAGTGGGATTACTGGGTCCTTCTTTGTCTCTTGTTACGGACCTTGTTTTAAAGTGTATTTTGTCTGGTATAAGTATTGCTACCTCAGCTTTTGTTCCCCCCCTTTTCATTTTCATGAAATTTCTGTATCTGTTTCCTTTCACTCTTTATGTGTCTTTCGATCTGAAGTGAGTCTCTTGTAGGCAGCATATGTAAAGGATTTTTTTTTTTTAACCATTCAGCCCCCCATCATTTGGTTGGAGCATTTAATTCATTTACATTGAAAGTAGTTGTTGATAGGTACGTAGTTATTACCATGTTATTATTCATATATATACACACACATATATATATACATATATATATATATATACACACATATTTATATATATATAAAATTATTTTTTTTGCCTTCTTAAAGAAGTCCCTTTAAGAATCCTTGTAATAGTGGTTTTGTGGTGACTAACTCCTTTAGCCTTTTCTTATCTGTGAACCTCTTTTCTGTCCTTCAATTCTAAATGATAGCTTTTCTGGGGAGAATAATCCTTGTTATGGATACTTGCTTTTTATCACTTTGAATATTTCCTGCCAATCCCTTCTGGCCTGCAATGTGTCTGTTGAGAAATCAGCTGGTAGTTTTATGGGAGCTCCCTTTGAGGGTAACTAACTAGTTTTCTCTTGCTGCTTTTAAGATTCTCTCTTTAACCTTTGGCATTTTAGTTTTGATGTGTCTAGGTGTGGGTATCCTTGGGTTCATCTTGTTTGTGATGCTCAGCACCTCCTGAGCTTGTATGTATATTTCCTTCATCAGGTTATGGAAGTTTTCCGTCATTATTTCCTCAAATAGGTTTTCGATTTTTTGCTCTTTCTCTTCTCCTTTTGGTACCCCTATAATGCAAGTGTTGGTAAGCTTGATGTTGTCCCAGAGGCCCCTTACACTCTCCTCATTTTTGGGGATTCTTTTTTCTTTTTGTTGTTAGTTTGGGTGTTTTCTGCTAACTTATTTTCCAAATTGCTGATTCAATTCTCTGCTTCTTCTAATCTACTGTCGATTCCCTGTAATATATTCTTCATTTCAGTTATTGTATTTTTTATTTCTGACTTGTTTTTTTCTATGTTCATTTTTATGTTTCCTACCTCTTTGTTGAAGTTCTCTCTGAGATCATTGAGCATCCTTATAACCAGTGTTTTGAATTCTGCATCTGGTAGATTGCTTGTCTCCATTTTGTTTAATTTTTTTTTTTTTTCTGGAACTTTGCTGTGTTACTTATTTATTTGGGACATGTTTCTCTAGCTCCCTATTTGGCTGCTTCCCAGTTTTTGTTCCTATGTATTAGGTAGAGCTGCTATGTATCCTGGTGTTCATAGAGTGGCCTTGTGGAGTAGGTGTCTTGTAGGGTCCAGTAGTACAGTCTTCCTTGTCACCTGAGCTGGGTGCTCCAGGTGTGTCCCTTGTGTAGTTTGTGTGTGCCTTCCTATTGTAGTTGCACCTTGCTTGCTGTTTGCATGTCAGTGGAAAGGATTGACCCTTAGGTTGATAGTTTGTGAGGAGTAGCCATGACTACAGTGGAGGGGCTATTGTGTGGGGGCTGACTGTACGGAGCAAGATTCACTTTAGCAGGGCTCTGGTGCCTGGTGCCTGCCCAGTAGTCCCTTTGGGTGTGTCGTTTGTGGATGTGATTGGGTGGTGCTCTGGTGTGGTTTGAAGCTGGCCACTGGGTTTGTTGGTTCTGGGGCCTATTGGGAGGGGCTCTGGGGCCTTTTGGGCCAAAGTCAGCCAGTTCCTGTGCCCTTTCAGGGTACCTGATATGAACTTCAAAGTAATCTGCAGGTGGTTGCCACTTGTCCTGGAGTTGTAGGTGTCTGGGAGAGGCTAAGTTGCGAACCGAGGCCAGCTGCCACTAGTTCCACACTTGGGGATGCTCAGCAGGAGATATGGGGCATTCCAAAGCCAGATGTGCTTGTTTGGGGTTTTTGAACCTTTGAGAGAATTTAGACAAGTCTGAAGCATGAGCCAAGGCAGGTCATTTGTTAGGAAAAGCCATTTGAAGAGCATTAGGTAGGCCTGCAGGTTAGGTGGGGCAGGGTCTCATGGAATCACTAGTGTGGGGAGAATGAATGGTGTTAGCCAGGTTGATGGAGAGTCAGATATGGCACCTAGTTGTGTCAGCACACTATGTAGGGGGAGGGCTTAAAAAAGAGATAATGGCTTTGCCTGCCCTTCTGTTTGGGATAAAGCTACACTTCCAGCCCTCCCCTTTATACCAGACAATTCATTTCCTCCCTGTATTTCCCTGGTTCTTTACAAGCTGCTGCTCCAGTGCTGGAGCTCAGAGTGAGTCCATCAGTGAATAAGTATGCATGCAGGCCCTTTAAGAGGAATACCTGGGACTCCACCTGCCATCGTCTCACTCAGCCACAATCTCTGCTGGTTTTCACAGCCAGAAATTGTGGGGTCTTCCTGGCATTGTAACCCTGGACTGGGGAGCCTGGTGTGGTGATGGGATCCCTCCCTCCTTGGGGAGATCTCTACAGCTGATGTATCCTTCCTGGTTTCTAATGGTCACACGTGGGTGTGTGACCAGCCTATTTCATGGCTCCACCCCCTCATACCCGTCTTCACATGGCTTTTGTATGTCCTTAGTTGTAGGATTTCTGTTTATCTAGACTTCAAGCAATTCTCACTGATGGTTGTGCTGTAGTTTAGTTGTAATTTTAATGTGGTTCTGAGAGGATGCAAGCACAGTGGTTTTTTATTCCCTCTTCTTGACTGGAAGAGTTCATATATCTTCTTTTGTGAATTTTCTGTCCTAGTCCTATGGCCTTTTGGGGGCCTGTTTGTTATCTTTTTTATGATTTGAATGAGCAGAAGGTTTTAATTTTGGTCAAGTACAATTAATCCATTAAAAATGTTTAGTGCCTTTTTGTTCTAAAAAATTCTGCCTACTCTGAGGTCATAAATATATTGCTTGTGCTTTTGTGCTTTTTTTCCAGAAGATTTAATTTTTTAGCTTTTATATTTCAGTCCATGAAGTATATTAGATTGATTTTTCTGTAGTGTGAAGTAGTTCCAAAGTTTATTTTTCATATGCTTATCTTGTAGTTCCAGCATGATTAGTTGAAGAGACTTTCCTTTCCCAACTTCACACTTTTGTTGAAATTGCCTTCACACTTTTGTTGAAATCGATTTTATATATGGGGTTTTATTTCCAGAATTTCTTTTCTCTTCTATTAATCTGTTGGTCTTTGGTAATGCCAAATATAAATATACCAAACTTTCTTCATTACTATATCATTAACATCTTAAAATCATAAAGTATTCCTCCATCTTTTAGTTTTTTATATTGTTATGCCTATGTTAGGTTCTTTACATTTTCAGATAATTTTGAATAACTTTGTTAATGCTTACAAAAGGAATCTATAGATCACATTGTGCAGAATAGACCTCTTAACAATATAAAGTTTTTCTATTAGTTACTAGAGAGGATGGATAAATCTTTAGTTATAATTGTAGGTTAATGAATTTCTCCATTTTGTTCTGTTAACTTTTAATATATTTTCTATCTCTCTTACTACAGATATAGAAATTAAGATTGTTATTGACTCTTTTATCATTGTGAAATACCCCTCTTTCCTTGATTCTTTGACCTGAATTCTACAGTGTCTTGTATTAATATGGCCTTTCCAGCTTTATTAAGTTCTCTGTATTCATTGTATATGTATGTGTGTGTGTGTGTGTGTGTGTGTGTGTGTGTATATATATATATATATATATATATATATATATATATATATATGTATGTATATTTCCAATCATTTACTTGTAACCTATATGTATATTTATATAAATTTGTAGTGTATCTTTCAAATCTGGATAGTCTTCAAAGATAATTTTTCAATTTTAATCTAGTATTTCTAATAAAATATCTAAAAATTTCTAATAAAATAATTATACTGTGTCTATTAAATAGAATTTTTAGTTTACATTTAATATAATTATTGATATGGTTCGGTTTGGGTCTATTACTTTGTCATTCAATTTCTCTTTTCCCCAAGTTACTTTGTCCTTCTATGCCTTATTTCCTACCTTCTGGGTTAATCATATATATGTATATATTCAAGCATATACAGTAGTACCTTGGTTTTCGAATGTCTCTCTTGACGAACATTTCGGTTTACGAACGCTGTAAACCCAGAAGTAAATGCTTTAGTTTTCGAACATGTCTCAGAATTCAAACATGTCACATAGCTACTGCTGAGTGCAAGATCCTGCGGCCTAGCTGTCAGCTGTTTTCGAAACTTTCAGAACTTGAATGGTCTTCTGGAATGGATTACATTAAAAAACTGAGGTATCACTGTACCTTGTTTCCCTGAAAATAAGACCTAGCCAGACTATCAGCTCTAATGCGTCTTTTGGAGCAAAAATTAATATAAGATCTAGTATTATATGATATTACATTATATTCCTGGTATTATATTATATTATATTATATTATATTATATTATAGACTAGGTCTTATATTAAAATAAGACCCGGTATTATATTAATTTTAGCTCCAAAAGACACATTAGAGCTGATGGTCTAGCTAGATCTTATTTTTGGGGAAACACAGTATATCAACTATATGTTCATATTACATTTTAAATCCTCTATTGGCTTTTATTCTATATTATTTTAAACCATACTCTTATTATTTTTAAAACTTATTGTGCTAAGTGTAAATATATGCATACTTAAATTATAATCATCCACTTAAGATCAATATTTTACAACTTAAAGTAAAATGTAAGAATTTTGCACTAGCATAATTTCATTTACCTCCACTATCCTTTGTGTAATGTGTCTTATACTTTATATTGACTTAAAAACTCCATAATATATTAGAATTTTTGCTCTAAAAATTAGTTTTTAAAATAAAGAGAAAAAAATTGGTATTAATGTATCCACATATCTACCATTTCTAGTGCTTTTCATTTCTTTTTAGTTTAAAGTTTCCATCTGGTGTTATTTCTCTTCCGCCCAAAGAGTTTAATTTGGCAATACTATGGTACAATTCTCTTGGCAGTAAATTCTCTCAGCCTTTATCTGAATATGGCCTTATTTCACCTTAATTTTTAGAGGATATATTCACTGGATATTTAATTCTGGAGTTTTTTTTTTTAATTTGTTGTTTTGTTTTTACCTTTCATCACTTTAACAATCTCAATGACTCTCTTTTTTTTTTTTTTAATTGAGTCTCAGGAGATATTAGATACAATTTGTGTCTATCTTTTCTTCTGGTTTCTTTCATGGCTTTGTCTTTAATTTTTTTCTTTTTCTATTTAATGGAACTTTGGCTATGATGTGTTCAGGTGTAATTTTTCCTTTTCTTTAGCATGCTAAGGTTCGTCAAGTTTCCGGAAATTTTAAATTTAAATTTCTTTTCCTACTTTAGGAAAATTTTGCCATTTTCCCATGGAATATTTTTCTGGCTACTTTTACTTACATAAATAATAGGCCATTCTGTATTGGTTCACCAGTCCATGAGGCTCTGCTCATTTTACTTTAATCATTTTTCTTTTTGTCCCTCAGCTGGATAATATGTGAAGACCAATTTTAGGTTCACCAACTCTTCCTTTTGCCATCTCTGATCTTCTGTTAATCTCATGCTGTGAATTTTATTTCAGATTTCTTTTTTTTTCCCCAGTTTTGGAATTTTATTTTGATACCGCTCTTTTTAAAAAATATATTCTACTTGTCTACTGAATATCTCCATCTGTTTGATTATTAAGACCATCTTTTTCATTAAGTCACTGGACTTATTTTCATTAGCTGTTTTAAAGCCCTTGTCTTGCTAAGTCCAATACTGGATATTTGTCGAGGTCTGTTTCTATAGACTTATTTTTCTTCATCAGAATAGTCCTGTATATTAGTTACATGTCTAGAAATTTTGATGGCATACTAGACATTTTGAATCAGACGTTGGATAGACTCTACATTCTGTTATGTTTCCTTGAAGAGTGTTGATTTTTCTTCCAGCCGGCAATTAAATTATATCCTAACTCCTTAAACTTTGTAGTGGTTTTATTTTACCTTTTTTTATTTTTAGGGTGGATATTTTATTGGTTTTACAAATAGTCCCTTATGTCTTGTGAGTTTTATTTATAAAATGTGGCCCTTCTACCTTTGCGTGACATTAACTCCATCGTTCCCATGTTAACCTCAACTCTTTTGGGCTTATAGCTGATGCTTTCCATTTAGGATCCCTGGCATCCTCACAGGACATGTGCAATTCCTGGGTCATTCAAGGATTGTGGGAAGGTTATATACAGATCTGGAGAACCTTCATATGTGACTCTTTCGTTTCTGGAATGTTTTTCTCTTTCAGTTTCTAGACAAGTTAGCAGTTCTAAGCTGACTCTCTTACATCTCAGTCCAATAAAACTGTGGCCTTCTTCTGCTTGAGTACGATGATGGAGTTCTAACTCATCATTTTACATGCCCTGGGGAATGCCTTCAGTGGAAAAGCTGTATTAATGTACATATCCCCACATTAATCCCCAGTGCAGTTCCCTTTTTTAAAGGTTGAATCCTCTTCATCTTATGCCTACTTTTTGTCACTTTCTAGTACCTTTAGAGTATATAATAGTTATTTGTGGGTGAGTTAGTTTAATTTAACCTACTCAGCCATTACTGAAACTGCAACTGTAATCATATATGTTTGGTTCACTTTTTATAATCGTGTTAACCAGTTCCTGATTTTATTTTGTCTAGTGTTCTTGTGTTATGAGACTTCATTTCTCAGGGTGTGATATGTCATCCCATATAAAAAGGGATGGGGAAAAAAAAACACTATTAAACTTCTTACTTACATTGCACACACACAAAAAATTAATATTAATGTAATCAACATGTAAAGTATCCTGATGATTAACAATGAAGCTGAAGAAATAAGTTCACAATATGTCTTAGTGGACAATAAAATATCCTGCTCCCCTCCCCTAGGTGCTAATTTCAATAGAGGGAATTCTGTATTTATAAATGATTATGAGACACATAATTTGTTCAAAAAATTTATGAGTCCTAGATATAGAGCAGTGAACAAAACTGAAAACCTTAACAAAGGAACAAAACGTTCCTGTCCTTACAGATCTTATATTCTAGTGGGAAGAGATGAACATTGAGAGAATATGTAAAATATATGGTGTGTTAGATGATGAGAGTGCTATGGAGAAAAATAGAGGTCTAAATGGGGTATAGGGAACACAATGGGAATAGAGTTTAGTTTAGAATGGAAAGGATCACTGGGAGGGTGACATTTGAGTAATATTTGACAATACTGGGGAGCCTGGGCAAGAGCAAGTGAGTCATGCTTTTGTATCATTAATTTGGAAAGTTGCGTTTAATTTAAAAATCTTGTTTCTTTCAATTGAGCCTTTTTTTAGATACTGTATTGTAATTTGTAAGCTTTGTGCATTTCTAACTGTGTCCTTTTTTAGTGAATTACTTTCCCCACTCATCTTTTTCTTTAGAGTTGTTTTCTGTGCTCCTTCAATCCAAAAAAGGCTTATGCTACTTATGAACACACAGTTCCCAAGCAGGAATCAAAACCCCATATTGTCAAGTT
This sequence comes from Rhinolophus sinicus, assembly GCF_057876585.1. NCBI lineage: Eukaryota > Metazoa > Chordata > Mammalia > Chiroptera > Rhinolophidae > Rhinolophus > Rhinolophus sinicus. The sequence goes on from NC_142517.1 coordinate 94,761,222, forward strand.
GCCCATCTGGCAATGTACATGGCAGTCTCTGTTCCCGCCAAATTGCTGACTTCTAACATTTCTGCCTAACTAGGAAGAAACATCGTGTGGGCATCAATCACTAGAAGACTGTGTCCACCCCAATTAGAATCATGTTTGTGTGTACGTATACTCATGCAGATGTGCGCTTTCTTCCTAGTCATGGCACTCTAAAGAAGTCAAATTGGTGGATTTAGTTTAATGTTAGGGTTCTGAGTGCAGTAAACTTAGAAATATAATTCAATTTGTAAAGAAAGAATGCTCTAGCCTCTAGCGTTCCCCTAATATGCTGCTCCAGCATATGAGAAAAAATGTGCTGTCCTGGCTCATCTTTAATTCTTTTTGAAATTTATGAAATAAACACAAACTGGCATATTTTTTTGGGGAAAAAGCTGCTTAATGTAAATATAGAACAAGGAAACCAAAACCACTATTTTACTTAGTGCTAGAAGGATTAACACATTTTATTTTCATATTGAATTCATTTATGGTCACATCTAAAAGCTTCCTAATAGTTTAACTCTGGAAATCACAACATCTGTCAGGGTCAGTTCCTTTTTTATAAAAAGCCAGCTCTCTGTTATCTATACTTACAGACTCCAACATTGTCTTTGAGAGAGGATATCTTTGTAGAGAATGCATCATCTTGTCATAAAAGAGGACTGTAGTATTGTACTTTTTAAAGACCCATTGTTTACATTCTGGTTGTATCTAGGATAACACACAAGAAACATCAAACCAGTGATGAACAGTTATTTTTCCAAATGACTCACGGATCTTAAATCAGCCTTAATAAATAGCTAGCTATTTTATGGCACCACTAAAGGGAATTTTTGTAAAACTTGTACAGTTTTTAGCATTTTTGGAGGTTAGTTCTCCATGACCTGAAACAGAGCCAGGCTCGTTTCTCATCATGCTCTATGCCACCACAAAATTGATCTAAGCTTATATGTCTCTTTGAAGTCAAGACAAGAAAGCAACCCAGAGGACGTTATAAAATCTAAAGAACTACTGTTTCAAGGTGGAGAAGGGCTTCTACAATCTTGTTGTTTGCTGACAGTGTTCATTTTAGGGTCAAAATAGTTGCTTACTTTTAACTAGACTGACAATCTAAAAATGGTGTGTTCTGTTTGAGTAAGAAAAGGGATATTTGAAATAAGACTTGTTTTAAGAATATTGTCATTAGATATTTCAAGTCTGTTACCACAAAAGACTAGTAATTGCTGCTTTGTTGTAGTATATCGTTAAATTTCCCACCACGATCAGACTAGATAATAAAAACTTTCACAGCTGTAAACATTCCAATTTTGTAAATGAGTGACTTACCAGTAATAAATTGTTAACATTAAAATTCCTTTTACTTTAATCTCATGAATGGCACATTGTGATTAATCTAAAATGTTATCCAGAGAAACAATGTTTTGATAGTTTATTTTGTTAAAGACATTTAATTGGTCAAAACTGCATTCTCAAAAAAATGAACAAGAAAGAAATCCTCTGTCCCCAAATTCCTTTTGTTGTGAGGCAACATTTTTTATGAAATAAAATATCTAATGTTGAACTTGAAGTTGTATGCATTTGTGCAGTGCAATCTCTTCATGATCTTTCCACTCTTTAGACAAGAGGACTAAAGTCACAAATAATTTCTGGGAAGGATTTTTCTTTCTTTCTTTTTTTTGGGGTGGGGGTTATTTGAAAACCTGGGAAGAGTCTCAGTTTCATATTTGGTAATGCAATATGAAACAAAAATCACAGTTGCAGAAGCAGCATTCAGTGATTTGGCATAAAACTTGAGGAGGTATTTGAACCTCCAAGGATTTGGAAAAGAGGTTTGAACTGATGTTTTTCACATCTCAAGGAACCAGGTGAGCCTGATATTTATGTGACACCACATAATTATAGGATAAAATTCAACCAAGCAAAACACTCCTGCATTAGTGTACAACGCCCTTCACAACCTGGTTTAAACGTACCTGTTCAGCTCCTTTTGCCACTCTCCACTCCTTTCCAAACATACCCACAAAGACATACTAGATATTCCTGGACTTGAATAGCTTGATATCTTTGTGTATGCTTTTGTTTTTCTGAAATGTGTGCTGTTCCCCGAAATGTGGTTAAGTTCAGCTCATGCTTCAAGTTCTCGCTCAGTTGCCATGTTTTTGGGAAGTCTTACATTTTGTAACTGTTCTCTATCCTTAGAGCTTAAGTTAATCACTTTTTTGGTGCATGTTTGCACGTAACTTTATAAATTGTTATAGGGGCAAGGGAACTCATGTTGACTGAAGTCCAATACTGAATTTTATTGAGTCCTTTCAAAAGCCCACGTTAGTAGGTAAGTTTCAGAATAAGAAGTGATGGAGCAAATCTTTGAGCTGAGACCCAACTGACTCCAAAATTCACATTTTTTTCCTTTCTTTAAAAAATTTTTTTTTGCATTTTATTTAATTATTTTTTTCACATTGAATATTACTTTATATTCAGGTGTACAGCTTAGTGGTTAGACATTTATGTATTTTATGAAGTGATCCCCCTATTACCCAAATGTCACTATGCATAGTTATTACCAGATTATTGACTATATTCCCTATGCTTTACTTTATATTCCCATGGCTATTTTGTAACTACCAACTTGTACTTCTTAATCCCTTCCCCTTTGTCATCAGCCCACCCAAACCCCTCCCATTTGGCAACCATCAAAATGTTTTCGGTATCTATGAGTTTGTTTCTGTTTCATTTGTTTGTTTATTTTGTTCTTTAGATTCCACTTATAAGTGAAATCATATGCTATTTGTGTTTTGCTGTCTGACTTATTACACTCAGCACAATACCCTCTAAGTCCATCCAGATTATTGCAGATGGCAGGATTTCATTGTTTCTAATGACTGAGTAATATTCCATTGTATATATGTACCACCTCCTCTTTATCCTTTCATACATTCAGGGACACACACCAGGTTGACTTCATATCTTGGCTTATGTAAACAATGCCATGGCTGAGCACATATCCTCAAAGTAGCATTTGGATTTCTTTGGATAAATACCAAAAAGGGGGATTACTGAGTACTTCTTTATCTCTTGTTATAGCCTTTGTTTTAAAGTCTATTTTGTCTGGTATAGTATTACTACCACAGCTTTTTTTGTTTCCATTTTCATGAAATACCCTTTTCCATCCCTTTGCTTTCAGTCTCTGTGTGTCTTTCTATCTGAAGTGAGTCTCTTATAGGCAGCATATTGTAAGGGTCTTGTTTTCTTACCACTCAACACCTCCATCATTTGATTGGAACATTTAATTAATTTACATTGAAAGTAGTTGTTGATAGATATTGAGTTATTGCCATTTTATTATTCATATTTTTTATCTTTTTTTTCATCTTAACAAAGTCCCTCTAAGAATCCTTGTAATACTTGTTTGGTGGTGGTGAACTCCTTTAGCCTTTTCTTATCTGGGAACCTCTTTATCTGTCCTTCAATTCTACATGATACCTTTGCTGGGTTTAGTAATCTTAGTTGTAGGTCCTTTCTTTTCATCACTTGGAATATTTCCTGCCACTCCCCTCTTGCCTGCAAAGTTTCTGTTGAAAAATCAACTGACAGTCTTATGGGAGCTCCCTTATAAATTACTGGATGCTTTTCTCTTGCTGCTTTTTAGACTCTCTCTTTACCCTTAACCTTTAGCGTTTTAATTATGATGTGTCTTAGTGTGGGTGTCTTTGGGTTTATCTTGTTTGGGACTATGTGCTTCTTAGCCTTGTGTATCTATTTCCTTCATCAGGTTAGGAAAGTTAATCTGTCATATTTCTTTGAATAGGTTTTCAATTCCTTGCTCTCTCTCTTGTCATTCTGGTACCTCTATAATGTGAATGTTGGTATGCTTGACGTTGTCCCAGAGGTCCCTTAAACTATTTTCATTTTTTTGGTATTCTTTTTACTTTTTGCTGTTCTGGTTGGGTGTGTTTTACTACCTTATCTTCTAAATCACTGATTCGATCCTCTGCTTCATCTAATCTACTGTTGATTCCCTGTAATATATTCTTCATTTCAGTTGTTGTATTTTTTTTATTTCTGACTTGTTCTTTTCTATGTCCAATTTTATGTTTCCTATCTCTTTGTTGAAGTTCTCCCTGAGATCATTGGGCATCCTTATAACCAGTGTTTGGAACTCTGCATCTGGTAGATTGCTTATCTCCATTTTGTTTAGTTTTTTTTTTTCTTTTTTTTTTTTTCTGGAGCTTCTCTCTGTTTTTTTTTTTCATTGGGGACATGGTTCTTTGTCTTCCCATTTTGGCTGTCTCCCTGTGTTTGTTTCTATATATCGGGTAGTACTTGCTGCTATGTCTCCTGGTTTTAGTAGTGTGGCTTTACCCTGTTTCCCCGAAAATAAGACGTAGCCAGACAATCAGCTTTAGTGCGTCTTTTGGAGCAAAAATTAATATAAGACCTGGTCGTTATATTTTGTTATGTTATGTTATGTTACGTTACGTTACGTTATGTTATACCCGGTCTTATAGTAAAGTAAGGCCCGGTCTTATATTAATTGTTGGTACCAAAGACGCATTAGAGCTGATTGTCCAGCTTGGTCTTATTTTCGGGGAAACATGGTATGCAGTAGGTGTGCTGTTAGGTTCAGTGGCACAGTTTTCCTGATCATCTGAGTTTCACACTCCAGGTGTGTCCATTGTGTGGTTTGTGTGTGCTCTCCTGTTATAGTCGAAACTTGGTTGTTGTTTGCATGTGAATGGGAGGGATTGACCCTTTGTCTCACTGGTTGTGAGGACTGGCTGTGACTACAGTAGAGAAGTTGTGGTATAAGGGTTGACCCTCAGAGCAGGATATGCCTTAGCAGAGCTCTGGTGCCTGCCCAGTCTGTCCCTTGTGTGTGTGTGTGTGTGTGTGTGTGTGTGTGTATGTGTGTGTGATCCTTTGTGGAGGCTGGGTGATTCTCCAGCTCATTTCCAAGCTTGCCACTGAGTGTGCTAGCTCAGGGTCACCTGGGACGGTGCCTGCTGCAGGTCAATTCCAGCCACAGCCTGTACCCCACCTGGGGCCACCTGGCAGGAGCCATAAAACAATCTGCAGATGGCCACCATCCATGGAGTACTTGAAAGTGCCTCAAGAAGCCTAGCCACCAATCAAGGTTTGCTGCCACTAATTCCAGGCATATGACTGCTCAGCTAGAGGCATGAGACGTGCTCAAGCCAGATTCTGCTCGTCTGTGTTCTGGGAATCTTTGAGAGACCCTAGGAGGCTCAAACCATGAGCCAAGGCAGGTGGTTTGTATGAAAAACTCATTAGCAGAGGCTTGGGTGTGCCTGAAAGTTGGGTGGGGCAGGGTCTCAGAATCACCAGAGTGTGACAAACAAATGGTGTTAGCCAGCTTGATGGAGATCCACATATTCCGTCCACCTGTGTCTGCACCCCTGGAATGGGGTTGGCTCAACAAAGAGACAATGGCTTCCGCCAGCTCCTCTATTCGAGAGAAAGCTGCTCCTTCAGTCCTTATCCTGAAGCCAGACAACTCAGTTTTCCCCATATGTCCCTGGCTCCTGCGCTGGAGCTCAGAGTCAGTGATTCCTTCGGTGAGTAAGTCCAAGTGTGGGCCCTTTAAGAGGAGCCCCTTGAAGTGTAGCCACCCTATTCTAATTCAGCCGCAATCTCTGCTGGTTTACACAGCCAGAAGTTATGGGGACTTCTTTCCCTGGCACTGGAAGCCTGATGTGGCACTAGGACTCACTACCCTTTTGGGTGGGACCTCTGCAGCCGATATATCCCGCTCAATTTTTAGTGGTCAAACTCGGGTGTGTTACCAGCCTGTTCAGAGTCTCTGCCCCTCCTACCAGTCTCGAGGTGGCTTCTTCTGAATGTCCTTAGTTGTAGGGCTTTGGTTCAGGTAGACTTCAGGCGATTCTCAGTAATGGTTGTTCTGTAGTTTAGTTGTAATGTTGATGTGGTTGTGAGAGAAGATAAGCACAATGTTTACCTTTTCCGCCATCTTGCTCGGAACTTTACATCATTCTTAAGCTAACCTATTGTCATTATGCCACACTGTATTTCTTTTCTTGTCTTTCACCAATCCCTTAGTCTGTGATATCTGATTTTAATTTTATTGCATACACAGTAATATTTCCTTCAATGCTAGGAAACATATATTGATGTAATAAAGGTAAAAAAATGCTTACTAAATTAATTAATCGTGGATGTTATATAAAATACCAATTTAATTAAAATATACATATAGAAAATTGCACAAATTATAACAAATGTAGCCTTTTTCTGTAACCCCTAAGGATATCAATAATAGGAGTTTATTAATAATCCAGAATCTACTAGGAGCTCCTCTCAATCTCTGGTCTTTCTCTTGTCTCCCATGTTGCTACTATGTTGACTTCTAACATCATATATTAGTTATATTAGGTTTGATATATATTTTTTTACCTTATATGAATAGAATCGTATAATATGTATTATTCTATATGTTTTCCTAAATTCTGTATTGTTTCTTGAGATTCATATATAGGTATATACAGTAATAATAATTTATTGAATGCATGCAGTTTGAAATGAATTCTCTTTATTTACTCTGTAGCACATTATTTGCATGTGTCACAGTACATTTCATGAATGAAAAATTATTGAAATTGTCAACAACATATGAACTTGGGTTAAAAAAACTTAACATATAAATATTCTTATAACAAACTAATTTCTTATCATTTCTCTATTTTCTAATAGGTATGTATGCTAAATTTCTATAATTCTATTATTAAGGGATAATTCCTCATAGTAGAAAAAGCATAACTGATTAGATATTTGAAATAATTGTGTCGATTTTTTAAACAAAACTATAGGAAAAATCTTGTATATTAAATGTTGAAAGAAATTACAAAAAAATGTAAATTTGTTTATATACAGGTAATATTATTGTTTGAATGAATATTGAGTTACTTGAAATACATATACACACAAATACGTACACACACTCTTGCTATTAGTAGTGTGGCCTTGAATGTACCATTTTGCTAATCTGTAAAATGGGTAGGGTTGTATCATCTTTGATTTTCTAAAAGTATACAGTCAGTGTAGGATCTATAGCCAGACTGACTAAGTTCAAATCCAGTCTCTGCCTCTTTTGTAGGTGTTTAATATTGGACATGTGAGTAAACCTCTCCATGTTTCAATTTACTAATGTATAAAATGAAGTAATAATAGTTCCTACCTCATAAAGTTGTTGTGAAGATTAAATGAGTTAATATATGTAAAATATTTAGAATATTGCCCAGCTTGTACATATTCCTAATGGTCAAGTGCTCTTGTTACTATTATTATTACTTTATCAATGTAATTATTTCATTCATTTGGTTTGTATAGATGGAAGATCCTCACCTTGGCAACTGGAAATTGGAGAATTTTTACTTTAAGAGAAATGTTGTTGAGAATGCTCAGAACTTTTCATAACATTATTTTAACTTTATGAAGATTGTTAAAAAAAAACTCACTTAGCATTTCATAGATAAGGTTAGGGTGTTGTAAGTGGAGGCCCAAATATGCAGCTTTCATACTAAGAAATGACTTCAGTTCCATGATGGGAACCCACAGAACACACACACACACACACACACACACACACACACACACACACACAGAGTCTAAATCTAGTCTTTTCTTTTTCCTTCCTGGCATTCTCTCAATTTAGTACTGTATCATGTTTTATCTGGACTATTGCATTTTCTTAACTGGTTTCTTGCTTTTAGTACCATCTTAAATAAATACATTTTCCATTACATTGCTCTTCATAACTAATTTCTAGAATACAGGTCTGCTATCACCATTCTTTACGTTACAATCCTACAGTAACTCCTCATCAGACACATGAAAAGATTTATGTTCCTTTGCTGGGCATCTAAGAGTTCATTAATAAAATATGTACTGAGTAGCTACTATGTGCAGCCATATAGAGGAAAGGTCCTTCATGATCTCAACCTTGCCTTCCTTTTTATATTCATTATTCCCACTCCTTCCACCTGAAATTCTAAACTACCCGGTATAATCAGGCTCTGTGAATTTACACCTGCTGTGTTATCTGCCATCCTAGCTTTTCTGTGAAATGTCCAACCAACCCATTTACTAGTTGGGCTTCCCGCCCCTCATGCATAAAATAAAAAGATTGTTCTCTGAAGTCTTTTTCAGTTTTAAAAGCTATGAATCTAAAAAGCTTTAGTACTTAGATGGGAGAGAGAGTGCCATGGCTGGATTCTTGAGGAAACCCAAACAGAGTTAAATTTCTGTCTAATAACAAATAAGCAATGCAGTAGAATAGAACAGAAAATTGTAATGATTTCAATATCTTAGGCTTGAAGATAAACAGTTGTAATCACAGTAGTGATTATCGTGTTGTAACAGAGTACCTAGAAGTCAGGGCAAACAGCATTACATTTCTTGATATACTAAAGTTCATCATGACTTCTGGGTACTTATTTTGTTTTGATATTTTAAACCAGGAGGAGGTAGAATATTAAAAACTTGAGCACGAAGGTCCAAGAGAAAAAATCTATTGGAATGTAAAACAATGTCTTTTTTCAATGCTTTTACTGTGGAGATGGAGAACAGATGAGAGAAAAGAGTGGGGAAAATAGAGGGTTTACCTCCTGAAGTTACAGATAATGAGAAATATTTTTCCATGTTTCTGACAAAAATCAATGAACAAATGAAATAGATGAATTAAAGCAATGATTCAAGGGATACTATGGGAGGGGCAGAAAAACATGGATGGAGAGGACAGAAACTGACAATTGAGTGGTAGATGTTGGGAAACATGGAAGGAAGGTAGTGTGCGTATTCCCTGAGGTGACAGAAAGATGCAATGGAGAAGAAACATTTGGAAGATATTTCACCATGATGGCCGTCTGCTTGAAATGTCAGCTCAAAACAGCTTGTTGTGTTTTGAAATTAAAAAGGGGGAGCTCCAGAAGATGAGAACAGAACAGAAGGGAAGGCAGGACACAATGCTGTTTTGAAAGTGCAGGATTTTCACAGGGGCTTTGTTTGTAAAGCACATGAAGACGTGATTCAATTTATATTGTTCAAGTCAAAAATTGTTTACTACTTTTTAGTTTTGCAGGGACCTTTTTTCACATACCAATTTCTCCATTTTTTTTTTTTTTTTAACCTTTACAAATGAAGAAATAGAGAATAACACTTAGGACTCATATTAGACTCAATTGGTCGCTATTGTGACACACCCTTTTCTCCAAATGTAGTCATTTCTATAACATTTTTAAATTTAAAACATTGACCTAAATTTAAACTATAATATTTAGGGCTTGGGAATTCTAAAATCAAATGTAAGAAATAACTAAAATTCACTTTGCAACATACCTCTATTTTTTTAAAAGGGATGAAAAAGCAAGACTGAAGTGAACATAAACATCAAATCTACTGACATGAAATTTATCCCCAAATTCATGTGTTACTTACTTACTATTCATTTAACAATAATTGAAGAGTTAAAATCCATAACCTCTGTTTGTATGTTTATTTCCATTTGATCTATTAATTCCATGCCCATTAAAAGTATAATATTACATTGGTAGCTCATTAAAACATTGAATAACTGTACTCCTCTTATTGGATGCCCATAAGCTAATTTAAAAGGAATTTCTAGTTAAACAAGTAGAAAGTATTTCTCTTTCCATCCTTGCCTGTAGTTTCATTGTGTTTGCTGTAGTAAGCCATGACCCTAATGCAGTTGTTTGTAAAATCTGCCCGTTTTTATTCCTGAGGAAGAAGGATTTGTGATAGGAAGTAAGCAGAATATGGAAAATAGTGTTTCCAGTTAGAAAATTAGCTACTTATAGTTAAATTCAGGAAAGCACAGTACTTTCATATACAATACTGAGTGTGTAAAAAAAATCATATTTTTCGAAATTAGACAATGAAAGAAAAAAGCTTTTAGTTGTTGCTTTTTTACTATTTTTAGTGACATTTTTGTTATTTTCTTCAAAAATTTTTATTTTCAGATATAAATACATCCATACATGAGGCTAATGCTTTGCACTGTGAAAAAGGGAGGACAAAGAGCTGTATGGTATGTTTGTTGTGAAAAGGAGTCTAGGAAGTGAATGCCCTTTGGCTAGTGCAGATTGAAAGGGGCGCCCCAGCATACATTCCTATCAACTTAGAGATGCTAAAAGGAGCTGGTGAGATCTCCAGAAGTCTCTTGCCCTTAGCACTGCTCAGAATCCTCTCATCAATATTTCTCTCCACTATTAGAGAAACAAATAAAACTCATCTCTGCTGGGATTAATTTGTTTCAGCCTGAAGCGGGGAGTCTCCACTGGCAACCACTTCTGAGCTGAATAAGCAGTGTCCCAGCATCTGTTGACAATATGAAATTGTTGCAGCCGCCAATATTCATAAGAAATGGCCTCCAGAATCCAAAAAAGAATACACTGGTCAATAACTAGCAGCATCTGACCACTGAAAGAATAGCATATCATTCTAGATTTCGTAAGTTACATTTAAACCGGGGTTCTTTCTCTTTGTGGATCTGAATGTGGAGAATCTGTGTAGATCTAATTTTACTTGAGGAGACCTAGTTATGTCGCTGGTTTGGGCTGAAAATGCCTGAACTTATTTCCAGCTGGACATGGACCTGTCTTATGAAACCAAGGCAAAAATAGCTGCTCCTTAGCAGACTGGTCACTCCTGTTTCGGAGCACTATGATTAGAATAGAAACAGAAAGATAGATAAAAATTTGGGTTTCAGGGTGCTAAATGGTTGCAAGAGCTGTGATCTGGTGGTGGTGCCATGGTGACATTTAATTTGCATTTTTGATGATCCTTTATACACACACACACACACACACACACACACACACACACACACACACAAATAAACTGGTATTCTTTTACCTTGTGCTGTGTGGAGAGGACATAAATACCCTTTCCAATAAGTGGTGATGGGTGTCTGCTTATCCATCATCAACATTTTGTAAGGTGAAATCTTTTTTTAATCTACAGAGTATACATTTCTTTCTGGTTATAAAATACAACAGTTATTTTCATTGCTCCTTTTTTGCAGAATGTGTTGCATTGTTGACGTCTTAAATAGCTGTGTCAGATTCAATCTTCTGATCCTAGTCGCTGGGACTGGTAGGATTTACACTGAATGAGTGCAGGTTCTCTCCCCCCCCCCCCCCCAGAAGAGAACTTCTTTAATCTGATAAATGTTATGTACCAAAACACTAGAGTAAACATTATACCTAATCGTCAAATGTGGACAGCTCCTTCCTAAGATCAGTGAAGGTTTTCTAGTTTAAAATCTTCTCGTGCAATAATGCTACCAGAAATTAGAATAAAGAAGAGCAGTCCTAACTAAAGATAAATATGTCTTCACTTTTGTGTTTGAACTCTTTGTATCAGTTGAGTTTCCATAATTCCTAGACCCTAAAATTAACATGAAGCTTGGCTAGGTATTACAAGTTTTATTATACGTATTGTATAGATTCATGTTGTGTATTATACGTCACTCTTGAGTAATGATTGTAGTGTTTTTATTTTCTTTTATAGAAAGTTATTATCTTTTGATTTTTCTAGTATGGGTACCAAATCCGGAAGAATTGGTCCCTACCGTATGTTGTAGACTGTAAATACGAGTCGTCTGTAAAATGTTGTTTGAACTTATTGAAACCTGATTCATGTGTTGCCAAGTTTATTCTAAGGCTTGTGCTGGGGCAAGCATGCACATCAAGGGGAAAAAAAGTCTTAATTTCCAAAGGGAGTGTTAGACAGCTAAATTCTATGGGGTTAGTTAACTCTAGTAGCCAATGCTGAATCCAAAGGGATGCTTTTGACTACACTTTTATTGTTCAGTTTTATTTTCTTTTCTGAAATGGTCAAGGGGGCATGTGCTTGAACATGTGATCCAGAAAAGCGTCTGTGTTTCTAGTCCTCTAATTAGACTATCATGCACAGATGGTATTTAGCTTTTTTTTTAATGAATGAAAGCATGTGCTAATGATGTCCATGAATTTTTATAAGATTAAAAAAAAAGCTACTTTAGTGTTGCTTATATTTGCTTAACCTCCTATATAGGTCAGACCATGAGTGGAAAGATATATGAAGTTTATATAAATAGATGATGCCATTTTACCCAGCCAGCTTGTAGGCATGATATATGTGTAGACACATACACACTCCCCCTCACACATGTGCCAATGCAGATCAAGTACAGAGGGTGCCAAAAAAAATGTATCCACATTTTAAGAAAGGAAAAAAAAATGTATTAAAATTACACTGATGGTAACCACTTTGAGCACCTCTTGTAATAGCAGAAGTCAAGGGTGACTTGTATTCATCTTTTGTTATCAGTGTATATTGAGTATCACAATTTTCATACAGTTATTTCCCTTAAAATGTGGATACATTTTTTTTGGCACCCTCTGTGTATGCCATTTAAAATTTTGGTATATTTTGTTGAGACAATGAGAATTTTTATCGTAAGTCTTTTATCGTGCCTGTAATTCTTTATATTCTTTAATAATTTTTGTTAAGTCCTACTTAACATAACAGAAGAAATTCAGTACACACGCTATTTAACATTGTGTAAAATGTTTTTGGCAGAAGGATAGTAGAGCCCAGTAAATTAAGGGAAGAATAAACAACTATGGAGGCAACACCATGAACAATTTCAAACAAGAGCAACGATCTTATGGTGCAAATATAGTGACTCATTTTTCTCCATGTGTAAAAGATAACTTTCACACACACACAAAAATGGCCAACTATAAGCTTAAGTGTTTTTTTTTTTTTTTTTTTGTAATTACAATGTTCTTATCTTTTGTGATCAGTATAATTGTGTAGGAAAAGCAGGTATTTTTTTTAACCTGGATTATAAAAGGAAAATTCAACTTTTGGTCTACAGAATACCATGTGAATATTCTACTGCATTCTTAAGGATTTAGAAAATAAATATGTGGATGGATAGGTAGATAGATAAATAGATAGGTAGAAAAATTATCTCCTCCTATTCTATTTTGCTTTAATACGATACTGTTACTGTTTTATCATTAAGAATATAATGTGTCCATATTATTTTGGCTGGTTATTTCCAAAGTAGTTTAAAGTACAGGTGTCCTCTATACAATAATCTAAAATTATTCATTTTACAGCTTATTAGTATCTTCCAAGGCCCATGGCGTTCAGACATTGGAGTTTTGCTGAAACTTGGGTTTGAATCCTGAGCTGGAAGATGGATTTGGGAGTAAATTGTTTGGATTGTGACCAGACCCGGATTACTTAGCCCTAAATATTATTTGCTTCTTGGTGTTTTAAACAAGAACTTTCCTGAAATAATAACATTTTTCATGGAGAACAATGTCCCTGAATCAAAAGAAACATTTAGTGGAAGTTAATATAGTGGTGTGAGGCTCTTCATGGGTATGTGATTCTAGGGTCTGTCAGAAGCTAGAAGCCTGTACAAACAGAGGCTGTAGGCCCAGTTTGGAGACCCTCATTGAAATGCATTCTAAATTTTGAATATGTGGATATGTTTCAATCTGGCACAAGATTCAAAAAGTATTCAGATAATTTTATATAAATGTGGCCTACTTATATACTGTTTTCACCTTGCTTTTTTTTTTTTTTTAATGTAGCACATAGTAGAATTTCCTTACTTTTAAAGGCTGCATAATATTCCATTGTATAAATGAAAAGCAGGTAGTGTTACTTTGTATTCAGACAATTTTTAACTCGGTTTATATATATCGTTTAGGAGTGGTCTGAGGGATATTGAAGTTAAGAATGTAGTTCCAAGTATGGAAGAATGCTCATTTTACTTTAAACTATTTAAAAAGTTAGACTTAAACTATTTTTTATAATACACCAAAATTGTTTCTAAGCCCTTAGTGAAACATTTGAATATGCGTTTTATTTTTCTTTTGCAAATTTAGCCTAAATTAACGTGCTATTTAATGTTTTTCTTTCATTTATATTCATTTTAGTGATGTTCTCATGCTTTTAATCATTTCATTTCAGTGAATTCTTCTAATGAATAGCACAGTTTTCACTGAGTTTATGTTATTGTGTTGTTTTTCTCAATCAGTCTTTTTTCACATGGGGATTTTAGTTTGACATCAGTATCTCTGTTCTCAATAGATGTGTTTTTGGAGGTCTTAAAAGTCTCCACAAGAAATTCTTTCTTCTGTTTTTTTAAAATATGAACTATACTTTAAAATGTATAGAATGTAAGTATACGCCAAATAATCAAGACTAGTTAATAAAATGTCAGTACCACCTATTGATTTGTGTTTATTATTTGTGTTAATTCCTTCAGTACATTGTATTTAGTTCTACTATGTGCCGGACACTGTTGTAGGCCTTTGGATCCAGCATTGAACCACACGGATAAAAGTCCTTGCACTCAAGGTGCTTACATCCTATTGGAGGTACCGCAGTTGGCCTTGATGACATTTAGTGGAATTAAGTGGACTCTATAAAATGATGCCATAGTATCAAGTGAATCCTAAATACAGTATATGCACTATGAATAAAGTTTCTCAGTAGTTCATATAGAAAATAAAAAGTCACGGGATTTTAAAGTTACTTCTTTGGTTCAGAGTCTTTTTGTATCTGTTACTGTGTTTAGTTTGACCAAAAGTATTTTAAATGTAACATGGCAGAGTTTTCACAGTACATGTAGCTTAAGACTACATTCTAGTAGGTTCTTTATGGTATTTTCCATAATTATCTTAAATGGAGGTAATCAGACATTTGTATTAGTGATTGGCTTTCTCAGAGTAGGGTGACTTTCTATTCATTGTAAATGCAGAATTGTCAAGTATTTTTTAATACCTGGTCTTGATTTTCCTGCATTGGATCAAATGAGCTTATTATTCTAACAATCATTGATTACGTAAGTTGGAATGCATTATTTGTGTAATACAAGTATTTGAAAGCCAAATGCTAGTTTCTTTATTACCATTTTTATGACTCTATAGGCATAATATAGACTATACATATTTACCTGAACTTATCAATATACGGTAACAAGCTGAATAAACATAGCAAAACCTGTAATATAATCAGGTAACTTGGACCTCATAAGAATTTAACATATGATTATTGTTTAGTTGATACAGTTTCTTAAACTTTTATTTCTTTCAAGTATATTCATGTTTGATGCCGTGAACTATTATTTTATGTGTGTTTACAATCTATAGACCTTATTTGAATGATATAAAATGTATCCTTATTATTGAAAACTTTACATATATTTCCATTTAACTTATTAGATGACACTTTTCAAAAAATGGAAGGTAGTGAGTTTTGTTCTCAAGAAATAACTTCTCTCATCCTTGGAATTTAGTATCATCTTTTATTGAACGCTTAATTTTGACTAACTTTTCCTTTTCATTCTGCAACTTTGTGCTATCTAGTCATTTTACTCTACTTAACATGTGAGTAAATCTTGTATGCAATACAGAAGTCTTTATTGGTAAATCTTCATTAACTGTGCTCTGGTCTATACTTAGTATGTTAGGATAGTGTTCTTTTGGTAAATGGTGATTAATTTCTGGTAACAAAATCTGTCACAAAAGAAGAGTTTAAATTGCAAAGATTATATATGTGAAGCATTTATTAATAGCTGCTGTCCTGTGAGTTGAGTTCTTAACATTTGACAGGTAAGGGCTTGATGTTTTTCACTTTGATTCCTCTTTTAATCTCCATGTGGGACAGATTTTCATGATTCTCTCTGTAACAGTTTGTCTTCCTAAAACTAAATTGTCTGAATGTTCTGATGTGTGGAGACTGCCAGAATATTTGGCCTGAATTCTGATAGTCTCTCAATTGGTAACATACATACCGCTTTCTTTATTCTCTTTTGGATTGTGGACATTTTGCAGATATTTCCATAAGCTATTTAGAGTGCATGTATTTTGAGGTGTTTTTGTTTTTTTTCCCCCCATCCTAGTTTTATTGTTAGTAATCAGTGAAAGCAAGTCATTTTAGCTATTAGATTTGTTTTTTTTTCCAACTTACCATTATATATGTTATTTGTATTAATATGACTTTATAATCCTAGTGCCCTTAATGTTTATTTCTTCACTTTATTTTAATTGTGTTTAGCTTGTTTTTGCTTTCACGTTTACTTATTTTCCATCCCAGTATTTTTCGTAAAAATATCATATCATTTGATATCTATCGCATTTTGGTGATCTACCTACCAACGCAGAAAACCTGAAAGGTGAAATGACTTATTTAGAGTAAACCAAATGATTCCTTGTGATTATTATTTTCTCTTTCTAATCATTCCTAATCCATTTATTATTTAAATGAATCATTTGATAAGAACTCTGAAATTCCTGCCCAGATCAGTTGTCTACCGATTGAAGGCTCAACGTACTCTGTTTTTGAAACTTTAAAATGGAATTTTCATTCCCAAGATTTGTCATTTTCTCATTTTCCCATGACTTTTCTGGTGGTTAATGAAAATTTGTTGTAGCACTTCAGTGCAGTTCTACGAGTACACAGCTCATAAATTTTAAATTCCTATTTTTAAAATATATATTGAATGTCTGTTCTGTTATTAGAGTCAATAATTTTTTTCTAAAGTAGAATAATTTCATTCTGAAGTAAAGCAGATGGATGTGGAATTATTTGTTTGGATCTAAGGTAAATTCCAGTAGAATAGAGGTATGTAGTTTGAGGTAACTATTGTTGAAGTAATGATAGTTCATGTGGTTAAAGTGACAATAATTTGAGACAGCATTCTAGTTTTTTGTTTAAATTTTAGCTGAAATATTTATCATATAAAAAATCACAATGGTTGATGCTAATAGTAAAATTAACTAATTAATTTGCTGGTTTAATTTATGTTATGCAACTACTTCAATTTTTCCTAATTAAATGTTTTAAGCTTTATTATATAGTTAGTAATAAAGCAAAAATAAACTAGGAAATATTGGATACTTGAAAACATATGGCATAGGTTTTTCAAAGATTTCTTTGCCCCGTACTCTTAGCCTCTATAATATTAGTTAATACTTTGTATCAAAACTGCGTATTATATATTATTATAATATAGACGTTATTATGTGTGTAACACAAGTATTCTAAAGCCAAATGTTTGTTTCCTTACTACATATGGAATATATATATATATATATATATATATATATATATATATATATATACACAAAAAATTATGAAGTAAATTTTTTTGACATAATATTTCCGTATTATGCTACTTTACAAGTTTTTTAAAGGTTTATGCATTTGAGACAAAATTCTTTACCTAATCATCTTTCACATCCGAGTTTTATACATGTAAAATTGCACAGTGTATTAATGAGAAGAAACAGGCGTATTTCGTATTTGATAAGCAGTGACCCATTAAACTTTTATTTATTGCCTATTGTGTGCTAGATAATTGCTCAGTATATATTTATAGAAGGTACAGTAATTTTTCATAAAATTGTTGCAAGTTGATACAGTGATTGTATATATTTTAAAACCAAATCTTAGAACATTCTTTTGAAAACTTAGATTACCCTGACTGCTAGTACTGTAAAGTTAATGGTGGAAGTCATAGAGAATATTTTTAAAGAATATCCCCACTCTACGTTTTCGAAGGGGCATATGGTATATTTGGAGTGTGAGTTACAGAGATAGAAAAATTGGACTTGATACAAATTATAGTACCTTAGACAAGTTATTTGATTTCCAAAGGCTTAGTTTTCTTATCTGCAAAACTGAAATAAAAAATGTCTGTATTAGTTTCTGTGTTGATGTATACATTCAGTGACATAATTGAAATATAAAATATCCAGTATGAGATATGTCCTGTAGAAATCACCTAAAAACAAACAGATAAACACAGGAAAATAATATTTATTAACACTTCGACTTTCCTCCTCTTCCCTGTGGAGAGCATTTATGAAAAAATCCCTAACCCCCTCTCAGGAATATACTTGATAGTAAGTTTAGGTATTTGAAGACATATCCCTTTAGTTTAAGTTTATATTGGACCTTTTACAGGATTCCAATATTAGAGATATTTATTTTGTAGGCATATTTTCCAAATTGCTATCCCATTTTTAATTTACTCATATATAAGAAGAAATTTCCTTAGTCCCAAGCATGTGACAAGTAATAAAACACTTGTGTAGACTATCACTCTGGGAAAAAATTGGAATTCGTGTCTTTGATGTTGTTTCAGCTAGAGTTTCAATTCATGGACAGAAGTCTGTGGAGAATCCAGAAGTAAGATCTAACAGTTTAGCCAGCTCATCTATTTTCCTTTGGAAGGAAGAGATAGGGCAAAATTGGATATCTCCAGAGGGAGATCTAAGTACAGTAGCACAATAAATCCCCTTTCGACTGACAGAGCTACCTGAGTTTCTTTGGAGAGCTAAGGAGGGGGGAAGGGGAGGAAATAGAGAGGGGCTGACTGATTCCGGGACTTAAACATAGCCCTTTGATAGATAGAGGAGAGTTTTCAACATTTCCCCTTAGACTGTTTTGGGAGGGAAATAATTTTAAGTAACTGTAATAGGATATTAGTATTTTTAATATTTATTCCATAAAATAAAGAAAGGAAAGAGCATTATCAGATCAGTCTTATCTAATCCAGGCTTTTTCCAGCTCTTCACCAAAAATGGGTCCATTTCTCCTGAGTTGGGAAATATAAATATTTTCAATTTTATTTTTCCTAATTTTAAAATGAATTCTAAATTTAAATTTGTAAATCTTTGAATGACACATTCTCTCCAAGCATTCCTCAATTCTACATATTTTTAACATTTTTAATGGAAGGTTTTCTTAAGTGAAAAAACAGTATTTGTGGAATTACCAGTATCATGGGAATTTCTGAAACTCTTGTGCTTGGGCTATTGAATTAAATAAGACTTTTGGAAGGGCAAATGCCTTGATATGTCTGGGGAGCTTACTGATAATTCATGTGTTACAACTAGCCTGCTTTTAAATGTCCACTCTCCCACTTCCACCCCTCAGTGTATTTAATTTTGGATTTCTAACTAAGCAGAATTTGTCCGGTGTTTTTGTTTAATATAATGTTGGGGTCTCAAAGGCAGTTCCTGATTGTTAGGAAACAAAATAATCATTCTCGACTGTCAAACATCAAACGGAAGGTCATAAACCTTATAACAATAAAAGAATTTTCTTTTGTCCTTTTGCACTCCTCTAGGATTCCAGAATAGATTCAGATCGCAGCAGAGGAAGTTGAAACAAGAGCAGAGCTGGAAAGTCCAGACAAGATTTATCAAACCAGACATTGTACCTTCCCCCAAATTCAGCATAGCTTGGAGTCACTTCCTTATCAAAGCACACAGGCGGTTCTGGGAAGGTTGTCTCTGTCTCCCTCGAGTGGTTCTACTTACTGTAATATCAGGCAGGTTTTGTGGAGGGTGGGGTGAGGAGATGGGGAGGGGGTTGGTCAGCACAAGGAATCATCTAAAATTCTGTGTTAAAAGTCAGAAAATTCCCTAGGCTAGAGTATGTGTAGTCACAAGTCTCGGAAAATAATGAAATGTTAGGCAAGTTATGCTCACATCTTATAAAATAGTTGCAATAAAATATGGTCCAGAGAGACCTAGAATCAATCTTAAGTCTCATTTTGTTGATAACATAGCAAGTGACAAAGAAAAGCTCTTGTGTCTAAAATTGATGGGTCATGAATTTAAAGCAAAAAGAGACGATTTTCTTTTATTCTTACTGTTTTTAGCACAGTTGACCATCAGGAGTATGATATTATGGCGACAGATGGATTCATTCCACTTTCAGGTAGATGGATATAGAAATTCTTAAGTAGTTCTGTTTAAGACTCAAATTTTTAAGTAGTCACTTTTTTTTTTTAAACCAAAAACCTAGCTATACAAATTCTTTTTCTGCTGTACAAGCTCATAACACAAAGAATGTAGTTTTCTAGTACTTAGCTGTATGAAAGAACAATAGAATCACAAAATTAATTGCTTTCCTTTCACACATTATAAAATAAAATTAGGAAAAAATAAGGTTCACTAATACAAAGGAGGAAAATGGTGCAAAAGTAGTGACTTTTACAAAAGCAGATGCATAGGGAAATATATGCAACTGTCAAAATAAGTAGTACTGTGAGTGAAAAAATGTTCTTTAGTGAAATCAAGTGATGTCATTTGAAATTCGAGCTAAAAAGATGAAAATATTATTTTCCTTAAAACTAATAAATTATAAGAAAAGATGAAAATCTAAATCTCAGTATATTTTAAATTACATCGTAAAGGTGAAACTAACTCACATTTTGAAAAACGCAAACCTTCCTAATCATTTAACGCTCAGGAGTTTGGAATCAAACCTAATGTCACAAAAGTAAACCAGGCTTTATGCCACTGACTTTCACATACTCCTCTTGCCTCTCTCCAAATATTCACACTCATATGGGCACCAGTGTATTTACTGTATTTTGCCATGTATAACACACTCCTGTATATAATGCGCATGCATATTTTTGGCTCAATCGTTCAGGGAAAAAAAATGTTTCATTTCAATTCTTCAAATTTTTATTTGTTTACATTTATGTACTTGTTTTTGTATTATAAAGGAATTTTAGCATTTACTTTTAATATATTATGACACAAGAAATTTTATGTAACAAATAATTACAAAACACAAGAACAGATACAAGATATAAGAAATTTTATGTACCAATAACAAATTTATGATATTTACTCACCATAGAAGGCCCAAAACTCTTTGTTGTTGCAAGTTCGTCATAAGTTCAACAAAGCCGATTATCGTATTCCAGAGTATTATTTTGCATACAGATATCAGTACTGATTTCTAGAGTTACACTTTTAACTCATAAGCATAAATAAAAGAATTAAAAACATTTATATAGATACTAGGAATTAGTACTACCCATGTATATGTGCATCCGTATTTTTCTCTCACAAATTTGGGCCAAAAAACAATGCGCATTATACACGGCAAAATATGGTATATGACTTTTTTCTTTCCGTTTCAAAAAGTTACTCTTAGAAGAAAACAAGGAAAGGCAACTTTTCTTAATTTAGGCAATTCTGTGTTTCATATTTTTGACAGCTAACCATGACAGCTAACAAGAAATGGCGTTTACAGGGTGCTTTCTATATTCCAGGAATCATGCTTAATGTTTTATGCATATTATGTCACTTAACCTTTGTGCTGTTATTTTACAGGTGTGGAAACTGAGGTTTAGAAAGGACAGGAAACTTACTCAAAGTCATGTAGCTAGTCAATGCAGGCCCAGATCCTGAGATTGTAATATCACCCTTCTCACTTTCCTCTGTCCAGTGATTTTTTCTTGTCATCATATTACTTGGAAAGCCGTGTGCCCAGCCCCAGAGGCTGAGTCCTCATTGACTCAGCCAATTTTGGCAATACTTTTACTCCTGCCGTTGATGATGGTCTCAGCCATGACTCCAGAGGTTTATACAGAAATTTTTGCGCAGTTACTCCGAGGAAAGATTTCCCCCGTGTAAGGCGGTACAAGAGAAAGCCTTTTTATTCCTACCGATTTTTGTCCTTTTGAGGACATTGTTGTATAAGAGTCATTTCTTCCCTGAAAGGCAGTGCAAAGGAAAGCCTGTTACTCCTAACCCCCTTCTGTCCTGAAGATATAATTTTGTGAGGATGAGAGGCTTCATCTTTTGATCACAAGAGACAAATGTGGCAAACACACTTATATGTAGTATCAAAATGAGAGTCTTGGACACAGAAGGCATCACTGAGCATCAGAAGATACCCTAATGTCATCAACCTTTAGTCTTTCTGCTAACTTATTGTCATCACAATATTCTGTTATTGGCAGCCAAATAGATGGAGTTGGCTAGACCCCCTAAGGCAACTCAAGTGAACAAACCCCAACAGAAGCAAAGGTGGCGCGCAAAGTTGGTGCAGATGAAAAATAAGAACTCAACTGTGAATACAATGAATGATAGAAATACCCATTAAAAAATAAAGTTGTTCTTTGCTTTAAATTCATGACCCATCTTTTATACAGTCACTTGCCATGGTATCACCTTATTTTTAAATAGCTATAGAAAGCGTCTTAGTCTTTTAAGGGATGCCTGAGTGTTAGTGTCTTATATATTGAATTTACTCCTCGTTAATATTATTTAACTGTAGCAGACAGGAAACACCAACTTTCTTATTTAAAACTATTCATTGTGGATAGAAAGCAAACACATTTTTGAAACGTTTATCAAACAAAAAATGTGGGTTTAAATGGAGAGATTCAACCTCAAATATATACAAGTTTACTTATTGGGTTAAGTTGAACAATTAAAAAGGTAGATTAATTCAAATGTTTTAGCTCTAAAAATATTGAGATTATAACTCTGATTTAAAAAGCTTCTATCATTTGAAAAGGATAAATTTCAATGTCATTGAATCATTTGTTACAACTATGATGCTTATTTATAGTTGACTTACAACTTCAAATTTTATTTTAAATAGATCGTGTGTTTATTTTAAATAAAATTTGTATTATTTTGCTCTAAAACAGAAATAATTTTATAATTTACTGTTTGACAGATAAAATTCATTCTTGATCAATATTTTTAACATCAGTTTATGCACACTTGCAAATAAAGTTTCTAATACAGAAACAGATTGTTTGTGTTCCACCACACTTCTTAAAATAAAATAAAAGGCTGCATAGTTGAACAGAAGTATTACCTTTTTGCAGCTACATACCCATTGTTCTAAGTTTTTGTTCCCTAGCCTAGGTTGAGAATGGATAATTATATGTAATGGAAGACAGCTGTGATGTACCAAGTGTATTTTTTCCCTTTTTATCTTGTGCTTCAGTGCGTAATTCCCTTCCTGCTTCAGTGTTACATAAGGCTCAATTTTCCTATGTTTCTTTTATCCTGAATTTTACTGTGAGGATTTTAGTAATCCAAATCAATTATAGTTTTGTTGCTACCTTTAGATAATGCCTTAAATTATGGATTCAAGTGTAAGATTTCTAATAGTAGACCATTTTGTTGGGGAGGGTGGTAATTGCTCTCTGTATCTAAGAAATGATGGCATTACATAAAGAAAAGACAATAATATTTTAAACCACTCATTACATTCACTCCAATTTCTGTTTAGGTGTTGCATTGGATGATACTCTCAAGATTTTCTTTGCTTGTTTTTTGTTATTCCATTCTGACTCAGACCTTGAAATTTTTATTTATTTATTTATTTATTTATTTATTTATTTTTTTGTCTTTAAGTACTTCCAGGTTTGCTGTCACGTCCTCTCTAAAATTTGGTAATGACGTTATTACTGACTATGTTGCAATCTGTATCGTAATCATTTTCTTCTGTGGTCTGGTTCTTCCGGTGCATTGACTGAAATAGAAATATAGTCTTTATCAGGTCTAGGTGGGTCCACGTGATCCCTTTCCTTATGTCCTGAATTCTCTCCACATACCTTGTATCAGTGGTAATTGGGTAATTAGGCAGAAATGCTGTCGCCTGAGCAAGAGAGTCAGAAATGTCTCAATGAACAAAACCATCTTTCTTTGAACTCATGCTTCATTTTTGATATGCTACAACTCTATCAGCAGGGAAACTTTCCTCCCCATCGGGAGTCTAACAAGCCTTTAAGACAAGAATAGACAGAGAGGTTCTGCTATTAGTCTCAATTCTAAGGCAAATTGGGTTATTCTGCTGTAGTCTTATTTTCTGCTCGCACAGCGTGAGTTCTTAGTAGATGGCAGAAACTGTTCTGTTGAAGATTTGATGAATAACAAAGTAAGGGTTCTATTGTGGGCCACTTGAAGAAAATGTGTAGCCAGTTTGGCTTTTAAAACAAGCTAGAAGGCATTTCTGGAAGTTTGAAGAGCTTAGTGGATTACTTGCTTTCAACTCTATTTTGATGCAGTGTGTAGATTTCTGGAGCAAAATACCCTTCAGTGAAGAAAAATTTCTGTTTCTGGCTATCAGTTGCATCGTGATTCCCAAGCAAATAGCTAAGTAAAAGAAAACATCCCTTAAAGACTCTACTGCATTCTTGTAATAAATCACTAAAACATTGGTATCAGCTTTCTTAGTCATTCTGCAAGACTATAGTTAAGAATATTTCCAGATGTGTCTTACTGAAGGGAAGGTAATTTTCTTTCATGCACAAGAGAGCCTTTCTTAACACTGAAGGAAAAAAGTCAAATGCTTTTTTAGTCCTCTGCAGGTGACAAAATTTCAATTTCCTGTATCCTTAGACTGCTAGCATTTTGCTCCTATCCCATGGGAGAGAAGATAGATATAATCATAAGACTACAAATACACCTAAGGTAATATAAATGAAGAAGGCAATTTTCTAGTTTCCTGACAAGGTAGCTTCATGGAACAATAATCTGAAGAAAAGAAAAGAAAAAAAATGCACAGGAATGGAACTGATTGCTTCAGTTTGTGGTAAAGGAACCACCCTTTGAAATATTCAAGTTAAGAGAAAAGGAATTTTCTTAATGAAGTAATGAATTGTTCTCCAAGATAAACAGAAACTTCAAGGGAAATAATGTCCCAATTTGTCAAAATTAATGATACACTGAACTTTTCAAATAGGAACTGCAAACATAGTAGTGAGCAATTTTGTCTCCTTATTCTAATCACATTCTTGGCTGGTGGTAACTGAAGCACAAAGGGACCTTTACAGTATGAAACCTTCCTGTGTAAATTGATGCTATGTGCAGTATCACAGTTTGATGCCAGTAGAGTTCTTTTATGGTCTGGTATTACAGACTATATTTTTTCTCTTCATCATCCCACTATTCCCAAGAGATAAATGCAATATAGACGAAGTCATATATGAACTGTCATTAATACACCACAGATTTAAAACTGTGTAAGAGTCTGTTTTCACCAGTGCAAAACAGGAATTACACAGATGAATATTTAGTAAACAATATGAACAGTTCTCAGATTCCCATGTGTATTTTTAGTCACCTGGATTGTGATGTGAGCTTATGCCTCAGCATTGTATTATTTCAAAATATAATTCTGGTTGTAGGTCTATATAAGATTGAATTCTTTATTTAAGAATATGTGTGTATGTCCAAGAAGATGGCATGGTGGAGTTGGGGTGGAAAGCAAGGTTCTACAGTCCAGAAATTGGGTAAAAGAGGCAAAACAGCTTTCTTTATGGATTTTAGGATTTAGCAGTCTCCATTTTTTCCCTTATTTTAGGTAAAGCATCTTTTTTTGGGCACAGGCAGTAAAAGGAATACTCATAGAAAATGCTGCCTTCTATGCGTTTTTTACTTTTTTTCACACACACAAACATTGTTATTAATAGATAGAAAATAGTTTTCTAATTTTTTCTATTGCTTTTGGTTGTCAAATGTTTGTATTCATCACTAATAATTTTATAGTACTTTTCTGTTCTTTATTTCCTTTCTTTTCCTGTTTCTAAATTTAATTGTAAGAAGAATTATAATTTTAAAGAACATGCAAATAATATTCATGTAAAAATAATGCAAGGAAATAGAGTTGTAATGTGTTTATTTTCCAAAATGTGTAATATTTTGTGCCTGTTTGGTGAGCATAAACTAAAATTTCAAGAAGTGTTCTTATTACAGTTGAATTTGGTCGATGTCATCTGTGATATACAGATATAGCTAGATACAGATATTAAAAGATCTATATCTGTAACTTCTATTTGAGAATAATGTTTAACATTTGAATATAAAGTCAAATATACACGTATTTTATGTTGGAATGTTGGCTTGTCAATCAAGGAGTCTTATTCTGTTGAGTTTAGTACATTTTTCCTATCAAACCACAAGAAAATGGAATTTGGTTTGTCTTGCTAATTTTCTTTAACAATCAGAATTAATGTTGAATTTCTATTTTCCACTGTTAGAGCTATTTTCTCAAAATCTTACCCTTAAAGTAACCTTCTATTGAAGATTGCGTAATTAAAATTAGGACCTTCAGAATAAATTTGTATTGGATAGTTTGTATTGAACCTAGGAAATGCAAACCTAAGATTACATGTTTGTATAAGTACATTTAACTCACATACATTATTGTCCTGTGAGGAGGCTAGAAATTTGTGGTGAAATTAACCCATAATTATTTTATTTATGAAGCATATTAAAATATTCTTTTTCTGTTGTTGACTTTTGTTATACCTTGAGTGAGTTGTGAAACTTAGGAAATCATTCTAATGGGGACAATGTGGAAACCTTTGGGCTTTTCTGTTAAATTTAAATGCTGCCCAGGATGAATGACCAGCAGAGAAAACAACATGGGCTTAGATGTAATGAGTGAAGCTGACGTGATGTGGAAAGTTGGGAGGGACCATTGAAACTGTTAAGCAGGAGGAATATCAACTAGAAGTAGAATTTTTTCACAGATGTTCTTGTTCTGGAGTATGGGGATTGTTTTAGAGATCTAACAAACTAGCAAATACAAATCTATATAAAATCATTCAGAAAAATTGCGGTCCTCTTGAGAAAACAGAATGGTCCTGCGTAATAATTGGTATTACTTGCTTGTAGCCATCAAGATTGCAATACATGGCAGAGCTGACTGCTGTTTCTAAAACCGTAATGAAATTCAACCTTCCATTCTTGTGAAAACAACAATTATAGTTTACATAATTTTGGAACACATAAATTCAGTACATATTAGTTTAATATCTGCTCTGTGCAAAGCACTAGTCTAGATACTAGTAAAGAGTATAAGCATAAGACATTCTTCCTGACATGAATGGTGTTCAAATACTTATGTCAGAAATGTAGACAAATCCATAACTCTATATTGTACAAGGCAATATACAATATGTACAGTAAAAAAAGATGATTCATTAAGAAATTAAGTTTTTATGTGATCTTCTTAGGTTAAAAATGGAACATCAAATTTACTTAACCCCCAAAATAAGAGAATATGGTAGTGAGAAAAAAATTTGCCACTTTGATATTACAGTGTACTTGGCAGTTGTGATAAAAATCAAAACAATGTAGCATTTTTACCAAAGAAGTGTTGTTATGACATTTATGACAATTTTTATAGTGATTTGTGATTTTGCACTGTTTGTACATTTTGTTCCAATTGTTTGTTTTCCCCCTAAATAGTGCACAAAGAAAACTGTGCTTCACTAATCCAGTTCAAATTAATAAGGAAAATATGCAGACACAAATTCTGATCTAAAGTTTCCCACAAGCCAGGAAAAATAGTAGTGGAGTGTTACGGTCCAATAATATATTCTAAAATGAAGAATCGTAATGCAAAAAAATTGGAAATCTGTTTTAGTAATGATATTGTCATCGATTACAAAAACATAGTGTTCAGATATGAAGATTTAAATAATATGAAAGAGAAAACAAAACCCATCATTTTTTTCCCACTTATAGTCATAAACATCTTATAATTAAACACGATGTGGTGGTGAATGTTTTTTGTCTCCTGTTTTGTTTTGTTTTCTCCCCTAAAAAAAAAAAAAAAAAATCATTAAAAAAAATTTTACTCAGAGTTAAATTTGGCAGGTAATGTTTTAAAAACATCTGCAAAAGAAGAAAGATTTTCTATATATGTTTTAAAAAGTTAAGATAAAATGTTTAAGCTTCTTTTGCTAAACTATTAGGTCCTAAAATGGTACATTTTATTCAAAATACATCTATTTACTTAAACTAATCTTGATAAATTTTGAGGTTAAATTCAGTGTAATTAATTTAGTACTTAGGGAATTAATCAATTTTCAAACAATATATATTGCTATGTAAAAAGTAGTATCTTCCTCATTACCTATTTTGCTCATGAAAAATTTCTTTGCATGTATATAATCTTGCTTAAAAATGTATTAAAATTAGTAAAGTATAGAGGCTCCTTATGCATAGGCGTCCCAGGGTATATTCTGTATAGATTTGTATCTGAATTCCCTCCAATTATGTTGCTTACACGAGGCACTTAATTTGTTTTCACTTTAATAAATACTGTGGATACCAAGCTTATTTCTTTTGGTTAAGAGGTAGCAAACTGATCATCCAAGGCAAAGGAAAGGGTTCAGGAGAAGGTAAATGGCATTCCTTCATTAGCCATGAAGCCAGTTGTTTGTTTTACTTGCTTGTTTTTAGGAGGAGTGGGATAAATGAGATGGATTAGTGAAGTAGGGAAGATAACATGTTAACACATTCCTCCTGGTGAAGAAGGAGTAATTCTAATTATGTTCCTCATAAGGTGGGAAAGAGATAGTGAATTTGTGAACTGCATGAGGAGCACAGAATGCAGCAAGCAGACTATCTGAAGGACCTTATACTCTTACTGTGGCAGTAATCTCTTAGCACCCTAGAGGCAACAGGTTGTCACACAATACATGTGAATTACAGAACATAAAAACTTATGTTATTCTCAGCTGAATCAGTATGCCACAGATTCTTCCAGTTTATCCCAGATGAGCCATTTGTCTATCTAGCACTTGCCAAAAGGATCTTGATGGTTGAGAGAACCTCCCATCCCTCATTCTTTCAGCTTCTAGTAGTTGGGCCAGAAATAGCACGCAGTGCAATGGTGACTGCATTTGGGTATATTTTGGCATATTTCCCTAGCCTCCTAACTGAAAGCAGCTGAAATTTAACTGAAAGAATATGGTGGATTGAAACCAAGCTTATGAAATTTCAGATTCAAAGAATCCCCTGAAATGAAAAAACTGTAAAACAAGTGTGATTTTTTTGGCTTTATTCCTGCAGTAACTGGGAGGAAATATTGGCTCAGTGATAGGGAGAGCATTTTCTTCAATCCCTGATACTCCCCACTGCTAAACTTGCCTACCTGTGAATTACACCAGGTTGCAGTGGGCTGTCTCTGCAGTGGTCTCTGCTGCTGACTTACCAACTGGCTGTGATGCTGCATTCACACTGATTCCTCACACATAGTTTGCATACTTGCTGACTGGCTTCTGCTTCTTTCATGTAGTCCTAAAAATCTAAAGGCTTGTAGTAAAAAATGCGAGTATGGTCTTTATAACATATGGGGCGGGGGGGTTAGTGGAAGTTAGATGTTGTTACCATTCCAAATGGATCACATGTTGAGAAGACTAGGTAATTGTGAGCTGTACCACTTAGCACTAGGTGTGAGACACAGGGCAGGTTAGTTCACTCGTTTTCCCTCAGCTTCCTCATCTGAACAACAGAGCATGACAGAGACTATCCTAAAGTTTCCTTGAAAGAATTAAGTGAGATATGCCATATGCAATGTTTCCTGGCTCAGAGTAAACATTCAGTAAATACTTTCCATAAGTACTATGTCTTTTTAAAAATTGATATTAGCCTGGCATAGACATGCTTAGTTATTTCTTCTGAAAACTGGATCTTTTAGGGGCAGTTTGAAGTCCAGTTTTCAGAATATTACGATTAGTTTAGACTTCATTAAGCCAGTGTACAGAATTGGTCCTTGACATTTCCAGACCAGTGTTTCTTAACTAGCTGGACTAGAGGAGGTTTAGAAGGGGTTTGGGGAATGGGGTGTATTAGAATTACCAAGAGTACATGACTCCCAGCAAATTCTGGTATAAACATCCTCCACCAAACATTATCCCCTGGTAATTACTGAGAGGCTTATATCATACATCTCAAGTATGTTCAGGGTATGAAAGAAGCTAGGGACCATATTTGTAAGGCATTTAAAAAATATTTTTATTTAAATTTAGTCAGATTTTCCATGTGTACAGGTAAGTGACTTTGCAAAGACTAATCATACAGATGCTGTCAGATATTCTCAGATCCTTGACAAAAATTGATGCCTTACATTTGTTATACTCATTTCCTATTGCTACTTTTACAAATTACCATACATTTAGCAGTTTAAACAACACACACTTATTTCGCTGTTATGCAGGTCAGAAGTCTGAGTGGGATCAGCTGGGTCCTTTGCTTGGGGGTCTCGTCCCATGAGCTGGAATGAGGGTGTTGTTTAGGGCCGTGTTCCTGACTGAAGGTTCTGGAGAAGAATTCACTTCCAGTCTCATTCAGGTCCTGGCCAAGTTCAGTTCCTTGTGGTTGTGGTATAGGAATGAAGTGCCTGTTATTCCGCTGCCTGTCAATCAGAGGCTAGTCTCTGCTCCTAGAGGTTGCCTTGATTCTCTTGCTTTTCAGGTGGCCCATCCTCACGTGCTGGCTGAGTTTCTCTCATGCTGAGAGCCTCGCTGACTTCTGTTGTGTTTCTCTGATGGGGATCAGAGAACTTTCTTTGCTTTCAAAGGCTCCTGTGATTAGATTTCGTCCACCTGGATAATCAACTACAGAGGTCCCCTATTATCCGCGGGTTTGCTTCACGAGATTTCAGTTACCCGTGGTCAGCTGTGGTCTGAAAATATTAAATGGAATATTCCAGAAATAAACGATTCATAAGTTTTAAATTGTGTGCCCCACTCTGTGAGTAGTGTGATGAAATGTTGCTCTGTCCTCTCCATCCCCTTCCCCCCCCCCTCCCCCCCGGCCAAATGAATCATCCCTTTAGTATATTCTGAGTATATTCTGGCTGTATAGGCTCCCTGCCCATTAGTCACTTAGTAGCCCTTGAAGTTATCAGATCAACTGTTGTGGTGCCACAGTGCTTATGTTCAGGAATCCTTATTGTCAGAAGGTCTGCAGTAGCCTAAGGCTGCTTCACAATGCCTAAGTCATCCACCTCTTCCATATGATCACATAGGCATTGTATCATCTCACATCATTGTCATAAGAAGGGTGAGTACAGTACACGAAGATATTTTGGGAGTGAGGAAAAATACTTTTGTTAGAGTATACTGTTATAATTGTTGAATTTTATTATTGTTAATCTCTTACTGTACCTAATATATAAATTAAACTTTATCATAGGTATGCATGTATAGGAAAAAACATAGTGTATATAGGGTTCAATAATGTTTGCAGTCTCAGGAAGCCACTGGGGATCTCGGAATATATTCGCCATAGAGAAGGGGGAACTACTGTATATTTTCCCCATTTTAAGATGTAAGCCTTGATTGTATCTAAGTATCCCTTTTGCAATGCATGATAATGTATTCACAGATTCTAGGGATTAGTCATGGATATCTTTGGAGAACTATTGTGTCTACCACACTTGGGTTATTCTAAGTCCAAATACTCTAAAATCTTAAAGCCTTAGGTAACCTTTCCCTGTTCTCTTCTTTCACTTGTCCAACAGCTTATATTAAATATCTGAGGATGTCTAAGAAACTTAGTCTAGTTGGAAAATAAAATCCATATACTCATACTTAGATACAAGGGGCTCCAGAGAGCTACAAAAATGTGTTTGGGACACAAAGGATGTTTCAGTTTTTAATGGAGACAAAAAAGATCAAGGAAAGCTTTTTGGAAGCAGTATCTTTTGAAGTATATCCTGAAGGATGAGTAACGGAAAGGTATTTTTATCTTACAGATGACAAGACATAAAAGCAAAGACATGCTATATCCAGGATGTAGCAGCAACCTAGGATTCATGGTGATTTGTAATGAAAATGGGACTTTGTAAAACCATGCTAAGAAGTTAGAACTTTATTCTATAATAGGAGTCACCAAAGTTTAGACTGCAGGATGCAATAGACTAAAAGTCATGTTTTAGGAAATGGAAGCCTGGTGTCAATGTGGAAGGATGTATGGGAGGGAGGCCGAGGACCTGGTGGAATGCTCTTGTGTAGAAGGGGAATGGTGATTCTGGGTGATAATGCTGTATTGCATAATTGAAATTTGTTAAGGGTAGAACTAAATGTTCTCACACACAAAAAAAACCCCTAATAATAATAATTGTGTGAGGTGTAATTAACTACATGGGGGGAATCCTTTCACAACATATACATACAAAGGGTGCCAAAAAAATGCATACACATTTTAAGAAAGAAAAAAACTATATTAAAATTGTAATACAATGAATGACGCTGGCATCCATTCGATTAACGCCATCTTTTGAGCGAATGTCATAGTACACATTGCTACTGTAATTTGATTCAACTTTGAAAAGTAATACTACATAGATAACATCTCTTAAAACGTGTACATTTTTTTGGCATCCCTGGTGTATCAAATAATCATGTTGTACACTTTAAATATCTTACTGTAGTAAAGCTGGGGGGAAAACAGAAACTGGAGGAGTCTGGGACAAGATGGGAAAGTTCCTGCTCCAGGAAGATGTAGTGTTGACGGCAGTGAGGAAAGCTCCAAATAGTTGAGGACCAAAGAGAACACATTGAGGGCCAGTACCTGGAAGGTCCTGGCAGGGGCTAAAAATGTACCTTGGGTTAGTTAGGTGAAGCCACCAGAATGCGCATGCACGCCACATGGGATTCTGGGTGCGGAAAATTTAGCTGATTGATGGACCCAGGTTCTAGTCCATTCAGTTTGTGCTTAGACATGCTACTTATGTTGAAGAACCTTTTTTCTTTAAGCTTATTTATTTCTATATTTCTATTACTAATTATTTTCTTTTGTTCATCTCCGTTAGTTTCCGGGTAAAGATCCTTTGGGGGTAACCCCATCATTGTTTCCTCTGAACCAAGGAGAGAGTCTTTAACCAGAGTTAGACGAGGATAACTAGGGACATCATTGTGTTCTTGAAGCCGTGATTCTCCACATTTTTTCCACTCAAAACACATCATGAGGTAACAAAAAGTATTATTTCTCTTCCCTCCTCTTCCCAAAACCCCTGTTTCTTTGAAGGTCATTTAAGTAGACTCTACCTCCCAATACCCCTCCTTATTGCTGTTACATACTGAACCCCCCTCTCCCTCTCCCTTACGCAGCATAATGTTAACCCCTTATTTATTTATTTATTTATTTATTTATTTATCTATCTATCTATCTATCTATCTATCTATCTATCTATCTATCTTTCTAATCTGATGTCTGTCACCATCTTGGAGATTTAAACATCAGAGGATGCATTCCACCGTTTGGCCTTTCCGATCTCCTTATCTACAATAATCTTTTCCTCTAGATTTCCTTCGTCCTGTATTAGATCTTATCACCACCAACAACTGCAGTTCTTTTGAAACTTACACTTCAAAGTCTCCATCCTTATATTTAAGCTATCAGCAAGATTCCACTTGCAAACCCACCCCAACTCCATCTAATACTGCGCTATCTCTCTCCTGGGACCCTCCCGACAGGAGTTACTTTCTCCTGTACTTCGTGGGTCTGTCACTGGTCTCCCTGCTTTCCTACAACCCACCTAAAACCCTCCATGGCACAGAACAAGAGTTCAACATACTTGCTGAATGAATGAGTGGTTTACGCATGTTGAGGAAAAAGGAAAAGTTTGGGATTTTTCAAAGCAGTTCCCAGAATATGTCCTGAGGTAATAATGGTCAATCCTTGATATGCTCTTCACTACTATCTAATTTGTAGAAAACCTGACTTTTAGACCCAGCCATACCTATGTATTCCTTTCAAAAAGTTATTTGGACTCACCCGTGCTCATTCCAGTTTCCCACTATCTAAGGATCTGTGGCTGCTGAGACTCTGGTTGGCATCGATTGGTAACATTGTCGGAGCTGGTCTGTGACCGCAGCTTAGGTGATGGCATAGCTCATCAAAATCCTGCCTTTAATCCTGGTGAAGGAGGGGCCTGGGAAGACTGAAGAGGTAAATGAAAGAGCTGTGTTAGAGGTGTGGGGCCTATATGTTTGCTGCTGGTTTCCATTCCTCTCGTGTGTCCTGTAAGAGAATGAATGTCCCCAGTTCTCCTTGTTTTCCCGACTTTAAATCACCCTCTCCTTCTCAGAATGCCATGCCTAAAAGGCTGCCCCATCCCTGTTTAACGGCCAAGGCCTGCTTGTAGACTGAGAAAGGTGGGATGGAGAATTAGTCTACCCAGATCAACAGCCAGGAGCTGGAGGCACATCAGGTATTTCAATCTCAAACCTTGACAGTATATCTGGAATGTTTCTGTGTTTTACATGACAGTTGAACATTCGTTAGAATGCTAACCTTGAGGCATTGTAAGATTCTGTAACATCAAAGTTTCCATCATATTCAGTACACTGTCTTTACCAAAAGTAATCCAGTTTAGAAAGAAATAAGTATTTGAAACAAAAAGTGTCGCCTGTAACCGAAGGCCATTTATAGAGTCCTGACTTAAAGCTTGGGCTTTAAAGGAGGGAGGCCCAACCTCGTTCCCCTCTAGTGTCACCGATTACTAGATGTGTAACCGTGGTGTTCTAAATTTTAAATATATAACAACATCATCTGAAGGGCTTCAGAAAACAGATATTGCTGACACCCCTCCAAGAGTTTCTGATTTAGCAGATCTGCAGTAGGGTCTGATTTTGCATTTCTGAAATCTTCGCATGTGATGTTCTTGCTTCTGGTCCAGAGTCAACACACTGAGAACAACAGCCTTACCTCTTCAAGCCTGTTTTCTCATTTCTAAATAGAAATATCTCGAACTGACTTCTTCGGGGCTGTTGTAGGAATAGGGCACCTTTCAGAACATAAGGCTTATAGTCAGGACACAAAAGATATTAACTCTTAACCTAACTCTTTATGGTTAATTGCCCAAAGCGTACAAAATTTAAATTTTCAAAGATTTAAATTGTTTTACATCTACTGATTAACCTACTACACTTGCAAAGCACAGTTCCTTATGTCATATGTACCCATGTCCCATAGATTTGAAAAATGAAGCTTACCCATGAGGTTGCAATCTTGTCACATTCATTTGTTTCCATAAATGTGTTACCTAATGATTATATCATCTAAGTGGGGCTTAGAAAACAGATTTTAAAAGGAGAATATTGTGTGAAGAAATGTCATAAATAATATTTATCACCTGAGCTCTGATTGGTGATTTTTAAAAATGGGCTGTAGGTATAAATAAAATTGTTTTAAAATTCACTTTTTAAATATAATTAGCCCTTATTTAATATTGTAAATATTGTTTGAAAAGGTCAGAAGCGTAATTTGAGAGGGATTTTTAAAGGATTAAAGGTTGACTTTAGGAGCAGTTATTACTAGAGAAAACTGTGGTAATAATTCTCACATCTCTGTTATCTTTTGTAGATTGCACTGATGATCCAAAATGTAAAATATATTTTGAGCAAACAGATTATTTGTTTAATTATATGAAATATAATTTTTAAAAACAAATACAATGTTCTTTCTCCTTTAAGTGTGCACTAAACATAAAATATATCAAAGGAGATTGGATAATTTAGTTTACTTTTATTAAGTTGGACTATATGTAAAGGTCGGGGCACATAGGTAGTTATAAACTTTATGAGACATATAGCTGGGCTCTTGCAATAATTGGTTATACGCTAACTGTTGGGAGAATTAATTATATGTCCTTACAATGTTTGGGTTACCTTGAAAAATTCAGTGACCTTTAAATTTATGATACTATATTTTATGTCCCAAGATGACATCCTTGTAATAAGCATAGGAAAGTTGTTCAGGTTTAGATAGCTTCTATATTCTTCTGGTGACATGTTTATTCACTTTGTTTATGTGTCTGTTCTTGGCCTTTTCCCCTGGATTTTTTTATACTGGTTTTTGTTAGGGTATGATATTTACTGTTGGTTAAATATACTTCTCAAGTTTAGCTAAAGTTTTTGTGTACCATATAAAAAATTTACAGTAAGTCCTAGAAACAGCAATCCAGATTTCCTGTTCAAAACCAATTTCTTATGTTCAAAACCGTAGAGGAATTGCAACCATTATATAGATTACTTAGAAAATAGATCTTCCTTTTAGAATGTAATTTCTTACCCATGAAATTAAAAAAGTATATAGATACACTATATATGATCCACTACCAAAACATATGGTAGTGTATCATTCTGAATATTCGCTTGGCACTAAATATACTTTAACTTTTAAATGTGTTCTCTTTTTTGAATAATAAAAACAACACATAAAAGTAATTTTTGATCCAGATAAAGTTTCCTAGTTTTATTTCCCTTAGTATTTAAAAAGGAAAAAATAAAAAAGATTCTGCTAAGTTTTTCATCATTTTATGTTGAGTGAGTGAGCAGTTTGTGATACTTCAGATTTCTTTTGCAGTAGTTCTCTGCTCATATTAGGATTTTTGCTTAAATCGAAATAATCACTTTTCCTCCTTAATGATATTTAAAATAGACTTTTCTTCCTTATTGTACTCTTGCGTGTGACCCAGTTTTAAAAGTTAAGCTTAAAGTAATGCTAGTTGTAGCAGGAATAAAACTGCATGAAGCCTGAGAAGAGAAGCTTAAAGACATAATAACATGCAAAGCATAGTTGTACGAGGTTATCTGAGCCACTTTAGCTTTCAAGTACCATATAATTTGAATAATTACGGTGTAAAATATTAATGAAAAAGCTCATGTTGCCTGGCAATCCAGAGGTGTGTCACTTGTTTAAGGCAAATTATCTACCCAGGTTATTCTCCCAGGGTGGCATTAGCACATCTGCCTTGGTGAATTTATAGCTGCCCAGGTTCCACCTGCCTTTGCAGGCTTGGAAACTTGGTTTGTTAGCACACCAAGAATAGATCTGTTTCTCAGAGTAGACTCACATTAATCATGCTCAGGGAGACTTATTAGTACATAAACCAGAATGCTATCTTAGACAGTTATTTTCTTCAAACACCCAATATTCTCTCTACGGCCATATTACAAAGTCATACTCCCTTTGGAATGCTGCTGGGCAAGGTATGAATCAAATGTTTAGTGGCATCAGGCTTAGTGAATGGAATGATTCATCTTCAAATCATCTTCATCTTGGTGCTCTGTGGGCTCCCAAGACTAGATAAATCATATTTTTGTGTATTGGCACTGTCCTAAATGGACAATGGTGAGATGGTTAATCCCAAACAATCTTCTGTTTTACAGTCCTCTTTTTGTCTCTTCTTTTGCTGATCAACTCCCATCATTTCTAGTGACAACTTTTTTTAGATACGTTATATCATTCTATCAGAGTATGAAGAAATTGTGGTGCTCTGGGAAACATCCCACATATTTGGCAAAGGGTGTTTTAAATGTTCAATATTTGGACAAACTCTAGAAGTTATTTGAAATATGTGAAAGAGACTATAATCTTCATTTTATTAGACAAGACTCTGTTAAAATTGTATGTGATTTGCAACATGTATACTATCTTGGAAATATTTTAATAGTTGCTACAAAATATTTATTTAGAGATGTAATGTGTACTCCTAGTCCTCATTTTTAGTTAAGAGAGTTAATTGCTTATTTCTGGTTATGAAAGGAAAACTATGTGCTCTTCCAAGAAAAATCATAGAACACAGAAATGAATTTAAAAAAAAGGGAATTCATCTGTAATCCTGCCACAGAGAAAGCCACACTTTTTATTTCGTTTATATTGTATTTTTTAACACATAAATATATTCCTTGACTATGAAGTGATTCCATTAGTGAAGCTTCTCCAGAGTAACAGAAATAATAGAAGATACACACACACAGACACACACACACAGACACACAGACAGACACACACACACACACACACACACACACAGACATACACATAGGAGTTATGACCATTAGGTTTGCGAACTCATCCTAGAAAAAGCGCTACCTACCTCATTGTTGAACATCACTAAGGTCACTTTTGAAGTACTCCCCTTGGGAAGCTATGCCCCGATGCCTGTGCTTAGTCCACCTTTCAAAGCAATTTTGGAACTCTTTTTCTGGAATGGACACCAGAGCTGTCATCATATTACCCTTGATGTCCTGAATGTCATCAAAATGTCTTCCTTTTAATATTTCCTTTATCTTTGGGTAAAGAAAGAAGTCATTGGGGGCCAGATCAGGTGAGTAGGGAGGGTGTTCCAAAACAGTTATTTGTTTACTGACTAAAAACGCCCTCACAGACAATGCTGTGTAAGCTGGTGCGTTGTCGTGATGCAAGAGCCATGAATTGTTGGCAAAAAGTTCAAGTCCTCTAACTTTTTCACGCACCCTTTTCAGCACTTCCAAATAATAAACATGGTTAATTGTTTGTCCAGCTGGTACAAATACATAGTAAATAATCCCTCTGATATCAAAAGAGTTTAGCAACATTGTTTTGACTCTTGATTTGGACTGATGGAACATTTTTGATCATGGAGAACTGGCTGACTTCCATTGTACACTTTAGTGCTTTGTTTCAGGGTTTCATTGGTATGCCCATGTTTCATCACCAGTGATAACATGGCCCAAAACATTGTCTTGCCTCTCCAAAAAGTCTTGGCAAACTTCAACTCTCCTTTGCGTTTGTTCATCGGTGAGCTCCTTCGGGACCATTTTTGCACACACCTTTCTCATGCCAAGATTTTCAGTTAAGATTTTCCTGTTTCTCGGTCGATATTTACATGGTCTGCTATGCTTCTCACAGTCGGACGATGCTTTCTTTGGATGCACAATTCAACAAATTTTTGCAATGTTTTCGTCAGTTCTGCTCGTTACTGGCCGCCCTGACCTCTCTTCATCAGTGACGCATTCGCTCTTCTCAGAAAAACGTGTAATCCATTTGTACATTGCCGTTTTCTTCATGGCATTATCCCCATAAACTTGGACTAACATGTCCCTGATTTCATATCCTCTCTTGCCAAGTTTAACAAGAAATTTAATGTTTGTTCATTGCTCTAATTCAAGCTCAGATATTCTCATGACAGCACACAAAAACACTCAACAACAATAACGAAAACCACTCAGCAAGATACCATCACACATCGACACAAACACAGCTTTGAGACTGATATATATACAAGGTTATGAAACCTTACAGAGCTGTTTGTACAGTGCTGCCAATGTAAGCCCATGGTGGCAAGTTCGTGGACGTAATTATCAGACCTCATATATAATCAATAGGATATTGTTAGAGAAAGATTTATTTTTAGGAATTGGCTAACATGACTGTGGGGCTGGCAAGTCTGAAAATCGGCAAGACATGCCCACAGGATGGAGGCCTGGGGAAGAGTTGATATTTTAGTCTTGAGTCCAAAGGCAGTCTGGCAGCACAACTCCTTCGTTTTCTCTCTCTCTCTCTCTCTCTCTCTCTCTCTCTCTCTCTCTCTCTCTCTCTCTCTCTCTCTCAGTGTGTGTGTGAGAGACAGAGAAACAAAGAGATGTTTTCTGATTTCTGTGTCTCCTTTGACTGCAAATTTGCTTAACTTACATTCTCTCCTGTTCTTCCTTTCCACTCCTTTTCTCCCCTTTATTCCTTTATTCCTTTCCTTTTTATTCCTTTCCTCCCATTCTGCTTCCCTCCCCTCCCCAGCTCTTCCAACCACTCCTGTAACTGACAATTTCCAGAACTCTCATCTAGAATCCAGATTCAAACGTGCCAAATGCTTACTGTCATCTTCACTTGAACACCCTACAATCACCTGGAAATAAAAAAAAGTCTGAAACTAAATTTATTCTCTTTAAATCTGTTCCTTTTTTTTTTTTCTTGTCTCAATTAATGCAGTTGGCCCAGGCTTTTTTCAATGTCACCTTCTTCTCGTCTATGTATTAACCATCCTATGCCCATTGAGTGGCCATTATGAATAGAATCTATTGACCAAATTCCTCACAATCCATCACCACCCCTTGGCATGTCTTAATTGCTGCTTCTGCTATAGTCTCTATCCCCGTGAAACTTTTCCCACATTGCCACTGTAAAAATATATTTGATATGCGAATACAGTCTCCTCATTTCCTTCCTAAAAAATCTTTCAAAGGGTCCTTATTGCCTTCAAAACCATATCCAAATTCCTCAGCCTGTTATCCAAAGTTTTTCGTGATTTGTTCCCTGCCTAACTCTCTTGATTCATTTATAGACACTTTCCTTCTCATTACCAAAATAACAGGACATAGAATAGTGATGACAAAAAATTGCACAATGGGCAACCATTTTTAATAAAAAAGTTACAATAAGGTGGAATTAAATCATAATACCAAGCACATTTTTTTCTAATTTTTGGTTCATGACTTTTTAATATTGTCTGAATTGCTAGTCTGTTAAAGTGTTTTGTCACTGGCAGTATGATTTAATAAGAGGTGTTAAACTACAGGAAGTAGAGTTGGCATTTCCATACCAAAAAGAGAAATGTAATAATGATAAAAATTCTCGCTTAATTGGCATCAGATACATTTCAGAGTTTTAAAGTACTTATTCCCACAAATCATCTTTGCACTTCTACTTAACATGTATTAAATTGCTTTGCTTAATTATAAATATCCTGTAATCCTGAATGAAATCCTTAAATGGCTTTAGGGATTGATAGAAACCATTAAAAATGAATGCATACTGAAGTTATGTTTCATTTCCTAGGAATTGATTCTAAATTAAAACATGGTTTAAATTTCAGAGAAACAACACATTATTTAATGTGTAGCTTAAATTTATAGTATATGGAGAGATTATTATTCATAACCTTACTGATAACTAGCCTAAGTACCCAAGAAGTGTTGGCTTATAATATTTGTGTATATATTATAATGCTCCAAAAAAAATCGCTAAGTTTTTAGTATGTTTTTGAATTAAAAAATGTGTTGGTTGATGTTATTTTGAATCAAATGAAGAAAATTAATCTGAAAAAAATAAATCTCAACAAAGGCTGCCTTACATATTTAAAAAAGTTACCCATGTTTTTTGTTTTATTTTTAAATAATTCTATTAACTTTTTGTATTTTTCATATCTTACATTTTGTAAAACTAATTTACATATTCTCAAATGCTTTTAGGTATCCTTTCCAAATAAATTATTATACCTTACCTGTAAGAATTATTA
The DNA here is from genome assembly GCF_057876585.1 of Rhinolophus sinicus. NCBI lineage: Eukaryota > Metazoa > Chordata > Mammalia > Chiroptera > Rhinolophidae > Rhinolophus > Rhinolophus sinicus. The sequence continues at coordinate 94,801,947 of NC_142517.1, forward strand.
AACATATTTTATAGGTAAACATATATTAAAAATTAAAAAAACACACACAAAAAACAGCCAACAATTATTAAATGCTCCGTGTATGCCAGGAACTCGGCTGAGTGTCTGCATGGTGTATCATATTTAATTTCCACAATAGTCTTGTGATAGGTAAAGTGAGACCCAGTGAGGTTCCTGATTTACCCTAATGCTGGTCCTTATTCTGCAGACAGCAGTTAGAGATTTTCTTGAAAATATTCATAACTAAGCTAATGGACATGTATTTTGAAAGCATAATTTTAATGTGTTTAAAATAATTCAAAAGATGTATATGACAGAGTAAAGTGTAATAAAGGCTATCCCTCAATGAGGTGTTTTCCAGACCAGAAATGGACATTCCAGCGACAGAAACATCCTATGTTTATCTTGTAGAATCTTTTGCAGTTGTGTTCTTTACTGAATAGTGTATGCAGACCAATAAGCAGGACAAAAAAAATAAAGAATTGCACGATTAAAATAGCAGATATAATTTACTGCAATGGATGGTATTCCAGTCCAAGAAACAGGGCTTCTGCCAGAAGCATTTGTACTCTGCTTCTATCCTTGCTATGTCTTCCTTTCTTGCTGTTTGGTCACCACTGGGACTATTCTTGTTCTCATAGTCCTTCTTCACATATGACTTCCCGATACACTGTTTGTTCCCTAAAATCCAGGGAAGATTTTGTTTATTCTGCATCACATATTGGCTTCCATATTCTCCCTGTGACTTTTCTTAATATTACTATGTAGCATAAGGAGATGAGAAAGAATGAATGTTTAATTTTGTTTTTTTCTTTTTTTCTTGAGTTACAGCCATTACCTTCAGCATGACCGCTTCAATCCTTCCTCGTTAAATGTGTTATCTGGTTTCACATTTAATATTAACATTTCCTAATACATTTTAAATATAGATTGATATTGATATTTCTCTTCTATTTGAAAAAGGTATTGTCGTAGACTGAAAGAAAGCTTATTAACCCATATTTGAAAATATAATGTTACAGCCAAAGTCAATGTCCAGTGCCACTCAAAAGGGAAATTAAAATGTGTGTGTGTATCTGTTTGTGTGTGTGTGTGTGTGTGTGTGTGTGTAGTAAATGAGAGTGTCTGAAAACCAGAACGCGGAGGCCCTATCTTTCTTAAAGACGTTTAAGCCTCATATGTCTTAAAGGTATTTGAAAACCAGGAATTCAGCAATAAAGATTAGGTGTTACTCATAGAAGGGTGCTTTGAACTTCCTCTCAAATCCTTTTACTCTTCCATCTTATGTACCTGCTCCTGAAGGCATACTGACAATGACTAAAAAAAGAAGATTATATGAGATATATAAATTATGTTTTAAATGACACACAAACAACACCCTGGGCTATTTATTTTTGACTTTATATATTTGTTCATATTCTCATAACTCTGAACCATCAAAAAGAGGCTAACCTTTGCTTTGAGCAAAAGGGTAGTAAGTAAACTCACTTCCACTTAGTAAAAAATGTGAAACTGCAGTCCTTCCTTAAAGTTCTTTTAAAAATTGAACATTTTTTTTACACATAGTTATAACGTAACATGATATAATGAAATAAGAGATAACCTGGGATCCAGGAGACCTTGGTTCCTGCCAAAGCTTCTAATGAACATGAGTTTATGAGAACATTCCCTACACATTCTCACAAGTAAGTGAAGGGAGTTGGCTAAGATCTCTTAAAGCTCTATAATTGTAAAGCATTGCTCCACTGAACTCCACTGAACTGCTGACTCAACACCTCTATGAGAAGATCTAAAAGATACTTAAGTGTACTCTGTCCAAAACAAATACCTAGACTGCTCCACTCCCAGGCTTCCCTGCTCAGTAAGTAGAAATTCCATCTTCTAGTTGCTCACGTTAAATGCCAGAAAGTCACCCATGACTCCTCTCATCCTTTCATACATGTCTTCCAGTCCATCAGCAAATCCCGTCATCTCCACCATCCACGTGTGTCCAGGCGCTCATCCTGTTTTTCCATCACCGTGATGGGACAGCCTGAGCCACCATTGTCTTTACCTGAGTGACTGCTGTCACTACCTAAGTGGGCTCCTGTTTCACTTCTCCCCATTCCCCACACCCTTCTTTCTTCTCAAGGCAGCTAGAGTGATCCATTTTAAATGTAAGTCACTTCATGTTCTGCTCTAAACATTTGGAAACTTTCAGTCTAATGTGTTAAAGCCAAAGTCTCCGCAAGGATTATGAACCTGACATAATGTTTGCCCTCCTCCCTCCTCTCTCTCTCTCTCTCTCTCTCTCCCTCCCTCCCTCCCTCCCTCCCTCCCTCCCTCCCTCCCTCCCTCCCTCCCTCCCTCCCTCTCCTTGTTTCCCCCACTAGGCTGGCTTCTCTCTCCAGTCTGTCAGGACACACCCATCCTGTATATTCCTATACTCTCTGAAACCTTACCCCTGCTTTAATTTTTCTACTTAGCACTCACCACCATCAGGGCAAGGATTCCTTATCCTCTGTTCACCACTTCTCAGGACCTAGAACAAATTCAGTTGAACGAATGATTGATAGAAAGGAAATAAGTTCTAGTGGAGTTGCGATATAACTCTTTAAAGTTTTCTGTTTTTATAGGTGGGATAAAAGAATGGAATCAATAAATCTCTCCTTTTTCTTTAAAACAGCTAATAGGCCAATTGAACGAACACATGTCTTCAGTTGTTGAGAAAACATAAAATCATAGAATATTTCTTGTGTCCTCCATAGGGCTATAGTTCCTTTGCAGAACAGTAACAAAGTTTTTAGCGCTCAAAATGCCTTTTGACAAATATAAATGAAAAAAGAAAGTCAGAAGGCTGCTTAGTTGTCAGATAAGTCTTAAAAACTTTTGTCAAGTTTCCCTCTTCCAAATGCACTGCTGTTACACAAACAAAACAATTATCTATGTAATGAACTTAATTATCTTAACTTTTTCTTTTACCTGAAAGCAGAATTCACTGCAGATGAACAGTGAAGAATTTCTAGACCAAGATGAGCTGGCCTCATTTTATTTCCTCTTTAACTTAGTGTGTGGCCTTAGGGAAATTGCATGCCCTTATCTTTGAAATAGGTGTAATAATAGGTATAATAATAACCATTCTCTTACTTGCCTGACTGGGTTGTGAAGTTAATAACATAATAGCTGTTTAGAACTTTGAAGTCCTTGGAAGGAAGGTGTTATTAATATGAGAAAAGGAGTCTTATATTTTGCTGATATTTATAATTATTTTATAAAAGTGCCCTTCCCAAATATTTTGCCATAGCTTCCCTGACAGCTTCATGGAAGCATGATTGTCCTTAGACAACTGTTTTGAGGTCCACCTTCAGGTCCTCCACATGTTGGCACAGTTAATCTCGAAGGTCTACCAGCTTTACACATGTGTTCTGCAATGTAACTATTACAGGGGAACAAACTGTAGCCCGAGACATTTCTGGGACCGATTTATGGGCGACACATTTGCCAAACTTCAATTTTCTATTATCGTAATGTGAAACTCTTCAGAAGTATCTGTCCAAGGTAAACTTGATTTCTTAACAAGTTATAGTCTATCTTCTGTTTGATGTCTTTTAGTCAGGATAATGTCTCAGGAGTGGATATCTCTAAGAATCTAAGGATTTTCCCTTCACTTTTTTTTTTTTTTTTTAAATCGTTTCATTTTTCAGCCTGGAGCACAGATTTGATTAATCGATTTTCCTGTTCTATTTAAGGATTGTTTTTATTAATGCACTTTTCAAGCCGAGACAAAGCATTAGCGCCTTCTCGATCATTGTACGAAGTGTTGAGATCTGAGCAGGCCAGCTGTAGCAGCTGTGTTTCCCCTTGGATCTCCAGCTAAAAACTTTCATCTCCTTTGCTGTCTCAGCTGCTGGTCTGAGGCTATGGCCTTCCCATAACTCAAACCAGTTTCAAAGCAACGTAAGTAACCTCTTTGGAATGCTTTTGGAAAACCACAGAAAGGTTCTTTAAAAGTATACCACTTATATACTTTAAATGAATGTTTCCATTTTAAAGTAATAACAGCATAATGTCAGGAGTCAACGCGTGGTATTTAACTACACTTTGAATATACCGTAGGCTTGTCTAGGTTGACCAATTAAAGAAAAAGGAAAAAAGAAACAGCAAAGTCGAGGATTGGAATCCTTAAAATGATCTCATAGCTGTGGAATCTATGAATCAAATATGATATTTGCCAAAAGTCTACTTATAAAGTAACATTTTTTGTAGGACTAAAGACTTTTTTCTTATCTGAAAGATCATGTGAAAAGATGCCATCATCAAAAATGAAAATGGTATAAATTGCTTTAAATGGGGGAGATGTTTGATATTCACAGGGAAACATTTTAGATTGGATTGGGTTTACTTGAAAGTAGGGAGGATCAAATTTGCATCATTTTGCTGACTGTTATTACTTCAAATCGTCAACGCAATAAAGCATGACTGATGATTTACAAGATCAAAGGTCATTTTAGTGAAATTTGACGTGTATCTCCAAGTCTGGACAAGAAGAAAAACTTTTGCTTTTTATATCTGTCTTTCCTTCACAGAAGAAATTGTCATTCCAAGCCTTACTTGTTCTGACTTTGTGGTGACTTAGCTAAAGAAAGACTCCTTGATATAGTTTGTTTGTAATTACAAAGGAGATTACAAATTAGGTTTTACATTTATATTTTCTTACCATCTCCCTAGTGTTTAGTGGCAGGGAGAAGCCTCATCTTAGGGCATTGGCAGAGGAAAATAAATCTTTGGGACTAATTCAAGTGTCTGGTTGATGTTATATTAAAAAATAAGCCAAATTCCAATATTTCAGAGTCTCCAAGGGCCACCTTTGCGAACCAGCAAAGTAAAGCCCACAACCACAGTCCAGGAAAAATAATTTACTTGCCTTGAGAATTCTGAACACATTGTTTTTTTTTTAGTGATTTACTGCACGGATTTTAAAGCTTTTCTTCATAATCACTTGTATTACCTTATCTGGAAACGCAGCTTATTGCAGTCTTCCCGAGCGACGGCCTGTGCTACTGGGGGATTAAAACATGTAGACATGCCATCACTTTCCCCTCTGGAGTTCCCTAGACATTGTGGCATTATGCTGAGCTTCAGTGACCTGTTCTTGAACCTGTGCCATTCAAAGCCAGCATTTGTTTGTGTAGTGTTTAGAGTGGCTTTCTTCAAAAAAAATTCTATATGCTTCATGAAGATATTTTCCATCATTTAGTCAATTTCTTTCCAGTAAACACTTTTCTTTAAGACATATGGACATGTATATGCATACATACATATGTATATCTGTATATGTACATACACACATGCACATATAAATTATACATACTAAAAGATACATACATAAAGGACAATAGAAATATTAACGTAATGCAAGATATAAATATGGGCCACATGTGTGTAATTTTACATTTTATAGTAGCCACATTAAAAAGAAAAAAGGTGAAACGAGTCTCAATAATATATTTAACTTACCTCTATATCCAAAATAGTAGCCTTTTAGGGTGTAACTGATATAAAATTATTATTAAATCTGCATCCTTTTTACATACCAAGTCTTCAAAATCCATGTGAATTTTATGCTTACAGCACAACTTAATTCATGGTAATTAATCAGCATGGTCAGTGGCTACCTTTTAAACAGCACCCGTACACATATATGTTAGAAGAACATTTTGAAATAAGTCCTTATTTCTAAGTAGTCATAGAATTCTAACCAAATCAAATATTGACCAATTTTTTTGTTCTTCAACCTCTTCCAGGTGTAACTTATGTTTAATAAAGTGTCCTTTTATTTTAACCAAATTACATTAGATGTAGACATATCTTTTAAAATAGCCTTTACCCATTAAGATAATATACTCTCTTATTTGGTGGTGCACTTAACCCTACACCCTCCATTTTCCAGATACTGGTTTGGAGGAATTTTAAGGCATGACCCATACACAAGCAGAAGATGGATTCATTAATTATTAACCAGGAGGCCATCCTAACTTCCATGTTATCCATTGAGTGTATACTTTCTTGATTTCATTGAACATATATGGAAAAATTTGCATTTAAAATATTTCAAATGTTAGAACGTGACTTTAAACTTATATTTTGTGGTATTTATACTGAGAACTGTGATGCAAGACTTGCGGGTTTTCAGGTGAGATAAAAGAGCAGAGAGGACAGTCTTGCCCAAGCACACGGTTTCCCTGAACCCTCTAAATGGTTTGCCCTTTGCTCATAAATCTTTCGTCATGGTCAACACAAAGCTTGGTATTGATTTGCCGGCCAACTATCTTGTCATCTCTGGGCTTGGATACTTTGACCTTTTATTTGTTCCTGTAAAATTATGGTGTAGCACAAACTTCTTTTCTAATAGGTCCTTTAAACTTTGAAAGGCCAAGAGACTCTGTGGGAATATATTAAGCAGTGGATAACCCAGAAAAAAGAGGTTAAAAAAAAAAAATTGCAAACAGCTAAAGGTCAGAAAAATCCCTATTGAGTCCAAAAACACAAACATGTTCTTTTAGGAGGAAAAGACTAAGAAGGAGAAGGCCTGAGTTTAGTTTGATCCTAGCTAAGTTCACTTTGACTTTCTTAGTAATACATGTCAAATATGCATTCCATTCATAATAGCTGAGTGGGGGACAAAGTGAATTTTAAAATGTGACTCCTAAGCAGTGGAAAGGGAACACAAACACAGCGATATAAACAAATCCAATGCATCTAAATGGAATGATCACAATTTATTTCTCAAAAATACTGGTATTAGCATAAAGTGAGTTCAGTGGAATTCATACAGTCTTCTTGGGGCCATTTGTCACACACACCTAGAAAAACTCTACATTCTCTGATTTACAGATCAGCTAAAGATAGTGTCAGTAGATATAATCTTAATGAAATAAATGCAGAATCAGGATTTCAGCTTTCATTCAATGTATTTTACATCTTTCATTCAATTTATTGAGAGTTTAATAATTTATTATACTGACTACCATCTGATGATTTCTCTGCTACCTATGTATTTTATTCCCTGCCAAGAGATTCTTCTTGAACTTTAGTTTCTGGAATTATTTTTTTGCCACAGATCTATGAAAAAGAATGAAAGTTAGCTTTCATTTAATATTGTATCATTTGTTTCCAGATCATGACATAGCTCTTATTAAAATTTTTGGAGAAATACATTATTATTATTATTATTTAAATTTTTATTGGGGAATATTGGGGAACAATGTGTTTCTCCAGGGCCCATCAGCTCCAAGTCGTTGTTCTTCATTCTAGTTGTGGAGGGCGCAGCTCGCTGGCCTATGTGGGAATTGAACCAGCGACCCTGTTGTTCAGAGCTCACTCTCTAACCAACTGAGCCACCCGGCTGCCCCAAAATACATTATTATTGAAAAATGCTTTCTCTGGGACATGTTTACCTAGTACCTCTTTGTGCCAGGTGATGCTATAATGAATGTTTTCTGTATAACTCAATAATGGGACTTCAAAGACATTTTGGAGAGTTCAGGTATATAAAGTAAGAATGCCGGGTCCAGTGTGTGTGTGTGTGTGTGTGTGTGTGTGTGTGTGTGTGTGTAAAATGTTTCATTCTTTCTTAATAATCATTTGTTAAGAAATGCAGCATTGCTGGAAGGGGAATCATGAATTTATATTCGACTTCGTGGAAGATAAGTCTCAGTCTTCTAATTAGTGAATGAATGAAGCACTGATTTGTGGGTCTAAAACCGGATAACTATTCTACATTGAATTGTTTAAATAGTTCACATTCAAATAGTTCAATATTTAAAAACTTTAAAAAGTATCTATAGTAAGCATATCCCTACTTCCTAGTTCTCCTCCATACAAAACCCCAAATTACTAGTTCTGGGTGATTCTTCCAGAGATAATTTTAAGCATATAAAAGCAAATGCATGCTTATCTTACAGAAGGCAGCACGTTATACATATTGATATCAGTACAAGGAACTTTCTCATTCTTTATTGTAGGTGGATAGTATTCAATTTTGTGAATAGAGTATACATTATTCAGTTCCTTTTTTCACAGACGTTTACATGGTTTCTAATCTCTATGCGTGGCAAAGTCTGTAATAAACCTGTACGAAGTCCATTTTACAAGTTTGAAAAGTTTGCAATAAGATAAAGTCCTAGAGTTATCACCGTGTCAAAAGTATATGCATCTGTAATTTTGTTAGATAGTGCTGCAGTCTTCTTCCTGCCAGTTATAGGAATTATTGTCCCACCAGTAAGGCTAGATACTAGTTCCCATTTTTACCAAACCTTAACTGATAGCACAAAATAAAAATTTCTGTTGAATTTTTGCCAATCTGATATTTCAGTATAATTTCAGTTTACATTGATCTTATTATGAGTAATAGGGAGTATCATTTCACGTGTTTAGCAACCATTTATCTTTTTTTATATTTATGGGCAAGCAGTTGGGTCATATACTTTTCCATGTTTCCCTTGCTAGTCTTTTTCTTACTGATTTATATGAGTTCTTTAAGTAATAGGGAAATTGGCTATTGTGTATAGTATGTCATAGGAATTGCAAGTATTTTCGCAGTTTGTCATTTTTCTTTTGATTTTGTTTATGGTAGTTTTTGCAGTACAGGAAATTGGGGTTTAAGTAATTGACTTTATTGATTTTTTTTTTTTTTTTTTTCTTTTAAGACACTGGCTTTTGTGACATTGTTAGAAAGGCCTTCCCTTCTGCAAGGGTATAAATTAGTTCTCCCTTCATTACTTCCACTCCATTTATGGTCAAGATCAGGTAATTGGATTGAAGCAAGTGTCAGCAGTTCTGGGCATCATACTGCTTTGCTGGTTAATTATGGACAGCACACTGCAGAGACCTTGTGCTTGTTATGATTGAGGAAAGGAGGTCTTTCTTTTATGTTTCCTCTGGGACCCAGCCCCAACACTTGACTGAACCTTCTTTAAGGCCCAAAAGTCCACCAATAAGAAGCTGTCGAGTTTCAAGGCCTACTAAGGAGATGAGTGAATGCCAGTTTTCTCCCAATGCATTATCTATGGTTTATGTATGCTCTGATAATCGAGAATTGAATATAGTTTGGTGTTACCTGTGATTTGGATTAATCCACGACCCTCACTCCTCAATATCTTAGGTAATCTGAAGTTGATTTTTGTGTTATTAGTGTATATTATTGTGTTAACATGTAATGTTGCCTTCTTGGCGTTTTGAATAATGAACTAGAATATTTTTATCCACTTTTCATAATTATTAGAATTATATGTACATAAATATAAATAGAAATCGACTTTCTACATTCATTTGTGGTTTAATATTCATTTCAGCTAAGTGTTTTAATCATTTTACAATGAAGGGATTAAGGTTTGACGATAGAGTAACCCAATTACTAACTGTGCAATTTTACACAATTGTTAACTACATAACTTTGTGCAAGTGTCACCTCATGCCTTGGTTTCCTCATCTTTAAAATATGAGTAATTACAGTACCCATCTCAGATGATTGTTGTGTAGAAAAGAATGACTTAAGGCCTATGAAGCACTGAATCTAATTGATGACACATATTATATCTTCAGTAAATGGTAGTGATTTTTTTTTTTTTAGTATCATCACATTCCAATTATGAAATCCAGATTCAAAAAATTTGATAGAAGGTGACTATAACTGGTGGACTATAATCTATGGACTGTTTATTTCATAAAAAGGTACAATTTTAGTCCCTTTTCAGACATCACCAGATCACAGCGACATTTCTTTTTTTTTTTTTAAACTCGGAGACCATATCTATTTCCTTTGGATGATCAGGACAGCTGAACATCTAATCCATTCATTTTGGGCCTCATTGTGATCGAAACAGCTGAATCCATCATGCAATTATTTGCTTTGATCATTAAGACAGCCAAAATGAAAGCATTGGCCATGCTGCCTAAGGTCCATTTATTTTGGAAATAACTTTTGACAGGTAAGACATAGTCCCATATTGCTGTCCTGACAGTTCATTGATATCTTGTGTGGCTTCTGGTAGCATATTCATCATTTAGCTAATATACTTTTTGTTATCATTTGTTCTCTGTTATCTTAATAAATGTAAACAGATGATTCATGAGGGTGATTCATTCAGAGCCATTTTAGCTGCAGATGGCCTGGGAGGCGACAGAGGAGGTGGCATGTTGTGCTTTTGTTGCTGACGGGTATGATCTAAGAGAGGGGGACAGTTTAAAGGAGGGCAAACTGAAGTGATTCAAGGGAAGAAATGGTTTTTATACGTAGTGACTAATACACATAGCCTACATAGTGACAAGTCTAGGATTTTGGTCTATAAAGATTTAGTTTGAAGTGGATATAATTAAAGGTGATTAAATCATATTGTTGCTAGGATGAACATGAATTTGCTCCTAATGAAAGGGCTTTCATAAATTTTTTAAAGAATTACCGGTAGTTTCAAAAATAATTGTTTATTTAACAGATATTGTTTATCTTTTTCTATCCTAATAAATATTTATTGTGAAATTCCATTAATGTTACTGACAGGTGTCACTAAAAAAAGAATATCCAGTGCAAACCAACACAAGTTCCTGGACTAGGGAAGGCTATGAATTTTACACACACACATACTCACATACACGCCTGCGTGTGTGCACATGCACACACAGATCAGAAGATCACGTGATCAAATGCTAGCAAGCAAACTTTTGAATGTTGAACCGTTGTAAGAATGAAATACAATGATCTTTGCTTTTAACTCTTTAATATCTTCGGAAGAATTTAGCAACTCAGATCAATAGGACTTGGGCTTTGATTCTCTGAGGATAGATTAGAGAAAAAGGTAAGCCCACAAAGAAAATCTCTCAGGACCTCTGGAGAAATGCTTTTTGTTTGTTTATCAAAGGTCATGGTTTGAAATAATTGAAAAACATGGCACTAGCCCATAAAAAGAGATATTTAAAATCTAGATTTAGGCAGCATGCAAGAAATATCTGCTTAGGAGTGTGGGATGGGGAATAAGGTTGAAAATCCCCTTCTCTTTTTGGCCAATATTATTATTATTATTATTTAATGTTACTCATGTGTAAGTCAAAAAATTGAAAATAGTGATTGGCTTTGCAAGTAGTCCCAGTAAATAACAATCCAGCAGGAGGAGAGCTACACATGACTGTTGGTCATGTATTGATCCTTAAGTGTACACATAGATTGTGATCACTGTCAACATGACCTTTAATTATGATGGACAGTTTTTCTTTTCTTTTCTTTTTTTTTTTTGGTAGTTTCTTTCATAATGTTTATTTATGGAATCAATGAAAAGGAGGCAGAAAACCATTAACGTGTAAGTTCTTATCAGTCTGAATTAAACTTTAAAAAATCTGAATAAAACAAAGATGTTAGTATATTCTCTGAATTTGTGATCACAGCAGGCTGGCTGCCTTACATGTATAAATGTGTTCAGCACTATTAATAATCTTTAAATCACTTAAAATTTTGATACAGTCTTTAAAGATAAAGGTGAAATGCTAAAAATTTTAAGGTACATTTGCAAAATTGGGAACTTAATTGGAATTTATTTTGCTTTTTAATATATGCTCATAAATTGTCAGTGGATTGTTATTGTTATTTTTTTTTAGGTTGCCACATAAGTACTGAAATCATTCCAAAATTGTAGTTTTGCTATTGATTTCTTGATATCCATACTTGCTATAGTCTTTCCTATCTATTATAATTACATTGGGTAGTGCATTCAGAACATAAAATAATAATTGTGATAGTATTTATTTTCTTTCTGAATTTAATAATACTGCCTCACTAGTTGACTGATAGGTAGAAAATATCCATTTTAAATCATATTAAGTAACTATTTCTTTTAATTCTCTCAACAATGTTCTATTAATCAGAATATATTTTCAACAAAAACTCCCATTGTTTGGCAGTATTATAGAAGAAACTTTTTAGGTAGATTCTTCTTTGTTCAGGAATTTTTATTCCTACACTGTGTATTAATTCAATAAAAATACCAATATTTTTTCCTTTTTGAACTTTAGTATTCAAGTTAGGAGTTGGATATAGCCAACATTATGAACAAAACATAGCAAATCATTGCAATTAAATGTTTTTTTATTGTGAAGAACTTTGATGTACCCACATTTATGTTGAGTAATTGTCCTATGTCATTTATTTACATCTAAGTTTATTAATTTGTTAATTATAATTCTTTTAAAATACTTATTTTGTATTGTTTTCATTTCTCATTTTTCCCAATAAAATAATCATATGTTTAGGTTTAGACCTAACCTGATGGATATATTCTTCAATAAATCAACAGGAAGTTGTATGGCTGCCATTGTGATTTATTTTTGTGTTACTGTACTATGAAACACAAAAAATGCTTATGCTCTTTCCTTTTGGCATAAAAAAAATGATCTTAAAAGTTATTATATTTGAGCCCTGTAATTTAAAATTGTTATTTAAAAACATTTCTGTCTTTTTCTTACATCGAAAAGAGACTGTTTATTGCTCCATTTTATGGAAGAAGGAAAGAAAATTTTTGAGGAGTATAACTCTTTCCTTTTTGATCATGGAGGCCTATTCACCCCATTATGCAACGTGATGTGCAATTTTAATCAGCAAGTGATTATTTTACTGCATTTTCTTTGCTTAACTTCAGCAATAAGTTATTGTTTATTTTTGTAAGTAATTGTTTGTGTGACATGTTTTCAATTGAAACTGTTTAATATCAGTATTTTTCATGCTTTCTAAAGGAATTCTTATATAGTAAATTTCGTAAGAGATTTGGGGAAAGCTCTGAAAAAGAGCCAAACGTCTCTTTTACAGGTGAAATGGGAAAGTGCAGGCGTTTCTAAGTGTTGGTTTACAAAAATCTATCATAAAACATATTCAGTTGATAGTTGATAGAGTAAAAGGGAGCAACTGGTTTAGGCAATATTATATTATGTATTTTATCTTTGGAGCCTACTAGATTTCAACATCACTCATTTCTCTGAATTTGGTCTGACCTAATTTGAATGATCTAATTCACAACAAAAATAGTTGAAGTAATTTAAATTTCTTCTTTTTAGTGCTTAAAAAGGATATTCAAACACAGTGTGGAAAATGCCATCCCTAAAATTATAGTTAATTTGAATCTTACTTTTCTAAGATGGGAATAGTTTTAGTGTAAAATCTAAATATGTAACTATGGATTTTAAAATGTTTAATTTGGCTGTCTTACTACATTGAGATATAGCAGATTAATATAGCAGTTAGACATACAATGGGATGTGCATTCCCCAGTTGATTAAATGTGGGTATTTATAATTCGTAAGTTGATATAATTTCTTCGACATATCGTCTGCATAAAACTATGGGTGTATCATTTCCTGTTTGGATTTTTACCTAGAAATTACTGTTTTGTAATGCAATCTTAAGTGCTCCCTGTAGGAAATTTAGCAGACGGTATTGGAATGTGAAGAATACGGGCCACTGTGCTATAGCAATTTCTTAGTGTTTTCATTGGGAGGCATTAATAATGTTGCTTATAAACTCATGGCATTAAATCACTGTCTTTTAAAAATGTCAAGTTCAGGTGTCTTGTCTGCCAAGTTATAAATCTCATCTCTGAGCCGTTTATTGTGTCTTTACTACCGAATGTTCGTTCATCTTGGTGTTTTCTTGGGGTAATTTACTTTTCTATTGATTGCCCTTTGTTTCATCTAGAAAAGCAAAATAAGACATTTGGAGAATATTATTAAATACGTAATTTGTGATGACATTACTCAGAGGAGCAACATAGTATTTCAGTTTCTTGAAATGTGGGACTTGAAGGGATGATTCTCTTTTATGATTAATGAAAAAGCTAGATAACAAAAAAAGTTTAATATATGAAAGGCACTGATTCATCTTTTGGTTTCTCTCTGTTACAATAGTCAGTCTGTAAAGAGTTAAATCTCACTAGTAAAACAAGTTGAATGTATTGTTTTTAAAGTTGTGGTTGGATACAAAAGCTTTACCCTATGCTTGTTGATGTCATGACATTTTATATACAAACATTTACATTTTAGGAAAAATACTTAGTTCCATAACTAATATGGGAGAGGGAAAACTTACTCTGTACTAAGCTTACTATAAAGTGATTATAATATTCTGGAAATATAACTGTTTAAAATATTTTCAGGGTGGGTTTTCATAAACCAAGTTCAATAATGACCTCAAAAAATGTAGCTACTTCAGTTGAAATCCGGGCCAATCCCTTAGATCAGCTGAGTTTGACAGTTCATGGAGAGTCCGCCAAGGCCAGATAAGGAAGGGTATGAATAGAGTTAATAATTTTTGGCTTTTACTACTTGTTTTATATTTTTCAAAGAAATCAGCTTGTCTCCATGTTAGTAGTTTTGATTATTAAATAGTTTGAGCACCTTGATCAGGAAGGTTATGACATGAATGGGGATGTACTAGAGGTGTGCTTCAAATGATCAAATATGAAAAACTCACTTTATCGTTGTGTCCTTTTCTTCATTCATTTGCTTTCTCAGTTTCATCTTCTGCTTCCTCTGATCCTCAACTCCAACAAGTTATTACTTCTTTCTGCCCCTTCAAACTCTCATTTCTTGTTAACATATTCTGTAAATATATCCAAGCCTTGCCCATCCAAAATCACTACCTCAGCAACAAAATACATCCATAGATATTGTAATCCATTCTGTCCCTTCCCTCCTCACTCTCCTCTTTTATTAAGGCTCTTTGAAAATTTGCTATACCCTAATTATTTCTTGTTATTAACCTTTTCTTCTCAGTGAAAACTGCTACAATCTGGTTTCAATCACCATCACTTCACTGTAACTCTTCTTAATGAGCTCATAATGTCCTTCTATATGCTAAAAGTATATAAGTGATCATATTTCACCCAGCTTACTGGACCTCTCCATTCTATTTTGCATTTTCAGAGTATTATTTCCTTATATTCTGTGGAATTTTATCCTCTCATATAAGCTTACTATTCCTTCTCTCTGTTTACTTCAGAATTGGTGTTGGCCAAAGGTCTGCATTTACCCCGTTGTTTTGTTATTTTATTTTGTTTCATGGGTTTATAGTTTTATACACTATTCCTGGTTCAACTTCATTTAGGATCATAATATGAAAAATGATGCTGAGTTCCCAGTTTCTTATCTCCTTTCTGGCCTTTCCCAGTGATCTCAGCCCTCTGTCTAAGGTCGTCTCCCACTTTATTCACTATAAATTCCCTCATCATATGTAGTGTGTATGTATGGAATATTTACTGTATGCAGGCCCAGTACTAAGTCTTTATATTTTACTTCATTTACCCCTCAAAACAACCCTAAGAAGAAAATCCCAGACTGAAATCAACTATATAATTGATCGTTTTTTTCCTTCAGTATTCTCTTTATCGTTGATTAGCACAACCATTTACCTGGTCAACTAAACTCAAAAAAACTAAGAGTAATCCTTTGCTTTTCCCTCCCTGAACTTCTATCCTATTCCCCACATCCAATTAGATATTCAACACTGCTTATTTTATAAATTAACTGTTTAAACAATTTAACCCAGTTCTTTATCCTTATTTTTCACTGCCCCATGTGAAGCCCTTATGATCTCTCATCTGGACCATTATAACAACGCTTTCACGGATATACCTTTGAAATTAGTCCTGCATAGAGTGGCCACTGTGATCTATCTAGAATGGAAATCTGATCGTATCAGTTACTTGTTTAAAGATTTGGTTTCTAATTACCTACAGGATAAAGTTCCAGATCCTCAACATGTGATATGAAGCTCTGCTGTATTGCGCTTGCTAGACCTATGGCTTCATCTCTAGTGATCCCGTACCTCCCACGTCAGGCTGTAGTAAGAGTTAGCTGTTTATAGTTCTCCGAAAACACTACCTTCTTTATCTGTTTTATGCTTGGAGTTGAGTTGTACTCCATACCTAGAATGCCTCTTCCCACCTTTGTGTTCATTTTTTACTACTCTCTCCAGGAAGTACTTCCTCTAAGATATTTTCCTTATCTAACCTTCCAGTTCATCTGAATACCTTAGGTATCCCTCTTTTCTGCTTCAAGAATATTAAAGAATACTAAAACACACCCTGTTGTTGACTTGCTATCTAGTAGTGTGTGGGAGACGTTGATTCTGTCCTGTTTTTCCTTTGTGTACCTGGCTCTTAGCACAATGTTAGCATTTAGTTCACACTCAACAAATTTTAGTTGAATAAGTGAATGAATAAAACCAAAGTGAATTAGTTATTCTCAAGAATCACTATTTAGTAGTTAGAAGCAGATGTCAGATAATTTATGAAGTTAGCCCTCCTCTGAATAAAGGAGAAAGGAGCAAGATAAACTGAGGTATCTTGCTAAGTAATTTTGGCTGAGATCTGCTTTAAAGGTGGAGCATATATGCACCTGCATAAATATCCTTGTTTGCACAAAAGAACAAAGGATGAAGAAAAGAAAATATTTTTAGTTTGGAGAGGAAAGAGACTGTGGACAAAGGTTACTGAGTGAGACGAGTCATTTAAGAAGCATCGAATGGGGAATTATCTATGAACTACTGAATGAAAAAAAATGAATCTATTTCAACTGAATAGAAGGATGGATGAGGTTCAGTGAGTGATTTTTCTTTTTTTTGAAAATGTAAAACAACCTCAAAAGTAGGGAAAAACAGTAAAGTGAACTTCCATGTATCTACTACTAAGCCTTAAAAATTATCAATATTTTGCTAAAGTAGTTTCATTTGTCATCACCTGCCTTCCTTACCCCCAGACACACACCACACATGGTTAATGAGTGGTTTTGTGTGGTGATTTCTTGGAGGACATTATGTTAAATGAAATTAGCCAGCCACAGAAGGACAAATATTGCATGATTCCACTTATATGAGGTATCTAAAATAGTCACACTCATCGGAACAGAGTAGAATAATGGTGGCTGCCAGGAGCTGTGGCGAGGGGAAAGTGGGGACTTGCTCAACGGGCATAACATTTCAGTTATGCAAGATGATTAAGTTCTAGAGATCTGTCATACAACATTGTGCCTATAGTTAGCAGTTCAGATTTACACATTTCAAAATTTGTTAAGAGGGTGGTTCTCATGTTAAGTTTTCTCACCACAAGGAAACATCAAAGGGGCCGGAGAAAACTTTTGAAGGTTTGGATGTGTTTATTACCAGATTGTGGTGGTGATGCTTTCATAGGCTATGCATATGTCCAAACTCATCAAATTGTATATGTTAAATACGAGTATATCCAGTTTTTTGTACATCAATTATATCTCAAAAAAGCTATTTAAAAAATAATTATATGGGGCGGCTGAATGGCTCAGTTGGTTAGAGCACGAACTCTTAACAATAAGGTTGTGGTTCGATTCCCACATGGACCTGTGAACTGCGCCCTCCACAGCTAGATTGAAAACAACCACTTGAGCTTAGAGCTGAGCCCCTGGTGGGTGACCGGTTGGCTCAGTGGTTGGAGCACAGTGCTCATAACAAGATCGCTGGTTTGAGTCTCCCATGTGCCAGTGCGCTGCGCCCTCCACAACTAGATTGAAAACAGCGACTTGACTTGGAGCTGAGCTGTGCCCCCCCCACAATTAGATTGAAAATAATAATAATAATAATAATAATAATAATAATAATGATTATGAAATAAGTACTACCTGGTAGCCACTTTCTGATTGGTAGAATGATCTGATATCTCCTCTGTATATTGTATACAATCAAAAATTTGTGCTGTGCATTTTATTAACTATTTAACAAATAAAGTAGGAAATATGGAGATAGCAGCATAAAAATATATTAATTGTCTCTTTTACATGCAGTTTACATTCAAAATAAATAGCAAAGAAAAACATAAACTATTATTTGTAGAATGCTCTTATTAATCTATCTATATATTTATAAAAGAACTTTTAATATCATTTTTAAGGCGAGTCAGCTTTGGTATTTGTGTTACCAAAGTGGTAGAAGTCATTACTATTGTTTATAATCAGATTTGCTCGTGTGTCTGGGAAGCACTTTGTCAATGAGTGTGGCTTTAAAATTAGAATCCACGTTTGCCAAAGCAGGAGTTGTGGGGTGATGTCCATCAGGAAATATCCCAGCCACATTCTAAATCTATTTGTAGATTTATATTCTGGAAATTTTCTGCCAGAAATTTCATCAGAACAAAGTGCTATGCCTGACTAAGTAAGTCTTTCTATCTGGGACCCCTCCTTTTTTCAATCCAAAATTATGGATTATGATCTCCAAGCTTTCTTCCAGCATAGGAACATGCCACATACATCTGTGCCCGAGTCACGAAGTGATATAGCCAGCAGCGTCAGCAGCGTCAGTAAAGACAGCAATATTAGGCGTGAAATCTTCTGGTATTGTAGTGGGTCATTGTTCTGTTATAATCTGACGCTGGGAAATGTAGGGCAGACATTTTCATCAATGAATAAGTACCAAGAGACAAATGAGGTATACATAGAAAGAAAAATAGGACCGGATACATTACTGAGTCTTTGTCTCCACTATGAGTGGATTTGTTTTTCAGACTTCTCTTGGAGATTGGCTGATGATTAAATAAGTCCACACATGGGATTGATATCACCTTTATTTTACACAGCCATACCATGCCTATGAAAATTGGATGGAAAACTCTACCCGTAACTTTGTGTTTATTCATCCTGCCCGATTCCTCTGTTGTAGTGTTTCTGAAACCCTAAGAGAAGGACATTCAAATATTACAATAATGATAACTAATGTTTCTATATTTCCATCATAAAATGTTCATATAAGTAACTACCTGGGCTTTACTGACACGTAGAAACAAGTGACACAACCAACTTCTAAATAGAATCTCTCCTTCTAAGGGGAAGTTAGAATTGTTTTTTTTTTGTTTGTTTGTTTATCTACAATTCTCTATTATCTCAAAAGGGAACTCCTTTATCGTCTTTTTTAAGAGTGAAAACAAGCACAAATCGAAGGGCCACCCTAGGAAAATGTTAGAGGTGAAGATCATTAGCTCTGATGACAGAACCACATTCATGTTATCACAGATCGCTCTTCATGTTGGGGGACGAGGCATGTAAACCCTGTCTAACTCTTATTACTTACTACACAGATGCTTTGAGAGCAGAAAAAAAGGGATAAGAAACAAAAACGTATAAGACCAAAGTTTCAGTGTTAATCCTGACCTTTCCATTTAGGTTGTGAATGATGCTACTAGTAGGGAGGGAACATATCAATAACATTTAATAAGTATATTTAATTTTATCCTTGAAAATAAGTGTGTTATCATAATTGTAATTCTTCATAAATATTTTCTACTCCATCAAGTATTTATTGAGGACCCATTTTATTTCAGATACTGTTCAAGGTTTTTTCTAAGTTATTTAGTTGAAGCAAATTTACATTTTTGTTATTTGGCATATTGTCGATGGAAGCTACATATTATATTTTCGTTACACTACTTAAAAACACTAGAATATTGGTGTCTTTCCCAGTGAGTGATTCCTTATACTTTACCTGGTTACAAAGCATGATGTTCTCATGTTATTGAACTTTCCTTAATGCTGTTTCATGATCTACTGAGTGTTTCACCGAGAAACATTCCACACTGTTTCCGTCATTAAAAAAAACTTTATTGTGAGGATATATGAGAGTTCTTTTTCTACAGTCAGCTAGTTGGTAAACTGCCAGATTGCATGATTGTTTTACTAGGTAATATTTCTACAAACTTGATTAAGAATTTTCCCCACTGGGAAGCCACCTATTATAGTGGGAAGAACACAAGGCACCCAGTTTTCTGGCATGGTTCATGCCTAACAAGCTGTTTGACTTTTGTCAAGGGCAACAGTTTAGTCACCTAGAAAATGAGGAGCATAGTTTTTCTGAGATCCCTTTCAAGTTACTATATTCCATGATTCTTACATACCCAAGTGATCAAGATCATGAGAGAGTGTATTTTAGGATTCAAAATAAAATTATAATTTCTTTGTAATTGAATTCATGCACGTATCCTTTTTTTTTTCTTCCATGTGTACATGATGGAACCATTTGTTTTAGGGTTCGTATTGTAGCATGAAACTTATCTGCCAGTAAATTATTGTTCTTATGCTTGGATCCATGCAACATTTTCCTAGTTCATTAAACACACATTTTCAAATGAAGACTACAGTAATAAATTAATGTATTCTAGCAGGCAATCTGTTCCACTGACCACCTTTTGCCCTATTGGAAATTCTCTGGAGCTTGTTAAAAAATTGTCCTTTTAGACAAGATAAAACTACATTCTGGAAGACTAAATATGCATAACAAGGAACTGAAAAATGCAGCATCAGTGAAAATCAACTTGCAGAAAATTAATTTGATGCTGAGAAGAACAAGTAAAATTTATATTGTAGAGAGTTTTTTTAGCTACTGGATAAGCAATCTCGCCTTCCAACTTTCCATATTTAACTTTCTCTGACTACAAAGCAGAATAACCTAGCCTCAGACTTTGGATTTAATTTAAACCCTTGGGTGGTTGTACATCAAAATGTTGATAGCATCTGAATGTATTTTTTTCCTAAGTCAAGTCTTTTAGCACTGTTTGATGTTTAATTTTATGCATCAACTTGGCTGTACCATGGTTCCCACATATTTGGTCAAACACCCATCTAGATCTTGCTGTGAAGGTAATTTTTAAATGAAGTTAACGTTTAAGTCAGTAGACTTTGAATAAATAAGATTAATTTCCATAATGTGGGTACGACTCACTGAATCAGTTGCAAGCATTAAGTGGAAAAGACTGAGGTCCCCTAAGGAAGAGGGAAATCTGCCTCCAGACTGCCTTTGGATTCAAGTTGTAACATCAGCTCTTACCTGGGTTTCCAGCCTGCCACTCTTCCCATGATTTCAGAGTTACTAGCCCCCACAATTAATTGCATAAATGAATCCCTTAAAATATCTTTCTTTCTCTCACTCTCTCTCCCTTCTCCTCACCTCTCTCTCCACACACATGGAAACACATCACACACCATTGGTTTGACTGACTAAGACACACTAGAAGAGCATGATTCCACGAGTATAGATTGTGACATATTAGAAAGACCAGTGACACTTACGTGCTATGTGAACTTAGATTAGTCTCTTTAACTTTCTGGGTTTCAGATTTTTTAATTATTGCTTCATGAAATTGGAGTAGATTTGTCATTTGTAACATTTTTAAGTCTTAGAAATAAAATATTACGGATTAGCACCATAGAAAACCCCTTATATTCTCAAAGAAAAAAAATGAATAATAGACTAACATGTAGTAAGACAAGAAGTTCCAGTCCAAGAAAGCTAAAACATGTAATTTCTAATTATATCTTATAGTCCAAACACAATATTTGACAATATTTTCCCACAATTTCATACATGTTCTTTTATTTTATCCTTTTCCTACCCAAGTGAAACATTTCCACTGACGCATTCAGTTGAAATTAAAATGACCTGCCTGTGTGCCTAGTTTAGATTTATAATTATATTCGAGGCCTATGCTTATTACTAGTGTCAGCATTTCATTTTTCTATTTCCTCTTTATTTTTATAAAATAAGAGTAAAACTTAAAATCATGTGTTAAAATACAGAAACAATGTTGCCTGGAAAAAGGTGGTATTTGCCAAATTTAAAATGTCAGCTGCCAGGTTATGTTACACCAAACAGTTACTTCACCTGAATGTGTTCACAATACAGAGAACAATTTGAGGCTGTCAGCATATAACGTGTGACTGTGTAGGTGGTATGAGAGCGGAATATGTCAACACTGAGGACTCCAATAGAACTGATTGAAGCAGGAGTTTGAGAACTAGAGCCTACTCTGTATATCTGTATTCCTCTTCTTTCTTCCTCCATCGTAGTACTTGAAATAATTGAGTGGAACATTTTGGTGTCCAAGAAATACAACTTGCAAATGGCCTCCCTACTCAACTTTAGCTGTTCCATTGATTTCAGTAGGGTTCTGGGGAAGGAAGTACTTCCTATATAACCATCCCTTACCTGACACAAAGTACATGCTTATGCCCCTCTGGTTGATCTCTAGCGACTTCAGGTTTTTACACCAATGTTGAAATGTCAGAAAAAGAATCACCTCTTCCCAAAAACTATTAATTTCAGTCCAGAAAATCATGGCATATTATTGGTTAGAAAGGAAGCCAATTACAGAGTTAAAAGCCATTTTTAGAGACATGTTTTTGTAACGGCTCGACAGATGAAAAAGTTAATTGAAGCAGTAATGTGCTAGTACACAACTGATTATTTCAGAGAATATAATGTACATTGTGTATGCATTGCAGGATTACATGAGATTAAAGGAGTAATGCTTAAAAACGAGCTAGTCTTTTCTGAATCTATTTACCGAAGCAGATTTCCTTTATGTCAGATGATGCAGTTTCTGGAAAATTTAATTTGGCTTGAGCAACTTCCTTAATGAATTACAGCTGACTTAGAAATTATCAGGGAAAATAGAAAATGTTACAGCTCTGTGACTGTCCTACAAACAGGGACACAGGCATGCTGACTCAGAGATTTTTGGATATCCTAGATGGTAGGCGTTGCTTTTTCAGTGTAGAATGTTTTCTTCCAATAGCAACTACAGCAAAACGATCTTTATGGATACTTCACATCCTTCAAACTCTTAGCAGGAGTCATCACTCCTTTCATTTAATAAAAATCCTTGGGACATGACAGATTTAATTAAGGCACTGAGATTGAACAGTATCAGCACATTTTATATGAGATGATTGTCCCAGAGAGAATATCACTTTCGCAGTTGATACCCAAATCGGATTTGAATACGTGAAGCTACAGTCTCTTGAATTTGATACAGGCAAACATGTAGATAATGCGTTTTATCATGTAAGGCCTCTGTTAAACATCTTAGGTTGGAGAAGGACATCTTCTAGGGGTATATGTACCCAGTCTCTGCCTTCATGATGATATGATTTAAGGGACAGTAAAAATCAACAGCAGAAAATGTTTTGCCTTTCTCCTTGCTTTCTAGAGAATTGATGGCTCAAGTCTTTCTGAACCTTGTCTCTTTGAAGAAAGATATATTTGGCTGTCTTACAATAAATAGACTTCTGTTGTGGCTGGGACATTTCTAATTCCTCTCCTGAGGAAGATTCTGGTCAACTTGTCATCAGCTACTCTGTTTTACATGTGTTGCTTCAGGACCCTTGCCTTCCTGTTTGACTTCAGCTCTTCTAAATCAGGGCACATTTGATGAGTAATGTTATCTGTCCAGAGACCGTTTTGCTACAGGGAGTATTTTCTGCTGGTATCACACTGGTTTGGTTTTCTTTGTATACTCTAGTTCTTGCTATTAGGCTAGCAGTGTTTACATTTTAGAAATGCCTCTGTAAATGTGAATTGAAGCTATATGAGTCTGTGATTTTTAAACTATAAAGGGTTTACCTGTATTCAAAGTGAATTATTTGTAACTAACTCATTCGATATGCATTTGAAGAAACCGTTGTCTTGTTAGAATGACAGCCTTAAATGGGATTAACTCGGATTTTATAGAAAAAAAAGGGTTATTCAGAGAAGACCTTTTGAGACAGTGAAAAAAGTCAGATGCAGAATTTAGATGAGAAAGGAATATCTTTGTGAAGGAATAGAAACTCATTTCTGAGATGAGCAAGTCTTAGGCAATAGGTGCATGAACAAAGATACAAGAAAATAACAGATTAGAGAATTTAAACATGTTACCTAATAAAACAATAATTAATAATAATTAGCATTGTTATAGCTTTTCTTTATTAAGAAGTGACCATGTGCATGAATATGTACACCACCATTATTTGTTGAATTTAGGCTCTCCCAATCCTTACAGGAATATGAGGAATAGTCTTATCCCTATTAAATGGTTAATGAAAAGGAATCTTGTCTTAGGGAATGTTTATAATTTGCTCAAAGTCATATACTTTTCAGGTAGGTAAATCAGGGCTTGATTCTAGGTTTATTTGATTCCAAGTTTTTTTCTCATAACTTATTATTATATCCTGACTTCTCTCACATCCTGACTTCTATTATAAACTATACTTCCAAATGGTGTCTTAAGCCCACCTTTGCCATTTAGCTTTACAAATATATTTTGTTTAAAAACCAGAAAAATTTTACAACCTGCTTTGAACAATGCAAAAAAAAAAATCACAATGAATCCTTCCTAAGTCCATTTTTCATATTGACTTTATTTAATCTGAGTAAAAGAAATCTAGAACCAAATGTAATTTTTTTTAGAGTGTGGAAGATAAAGAACATTGATAATATATATCTCTTGTCACAGATGAATATACTCCTTGCCACCGACTAAGGTGAAAATTTGGGAATCATCATATTCTCGTTGATTTACTTAATTCAACAAATCTTTTTTTATGTTCCTACAATATGCCAAACATTGTTCTAGGAACAAGGAAACAAAAACAATTTCTAATGTGTGCTCTTGAAAAGCTAGTGTGATACAGCCTTACGGAATTCAGCAAGTCATGTCTCTCATTAATCTTAATGAACAATAAATGTTCAGATCTCTATTTATCCCAAAGTTTTGAATAGAAATTGTTATTCATTTATTCATTTAAATGACACAATTTAATGGGTAGTCACTAAGTATGATAGATGATGGGTACCTGATAATGTAAGAAATAGGAATGCTTCCTGGCCTCATAGCCATACGTACTGTCAATAAATACACAAGCGCACACACACGTATGTGACAAAATTTATGTGGAAAAAAAGGAACAGTCTGAGAGAGAATGCTGGCAGGGATCTACTTTATATTTATGTAGTAGTCAGGGAAAAAAAAATCTCTAAGGAGGTTAACACCTACCATGTTTCCCTGAAAATAAGACATAGCCAGACCATCAGCTCTAATCTAATGTATCTTTTGGAGCAAAAATTAATATGAGACCCGGTCTTATAGTATATTATATTATATAAGACCCAGTATTATATTTATTATTATATTATATCATATCATATTATATTATACTTAGTCTTACATTATATTAAAATAAGACCGGATCTTATATTAATTTTTGCTCCAAAAGACGCATTAGAGCTGATGGTCCATCTAGGTCTTATTTTCAGGGAAACACGGTGTATGAGACATAAAGGATGAGTATGGATTAGGCAGGTAGATGTTTAAAATTCTGGAGGCAGGAAAGAGCTATTCATATTTAAAGACTGCTGGTGGGGGTGGGGGGGGGTGAATTTAGGCTGGAAATATAAGCAGGGCCAGACCTTAGAGGTCCCTGTAAACCACATCATTTTGCAGATTTACATTGCCTAGATGAAGACTTAAAAGGTGCAACAGTCTTTCTGACAATTATATATGGGTGATCTTTACAGTTTGTTAGCTTGAGTTACTTAGTGAAGATTATTTGTCCAGTATTAGATTTTAGACTTGCTAGCAAAAGCATAGGATATTATGTTATCTTAAATTTCTAGATACTTTGTGTTATAAACATTTGCTTGTCCAATGAGAACTCTTTACAGTATGACATTTTCTGTATGTATAGTGATTGCTTGGCATTGCGGACGCTGATGTGGAAATGTAGTGATGAGGATCCAAAGAGTTGAAAATGCATCATCGAAATATCATTTTAAATCATTGTAATTATTTTTTAAAAGTCTCCCTTTAACACAAAAGGCTGAATCTTCACTATTGAAGACATGTCAAAAATTGCTTGATTAAAAGACAGCAGTATTGCATTTTTGCCATTAGAATAAAAAGACAGAATTGTTACTGAAAAGCCATGAAGTGCAGAACTCTGGAATTTGTGGTGAAAGGAAATTGAAAAAGAACAGAACATTTGGATTCATGTTTCATGAAATAATTTGTGTGACAGAATAGGAAGGCAGTCTGAGGGAAAATTGACATAATTTTTTCCTAGGACTGGGAAAAGCCAGATAAATATGTCACTGTTAACAAATGCACCATTGTGCATGAACAAAGCGTATTCTACTAAATATGTAAATATTACCTTTCAATCATTGGAAAACATTTATGTGTTGTATAAGTCTAAATAATAACATGAACTCCCCTCTTTTTTTTTTTTTTTTGTCCTTTTCCACTGGCTTCTTTTTAATTTTGGATAGAATTATTAAGTTGGACCAGCATGAGGAAGGGAGAAATGATTTTTAACCAATGAAAATGTTGATTCTTCAGGTGAAAATATATATTGTGGAATGAGTAATATATAGTCTGCCTGTAGTAGTTTTGCAGTATCTAAAATCTGGCCTCTTTTGTCTTAGAGAGTCGATGTAGAACTCTTCTACCAGATTTTAGAATCATGAAAGCTCGCTACTGGTCCATTGGGTGTGCACGGACTGTCTTTGCTATTTTTGTTTTTCCTACAGTGCTCAGTATAGAATTTGTGTACAGAAGGTGCTTAAAGCATAATTGATTGATTCATGGTAACTGGCACAAACAACAGAACCAGGAATAGAGAAACAGAGTTTTCTCCTTGTGCAGTTTAAGAGTTGTAGTGGGTGCTGCTGGTTGACCACCTACATCTGCTTGGTACTCATTGCTTCTATACATGCTGGGAACTTCTTTCTGCATACAATGTCAGATAATTATGTTTGCAAATTCATCCTAGAAAAAATACTACATACCTCATTGTTTAATATCACGATGGTCACCTTCAATGTATTCCCCTTGGAAGCTATGCACCAACACCAGTGCCTAGTCCACCCATCAAAGGAATTTTGGAACTCTTTTTCTGGAGTGGCCATCAGAGCTGTCATCGTATTACCCTTGATGTCCTGAATGTCATCTAAATGTCTTCCTTTCAATAAAATTTTTGGGTAAAGAAAGAAATCATTGGGGGCAGATTAGGTGAATAGGGAGGGTGTTCCAGTACAGTTATTTGTTTACTGGCTAAAAACTCCCTCACAGACAGTGCCGTGTGAACTGGTGCATTGTGGTGATGCAAGAGCCATGAATTGTTGGCAAAAAATTCAGGTTGTTTTCGTCTAACTTTTTCATGCAGCCTTTTCAGCATTTCCAAATAGTCAACTTGGTTAACTGTTTTTCCAATTGGTACAAATTCCTAATGAATAATAAATAATGAATAATAATGAATAATCCCTCTGATATCAACAAAGGTTAGCGACATCATTGCAACAAGTTCATGAACTTAATTGTCTGACCTCGTCACCACCTGTGACTCTTTGGCTCCATGTTTGGGCTGTGCATGTAGGTACCCTGAAATTGCTGGGAATTAGCGTATCTGGAAGTAGCCCTCAACCAGCACGAGGCATTTGTTTTGTTTTGTTTCTCCTGACAGGATTTGAGGCATAATTATCCCTCAGTTTCCTTTCCCCACTGGTGGGATAACTCTGAGAGGTGTTCCACATACTGTCCTGGAAGGCCCCAGTGGGACTGACCCGTCGTCTATAGTGGCACTCTGTCTGCTCATGAATGTACCCTGTTTTGGTCCCTTTCCTTCTCTGTCTGAATTCCCCACTCCCTGAAACATGAGGCCATGCAAAACCTGTCTCAGGATCTGCTTCTGGAGCAAGGGACAAGGACCTAGGTTTCTGGAGTGTCGGACTAGCCACAGATGTCTGCAAACATTTGTTGAAAGGAATTGAATTATGTAAAATATAATTGAATTAAATTATCCTGCAACCTCATTTCTCTGGGCCAAATCCAAATACTTATTATGTGTTGTTATGGGAGCTGGGGAGAAAGGGGTGGGACGTGTTATTATTATGCATCTGTTGACAATTAATTTATAAACAATATTAACTAGTTTGTATTCTGGTATCTAATACCTACTGCCTGTGAAAAACTACCCATTTAGAGAAAAAAATGAAATTTTAAGAATAGGCACATCTGAACAGGTAAAATGACTTTACAGATGACATGTCACAGGAAAAAACCGAAACACCGTAAAATGCAGGTATAAGCAGTTATCTGTACTTCCATGTAATTTGAAGTTTCCACTATTTATATTAATTGACATTTTTAGATTAAAAGATTACATTTTGTTTCATATAATTTGTGCAAAAAAGGGGAAACTAGCTAACTATATTGAATTATTTTCTTAGTGAGCTAGATAGATGAAATTTCACTATAATTAGAATCATATTTTAAGTCAGGAATGATCGCAAAGCTGTTTAGAATATATGTAAGTATGTGTGTATGAGAGACGGGGGGGCGGGAGGGAAGAGGATATTTTTCATATTCTCAGAAGAAAATGATACTAGAGCAAATTTTATAGCTACCAAACCAGAAAGAAGTTGTGGTGGCATATTGCCAGTGAACTTCTGGTTTAAATGATAGAAAAGACAGTCTGTAAGCAGTTATTTGCAGCAGTTTTAATATAGTTATAGACTAGTATGTGAAGCTTCCTGGACTAGCCGAGGTTCTTGGCAAGAGAAACGATGCAGAGATCTAGCCACAGCTAAATGGAATAATTCCAGAGTAGGGATCACAAGGTCTGGTGTAGACTCAACCTATCAACAACGAATGATTTAAGTAAATAAATCTCAATTAATAGCATACATCTTTAATCATTTACAGTATATCCACACTGGTCTCTTCCAAGTCTGAATTCTATTGCCACTTTTTTATATATATTATAAACATTTATTCAATTTACTTTAACGTTGGAAAAACTTGGTTTTCAATACAGGCCCTGCTATTTCTTGGTCCCTGGGCAAGTTACGTAACCTCTCTAAAATTCAGTTTCCACCTATAAAGCGGAGATAACAGTGTCTATCTTATAGGATTATTATAAACATAGGTGATTAAATATAGCATATTACTTCTTTGTTAGGCATGACCTACATAGATACTCAAAAAAATTGAAAAGCCTGTAAGACGACAGTGCAAAATACAAACACTGAAGTGTTTCACTGAGCAGATTGTTCTCTTAAAAGAATTTGCCTCTAATCCTACAAATAATACATATACTAAAATGATACATGAAATAAAGAAATTGCTGAGTGTAGGCTAACTCTGAAATCCTTTAGTTTCAAATTGGATCACTATGTTTTCGGTAGACTGTACTCTTTTGATACTGTTCCAGCAACCTGGGTGCATTATAAAGACCTGTTTATCAAGATAAAACAGTGGACTGCATCATAAAGTGGTAAAAATCCTATCCTATCAGGCAGTAACTAATTGGGAATTATTTTCCCTCACTGAGAATAAGGATTCTATTTTGTTTCTTTTCTTTCAATTACAGTACAAATCTCAACAGAGGTGTGTGTGTGTATGTGTATGTCTGTGTGTGTCTGACTCTGACAAGCTGATATAAAATTTTTATGTAAGGGCAAAAAACCAAAAATAACCAAGATAGGTCTAAGAATAAGAATTAGGTGGGAGGCCTTGCATTATTAGATATAAAATCTTACTATAAGTCTGGAGTAATGAAGATTGGTGCGGGGAGAGGCAAATAAGTCAACAGGCCAACTGGAGAGCCCAGAATCAGACACAAAGACAAATAAAATTTGATTTATGACAGAGCTGATATTACAGGTTGGGAAGAAAAGGTAATCTTTTTCAGTGAAAAGTGCTAGGACGATTGGTTATCTATATGGGGAAACAAACAAACAAACAAACAAACAAAAAACACGGTAAACTTATTCCACATTCTACAGAGCTGTAAGTTTCAGATAAGTCCTAAATGTGAAAAGAAAACTATAAAGTAATATAGGAATAAAGCTTTATAACTTTGAGGTAATTAAACAAGACATAAACAACACTAGTTATGAAGAAGAAAAAAATCCCTAAATTTGACATTAAATGAGGATCTTCAGTACATCAAAAAGACACAATAAAAATATGACAGGAATCAAGAGGTCTTCAATGCACATGTGACAAAGGATTAGCATCCAGAACATGTTAACGTGTCTCACGTGTGGGGAGAGGCGACAGAGAGCCCTCCCTGAAAAGTAGGCAAGAGAGCAGAGCAGGCCCTTTCATGGAGGCCAAAAGCCAAATGGTCAAGAAACATGCACGCAAAATACTCAAGCTCCTTCACTCTCAGCACCCACAGCCACATTCCCAGCAGCACTTAGGGGCTTGAGGCAGGAACACTCCAAGGTGGCCACGGGCACCACCGGTCTGTCATCACAGCTTGGCCTTGAAGGCACTGACTGCTTCTACTTCCACTGCGCTTGGGCACACTGCTGTCCACAGCTCGGAACCTCAGGGTCCTGGGCTGCTGTGGCCGTGGCAGGATCATGGCTCCACAAACGGTTACTGCCATCTCCAGCCTCTAAGGAGATTGAGGGAGGTCAGCGCTTGCAGTGACCTCACAGTGGCACGGTGAATGAGTGATGCACCCTAGGAGCCTTTGCTTGTGGGACTTTAGGAACCTGGGTCACCTCTGTGCCACATGCTGCAGAGCCCTGGCCTCCTAAACACCAAGATGCAGTTCGTGACCTAAATGTCAGCTGAGAGTCTGGGCCGCCAGGAGCCCCTGCAATTCAGTCACGACATACCCACTCTGACTCCGTGCACAACCATTGCAGCCAAACGCCCTCCAACTAACTGCTTCTTTACGTGGACCTTCCTTCAACCAGATTGAGGCAGTAGAGATAGGAAATAATACTCAACATGATGCAGTTGGACTTGTACTCAGACTCACCTGTTCTGGCTGCAAACTGGGACCATTGAAGTGGTTTTGGGTGGAAGTTTTGTGCGCAGCTTTTGCATAGCTGTATTTTGATTGAACCATGGTGTCTATTTCCTCCAATGCTGAATTACTCAAGATTTTGGGATGTGATCTGAAAAAGTTTCCACAGCAGAGAGCCCCACCCCCGTAGGTCTGAGATGTCCACCCTGGACTCCTATCTTTTTACCAGTTACCAGGTCCCAGTTACATGGTTCCAGTAGGAACCATAGTAGTTGGAATTTGATCATTGAAACTATGTCTGTAGGACCTGTTGAGGTTGGAATTCTCAGCATGGTTTTTGCTAACTTTATTTTTTAGGAATTCTAGAATAATGTTGAAGGGAACAGTGATTGCCAGGCTTCCTCCTCTTATTCTTGATTCAAAAAGGACTGATTCTAATACTTTCCAATTAAATAATATTTGCTCTAAAATTTTAATATATACACTCATTAATTTTCTGAGTATTTTTTCTTCCTTTTTCGTGAGTGAGTTTTGAATTGTATAAAATGATTTTCCTGGATCTGTTGAGCATGCCATCTGTGTTTTCCCTATCTTAGCTATTTATGTAGTAAATTGATATATACATTTTCTAATGTTAAACTAACCTTGAATTTCTGAATTATTAGCAATTTGACATGATCCCTTATATTATTAAAAATTAGAAATTACTTCTCTTCTCACTCCTGTCCTCAGGAACAAAGGCCAAAAAGGTTGTAAAGCCACATTTTTCCACCAGATGATAGAGAGTGGAAAATGTCCACCAGGAGTGGAATAGCCATGCCTGAAACATCCTGCACCCTATCTTAAATATTTTCCTCAGAAACCCACACTTGCAATATGCCAAGACCCCCCCAAAAAAAAAAAAAAAATTACACTGAATAGCCTGGTAAGCTAATGGGTCCGGGATTTGGAAGGCATAGAATATTTACTTAAATATGAATGAATAAATGAATGAATGAATGAATGAATGAATGAATGCTCTGGATCCAGCCTAACACAACAACACCGATGTAGTTAATAAGTTAGAACTTATTAACTAGAGCTAGGACCTAAATAACTTTGCCTGTAATGGACATTCAATAACTGATAACTGTTACTATGAAAGAAATGAAAGCAAAAATGAATGTTTGTAGATTTAGGCTCGTGCTTTAGGGAGGTAGCATAGAGTAAAGATTAAGAATGGGCTCTAGAGTCAGACTGCCTGGGTTGAGATCTCTGGTCCTCCAGCTATGCCAGGCAAAGGTGTGCATGGCATAATATATAACTTTCTTTTTTATTTAACATGATTGAAAAAAATATATCCTGGTTAAATAGAATTTTTCTAAGGATTCTCTAACTGATTCTAATTAACTAGGAGTCTGATATACCAATGTTTTAGAGTAAAAATAAACTAACTTTAAGTTAGGGCCATATATGTTCAATTTTTGTCCAGGTCAATAAGCATACATCCATATTTATTTATATATTTATTTATTTATTTATTTATGTCCCTTTACCTTACCCCCTTTTTAAAATTTTCAATTATAGTTGACATTCAATATTATTTTATATTAATTTCAGGTGTACAGCATCGTGGTTAGACATTTGTATAATTTAGGAAGTGATCCCCCTGACAAGTTTAGTACCCACCTAATACTATACATACTTATTATCATATTATTGACTATATTTCCTATGCCTTTCTTTATATCCCCAAGACTATTTTGTAAGTACCAATTTTTTGCTTCTTAATGCTTTCACATTTTTCACCCTGCATCCCAACCCCCCTCCAATCTATCACCCCAATAAATCTAGTACCCATCTGACACCATACATAGTTATTACAATATTATTGACTATATTCCTTATTGCTATACCCCATGACTACTGTGTAACAACCAATTTGTACTTTTAAACTTTCCCCCTTTTCGCTCACCCACAACACCCCCTCCCGCCTGTGAACCATCAAAATGTTCACTGTATCTTATAAATGAAATCAGATTGACATTTTTCTTTCTCTGTCTGACTACTGTACTCAGCACAGTACCCTCTAGGTCCATCCATGTTGTCACAGATGGCACTATTTAATTCTTTCTAATGGCTGAGTAATATTCCATTGTATATATGTAACCCCTCTTCTTTATCAATTCATCCATTCAGGGACACCCAGGTTGCCATCATATCTTGGCTATTGTAAATAATGCTACAATGAACATATGGATGTACACATCCCCTCAAAGCAGCGTTTTGGATTCCTTTGGATAAATACCAAGAAGTGGGATTATCAGATCCTTCTGTGTCTCTTGTTTTAAAGTCTATTTTGTCTAAGTAATGCTACCCCAGCCTTTTTTTCTTTGCATTTTTATGAAGTATCTTTTTCCATCCGTTTACTTTTAGTCTGTACATTTCTGTATGCTTACTTTAGCCTGTATGTTCCTTTCACTCTAAAGTGAGTCTCTTGTAAGCAGCATGTGTATGGGTCTTGTTTTTTTATCCATTAAGCCACCCTATCTTTCGATTGGAGCATTTAATCCATTTAGATTGAAAGTAATTGTTGCTAGATATGTAGTTATTGCCGTATTATTATTCATATTTTTAAATTTTTAATTTTGCCTTGCAGAAGCCCCTTTAACATTTGTTCTGTTCTTTTATTTGGAGCATGTTTCTTTGTCTCCCCACTTTGGCTTCCTCCCTGTGTTTATTTCTATGGGTTAGGTAGGGCTGCTATGTCTCTTGGTCTTAGTCGAGTGGCCTTATGTAGTAGGTGTCCTGTGGGACCCAGTGGTGCAGTGTCCCTGGTCACCAGAGCGAGGTGCTCGATGTGTCCCTTGTGTGGGTTGTGTGTGCCCTCCTGTTGTAGTTGAGCCTTGGTTGCTGTTTGCAGTGAGCGGGATTGATCCTTGGGATAATTGTAGTAAGAATTGGCTGTGACTACAGTGGAGGAGCTATGGTGCAGGGGCTGACCTTGCAGAGCAGGATTCACATTAATGGGGCTCTAGTGTCTGCCCAGTGTGCCCTCTGGGTTTGTTGACTTTGGAGGTGGCTGGGTGATGCTCTGGCTCAGTCTGATTCTGGCCACTGGGTGTGTCAGCTCCGGGGCCTCTGGGGAGGGGTCCCAATGTATGTCAAGTTCAGCTGCAACCTGTGCCCTGCCTGGGGTCACCTTGCATGAGCCACAAAGCTATCCTCAGTTGGTCATTGCCCACGCTGGGCTTGGAGGTGCCTCAAGAGGCCAAGCTGTGAACCGAGGCCTGCTATGGTTAGTGTTGGATGGAGGGCTGCTCAGTCAGAGGTACAGGACATGCCAAAGCCAGATGTTGCTTGTCTGGGTTTTGTGAACTTTCAAGGAAAGTCTGCAATATGAGACAAGGCAGGCCATTTGTACAGAAAGGCTTGGGCGTGCCCAAAAGTTGGGTGGGACAGGGTCTCGGAATCATTAGGGTGTGGTGAACAAATGGTGTCAGACAGTTTGGTGGAGACTCAGATATGGCAGCCACCTGCATCTTCACGCCAGCATGGGGGAGGGCTCAACAAAGAAACAGTGGCTTCCCTCAGCTCCTCTGTCTGGGAGGAAGCTGCCCCTCCAGTCCTTGCGTGGAAGCCAGACAATTTAGTTCCTCCCCATATGTCTCTGGCGCCTTTCAAGC
The DNA here is from genome assembly GCF_057876585.1 of Rhinolophus sinicus. NCBI lineage: Eukaryota > Metazoa > Chordata > Mammalia > Chiroptera > Rhinolophidae > Rhinolophus > Rhinolophus sinicus. The sequence goes on from NC_142517.1 coordinate 94,836,215, forward strand.
TGCTGCCCCTACGCTGGAGCTCAGAGCGAGTGAGTCTGTTAGGGAATAAGTCTGTGCACAGTCTTCTTAAGAAGATTGCCTTGGAATCCAGCTGCTCTCATCTCACTCAGTCACAATCTCCACTGGTTTTCAGGGCAAGAAGCTCTGGGCACTTCTCTCCCCAGCACTGAAACCCTCAGCTGGGGTGCTTAGTGTGGGGCTGGCAACCCTTGTTCCTTTGGTTGGGGGACCTCTGCAGCCGAGATATTCCTTCCAATTTTTAATGGTCACATGCAGGTATGGGACAAGCCTGTTCTGCATCTCTGCCCCTTCTACCAGTCCCCAGGTGGTTTCTTCTGCATGTCCTGAGTTCTAAGGCTTTGGGTCAGCTAGACTTCGGTTGATTTTCAGTGATGGTTGTTTTGTAATTTAGTTGTAATTTTGATGTGGTTACGAGAGGATGCAAGCACAGTATTTACCTGTCTGTTTATATTTTTATGCATATATTTATCCCTTGTAAAAAACAGAAAAATCCAGAAATAATTTTAAACTTGACAGATGTTTTAAAAACATGAGATTTTAGCTCACGCAAAGGTCAATTTCAAACTTTACGACTTTAGAGATTTTCTGTACTCATTTTATAAAAAAAATCAAAGTGGTGTGTGTGTACATGTGAGTAAAACTTCTCAATGAATAATATTTGGCAAAAAATGACTTGCTTTCTGATTATTGAAATTTGGTTAAATTGTGGTTTTATCTTTCCAAAGGTTAGATCATATAACGATTGACAAAATGGCTACGTATTTTAGTTTTGTTAAAGAATTTGGAACAGTTTATAGTTTATATTTTTCAAATATGTAAAGAAAAATTTTTACTGAAACTCCTCTATCAATTTCTATAAAACAACAAAATATGTGAAAATATTATTAGACATTAAGCCTAAGCTGTTAATATTTTATTCTTGTCAGTTTTTAAATTCTACCATGTGTATAATTGTAATAATGCAGTTAAAATAATGAGTAAGGACAGGATTTTAGTTTATTTATTTTAGTTTGTTCCAATGTCTGAGACAGAGTGACTAAGATGGAAGCATACTAAAAGAAGTAAGAGAGGTAATGGGGCAAGGAAATGGTAAGGACAGAGTTTTGTAGGCCGTAATAACTGTTTTGGCTTTTACTCTGATAAGGGAGAATTGGAGAGTTTTGGAGTCTGGGAGGAGAGTGAGAGAAGCACGGTTTGGTAGGAGGTTTAGAAGAGGGTGCAGAGCAAAGACTGAGATGGGGCAAGTTAAGTTTAGAAAGCCCATTCTTGATTTAGCAGAATTCTCAGAGTCAGGAAGCTACCTGGGCCTCTGCATAACACAGTCCGTGCTGGTGTTGTGGAAGTACCGAAGAGTGTTCAATTCCAAGCGAATTATCAAATGGCTTCTAAAATTCAGGCGCCTTGTAGGGAAAGAGAATTTCATCGTATAAACAGTTCCTGTATGAAGGAGCTTGATGAGATTGACATGTGCAATGCATTCTGCTTTCACAAAGGTAAGGGCTCTGTTCCGTGAGAACATATAAAAATGAGATTTTACCTACATTATACCCGTGAGGCAATGATGGGCAGGTAGCTACTGTGGGAAAAGGACTTAGGAGAAATTTATAGGTGGAAAAAAAAAAAGATAAAATTTGAAGCCGGTAGGACCTACAGCAGGTAACTGGTTAAGACTTTGGCGTGTAGGAAACACTACAGTAGCATCTGAAGTGTGACTAGGGAGATAGTGAAATAAGCTCAGTTGGCCTGGGATATGCAGAGACAGGGAAGGTCAAGTTTGGCAACAGTTGAAGTGGAGAAGTGAGCAAGAGAACGGCCAGGTCATAAAGGTGCTCATCAAACAAGAACATGGATTCTATTCACAGGGCAATTGAGAGATGTTGTAGGATTTAGCTGTTTCCAGAGGCCTGGAAGAGCAGCTACAATGTCAAAAGATCAAAGTAGATACATATAGAGAAAGAGTCTTGTAAGGTACTTTGCTTTGTTAGTTGGCTCTTGTATCATGGAAATACTTCCAAGTAGTAAACGTTTTCCAATTAAGGAGAGAATTATAGAAAATTCCATTAGGGCTTTAAAACTTTCTTGTCTCTAATTACACTAGAATGTGCAGACTTTTTGAACTTGAACCAACTTTAGTTGAATTTGTTAATGATGCTTTATTACATTTGTTTTAGAAACAAAACTGAAATCCAAATCATCTTGGCACGTCAAGCAGCTGCCTGAGTAATTTCATAAAGTAATAAGCTTTAGGGCTTCCATTTGAATCCCATTAAGGTTTTCTGTATAATCTTGAAAGATATTAATAATCTGTATGGACTGAGAATGATCCTTAAAAACTATTCTCAGTATTACCAGCCAGAAAGTATAATTCCTATAAAGCACACTGCCCGGTTACAGAGGATAACTGGGTAGGGGTGAATACATTGGCCTCACTGGAAAGAATCAACTAGATCTGTTGTTTCCTCCCACTTTTGCTAGGAAATACTGATTGATACATAATTGGTAAAATGACTAAGTTAAAAAAAGGCTTTAGTTTTTCAAGATTGTTTCTTTCTGAGGGTAAAACATGTTCACTGTTTAAATAAGCTATATTTACACCTAATGAAAGGTGACCTCAAAATCTTTGGGGCAGTCAGAATGGATTGTAAGGTTGGGAACGGGTGAATCAAAGTGAATTGACTCTGATATTTGAAAGTTTACAAGGTGATGGCCTCTCTGTCATGGAAATCAGCACCAGAATAAATGTATCCATCTCTACATCAACATAAGCAGGTTTAGAAGTATTTCAGTCAAGATTTGTTTCATTAGTCTTTAAAATAAAACCTGTACTGTGTTATTCAATATATGTTTACTCACCAACAGTGTACTTGACTTTTACGTTAGCAATTCCTTCGCTGGATGACCCCTACCCTCCACTGTAAAAAACAAAAAACAAACAGAAAAGAGCACCTTTTACAGTTTCTAAAGGCATTCAGAAAAAGAAGAAGAAAAAAAAGCACAAGTGCTGGCATTCACTTTCCCATGAATGCAGTAAATTGGTGCAATATCTATTCCAAAGGAAAAGCTTCCTTTCTCCGTGTGTAAAAAAGAAATGAATGCTGCAGTTGTTGGACAAGGGATAACAGTTGATTTGGAATGAACCAGCCAAAAATGTCCCAAACAAATTAATAGCATAGAAACATCTGCTGCTGTTTTATTAGAGTTTCACATAAAAACCTAGTTTGCAAGCTGGCGTTTGGAAAGCTTTTCTTTTCACTGAACTCTTAACATAGCTGCGAAAGGCAATCAAGACCATATGTCTTACATTTTTAGGTCCAACTTTTCCTGCATCTCTCTCCAACCTGGGACAGTTGCTTGTAACATGAGTGCTGAATTATGAAACCCGTTTTTAGATCAGGATTTTTTTGTTTTAACAATGTATTTAAAGTCATTGAGGCTATGGCATTTACATTTCTCTGCTTTGGTTATTATTACAATTTAATTTAAAATCTTTGTACTTTATTTTTACCCATTATTATTTCAGTGATGTTGGCTTTAGCTAAGCATAACATTTAAAATATACATTACAGTTTCAATTTTGGATGGTTTGAGCCCAACATCAATCTAGAAAAAGAGTTCTGATTTTTCAGAGATGCAAACCATATAATAGCCTATGAAATAAATTATTTTGTACAACACGTTTTTTCATTCTTGTTATAGTACATAGGTTTATCTAATATTACTTCGTATACTTGAAACCTTCATGAGGAAAATTGACAAGTTTTAGTTTCTGTATCATGAAAGCATCATTATTCATTGCTGTGCTGTCAGTGTTGTGTGACAGAGCTATAATGACAAATCTCGTTAATATGTTTATAAGGTTTTAGCAAATGTTCGTTGGATATTAATACTAATACCGCTCATTTTCATTGTGTTGTGTGCATGCCAGCTAACCAGTGCCCTGTTTTTTTTTTCCTCTTCTTTCCCTCCTTTATTTTCCTTTTGGAACTTTAGTCTTTATCACACACAAACACACACACGCGCACGTGTGCGCGTGCGCCCATATGCTGTATGTATGCGTACACATGTTTGCATTAGAGATTAAGAGTATGCCACCATATGCTCTCATGAGATTCTATTTGTATACAATAAACCCTTCATTATTGCTTTGATTTTTGACAGGAATTTAAAAACATTCCATGGTAAGTTCACCTTGTCTGTCACTTTTAGTGTTTTTCCTCACCTGTAATACCATCTCTTTAATTCACATTTAACAACTCTGAAATTGGTAAATTTTGCAGTTGATGGCATTTTACTTTCAATGAATTATGGCAACATTTTTCACTCACGAGGAAAAAAAAATTAGCAAAGCCTCATTTTAACAATAGGAGGAAAATTCCTTTTGCTCTGAAAGCCAGTTTCCTATGTTATTCCTCACACATACAGCTTTTTAGTTCCTTTGGAAATACCTTAGGTTATAAAAAGAACGAAAAGTTCAAAGATAGGGAAGATGTCACTTGGTTATTCTATGAATTTGTGTAAACTAAAATATTTTCTTAAGAGAAAATTAACCAAATGAATATAATTTCCTTTTTCTCTTTTACATTTCCAGAATTCTTGATTCTACCACTGTTGGTACATTCTTCCTTATACATTGTTCTGTGAGAAAGTCTGGGAAAATGAACGCAAGGTCCTATTCATTTTTCTATTGTGCCTCAGTCTATGTAGAAAGAACTTCTTTTTTTTATAATTTAATGTAATCCTTTTAAAAATTTAATCCTCCATCGTCCTAGAAAATCTAAATCATTAAGTGAGTATGTGAAAGACTTTAGTAAATATAAAGCACTATGTAAGTTAGTGATTGATATTTTTTCGGCCTGTAAAGCTACCATATACAGAAATCCCATTTTAGAACTCATACACATGTAAATGTCTAATTAGAAGATAATAGAATACAGATTTATAATATCAAATTAATATATTTTAATATAAGAGTGCTTGTTTAAGCTCATTTTCTGTGTTGTGGACTTTCACAAGTTTTTTACTGTACTGTTTTTAGTGTCATTGGAATGGATTTCTAGATATCCTCTGCCAAAATAATCTTTCTGTCATGCAAGTCTGGTTAGGCAACTCCTCTGATGAAAACAAAACAGAATAAAAACTGCAGGAGCTTCCTGATTTCTAAAATATAAAGTTCACACACCTTCATATGGTATATAAGTCCTACTTGGTATGCTCCTTATTTATATCTAAAGGCTCATCTCTTGAACCTACTTCCCACTTGCACAAACACTAATTACGTTCTCAAACATTCTTTAGTACTAAGCACGCCATTCTCTCTGTCTTTCCTTTTTTTGCACATCCCACATCTTCGTCATGAAACCCTTTCACCACCTCTCATCCCAGCCCTCTCCTCTCACTGTCATATCTCAGATGAGACACCACTTTCTTCCAGGACCCATAGCTGTTACCTCAAGTCTGAATCAGATACTATCGTGATTAGGATTAGAATCAGCTACAAATAACTCCAAAAGTAAAGATAGCAAATTATTTTTATTCATTTATTTATTTGAAAACCCTTTATAAGTACAATATCAGCAAACTCTATAATAATTATAATTTTAGCAGAAATAGACCACTGGCTAAAATAAAGTGGTTATACTATATGTGTATATTTTATGCACTTTATTCTTTAATTTGTAATGTACTGATTGATAGGCCAAAATATGGTATATATGTAGGGTATATTTCAAGATACAGTACAAGCTTTAAGTTTAAAGTAGTATGAGTTAAAATATGAGAATATTACATGGTATCAATGAAACTTTACTTATTGTCATTTAATTGGTTTGTTTTTTCCAGTACCTAGTCAGTTCCTCTGAAAAAAGATGCTGTAATTAATGTTATTAAAATTATTTTATTCTTAAACTCTAAACTAATATTCATATTTGGATACTATTGTGATTAGGAAAAACAACAAGTAATGGAAATTTTAAGACACAGTTTACAGTTAGAAAAAAAGATGCATGCGTTTACCACAAGTAGGTCAGAGATTTAAATAAGTAGTTTTAAATATGGTTTAAATGACAATTATTTTTGTATAAATAATTTAAATACACCCTTTAAGAAGAGGTTTATAATCCCACATTTCTTAGTGACTTTCTCATGTGGTTTGTACCATGAAGAAAAAGAAAAGGGGAGGGAGACTAAATTAGTCACAAGAAATCTTCTGGCAAATATATTTCTCAATATTTGAAAGTGCAAATACTTGGAAAGAAAAAAAATGTACATGAATTCTAAATTTTTCTTAATTTGGTAGAAACTTTCCCACAGAAAACCCTAGTTGTGCACAAGTGAGAAAGTGTTAATTGGGCTGACAGACTTTCAAGTGGTAGAAAAAGGATAGGACCAACACTGATTCTTTCCAAACATTTGAAGATCAAATGAATCATTATGAATCCTGTAAAAGTTCCAACAGTCAATGGTTACTTGGAAAAGGGCATTTAATAAACAGGCACAAACAGGAAACTATATAAAAGAACAAGCAGATGGAGCTCTTGGGACCAAGAGAGGTTTTTGAAACTGAACCTTCGAGGAGCTCTTAGAAGCCCAAGAAGTGCTGAGCTTAAAAGGGAAATGCCTGAAGCACATGAGCCGGACCAACAGACATTGAGACTCTTAATAGATGCACAAGAGTTGTGCCACAAGCCAATGGAATATGTCCAGAGGAAAAGTTTTTTGCCAAACCCTGAGTGTTTTCTCTTTTGCTTTTGCTCCAGTAGTGGAGACATGGAACAGATAGTGCTCCCCGTTCAATTGCTAGATTCTAAACCATGTATTAATGAAAAAAAAAAAAAAAATGTGTCTTCCCCAGAACTTTTCTTTCCTCAGCACTGTTTTTTCAGCGTGAAAAACAAAAGGTTGGGGGAAAGAAATGATTCAGTGTGCAATGGTTTTAATAAAAGACTTCCTTGCCAAAAAAGAAGTGGGGGGAAGAGAAATGAAGCCAGTTTGAAGTAATAGTTTTTGAAACATTCCCACTGGCGAAAAACAACTGTTGTGGTTTTCCTTAATTATGTTCTATACACAGAAGATGCTTTAGTGGAAGAAAAAAGAAAACCAAGCTAAAATGCTTTAGAAATAAGACTAGCTGAGCTTCATTTTTAATATAAGAATAAAATCTATCATGTGTTTGAGAAAGAAAAAAATTAGAGCTTTGCTTAATATTCATTTCTATTAATTCTCAGAAATAGAACAAAATTAATAGTAGAAGTCATGAAAAGTAAATAAAGGTCTCCAAATCATAGTCCAACATATTTACCAACTCTAAATGCAATCATTGATATGAAAAGATGTATTAGGATGCATTAATTTTGAAAGAGTATTTCAAAGTGGTGATAGGCTGGGGTTGTTGATTGGCTTTAGTGAAATCTGAAAAATATGGGCTTTGAAGGAGAATAATTGTGCTCTTAAAGACACCATACTTGATGGCACAAGAGACAAAGCTTTAGGTGCATATGGTTCTTATGAAGAGGGGAAATCTTTTAAGTACACCTTACACACACAGTGTCATTGTACAAATTCAAATCTTTTGAAATATACGTGCACTGTTAAGAGGTGATCACTCAGCAAATAGTACTAAGACTTTCCTTGATTGGACAGACCCAATAGATTTCTTCCTCCTTACCCACTCTTGGTTTTCTGCAAAATCATCTGTAACTGGGTTGGTAATATTTCCTAAGACATAATTGAGTCCACTGGCTAATATATGCCTATATCGTCACTCTTTCTGCTGCCAACAGCAACCCTTTCTTAGCATACAAGGGAAACAATAAGGAAGTTTTTATGAATTTATTATGTTTCATGGGAGTATCTCAAAAATAAGGCCGGATACAATGGCCTTTGAAAAATGATGTGTGTGGAAGAAGATTAAAAGACTACTTAGTATCTGAAACTAGAATTATTAGCAGAAAATGACTAATCTAGACCACTTTATTTCTCTCTAGTCGGATAGTCTATAATAAGCATAATTGGTTTCTCATTTTTATGATCCATTATATTTTCAGTATGTTCTCTATTTCAAACGTTTTTCTTCTTAATGATGAAAATTTCCTCAAGAACAGGGACCATGTAAAAAATTCTCTTCGGCATAGCATTGGATGTGTGATATTAAATATTATAGCATTAGGAGGGAAAGGAACAAACATGTTTGTGTTTGTGTGCACAGTGTGCTCTAGACATTGCACTGAGCCCTTGCCAAACATGTCTCATTTAATTATTACAGGAATCCCATGAGGGAGGGAAGGAGAGCATTATTTCTGGTATGCAGAGGAGGAAGCTTAAGGTCAGGCCGGTTGCTTAACTTACAAAGATAGACAGCTGATAACGGAAGAAGTTACTTCTGAACACATCGTCTGTTGCTCAAGCCCCTGCTCTTGCTATGATGGCAGGTTTTCTCCTATTAGGACTGAAGAACTGCATAGATCAGAGGTGGCTCATTTTTTTCAATAGAGTTACGATATAAATGCTTCCTACTATGAAGGAAAAATAGCCTTTATCTCAGGCACTGTTTATTCAGAATCCTTACTACCTGTGTTTCCTTGTCAAGTCATCACGGCAAGTTTATATATCTCTTCTATACTTCAGTTTTCATATCTACAAAATAAAAACATCCCTATGATCTGTCTACTTACAGAGACATTGTAACTTGAAAGAATAAATCTGAAAGCACCTTGTAGAATGCTTTAAAGTGTCTTATTGTTGACTTTGCCGATGATGGTGACGAAGGTGATGATAGTTTCTGGTTTTTCTCTATAACAACCTTTATATAAAGTCTTCTATAGAATCCAAATCACTTACTTGTTAAAATTAATTGAGCAGTCTTAGTTAGGAAAAATCAGGTATATCTCTGAATTGTGATCCAGTGTTTTATTGCGTTTGTTTTATTTTCTTTTTGTACCAGATCATTGGAGGAGTCTGTCCAGCTTTTTTGCCATATCTTAGTTATATATTTGGAGTGTTCTTGTTATAACTTAGTAAAGAAACATTTTGGCTCTATGTTCCCTTCCAGTGATTAGGAAGACGTTTACAACCTGCGTATTATTCATGTACCGAAGATGTTGATGTGTAATTTGTGTTCACTTTTTAACTTGAGTGGGTATGCCTTGAGAAGCTTTTTGTTTGTATGTTCTTTCAACTAGTATCACAAATGGCAAGGTTCATTGTAGGGACGCTCTCCCATAAGCCATACATCCTTCAGAGACAGTAGAATGGGTTGGATATGAAAAACATACTTTCGCAGAAAATTAACTAGAGAAGCTGTATAATAAACACATTATTTTGAATCCAGCGGACACACCCCTCACTTCCTGTAAAACTGCTCTGGCCCTCATGAAAATCTCTTCCTAGTGTAACTTCTTAGCCTGTTGAATCATCTGATCTTAATTGCAAAATAACAGAAATAATGACCAGAAAAACTGCCTTCGGTTTGGAGGAACTTGACATTTATGAGACCTCTTTAGGGAAAGAGCAGCATGAGAAAATACCTTTTAAATGTGGTTTAATGTAATAACACACAAAGTGAATCCATTGATTAATACAGTGACATCAAACGCTAAAGTAATCATCACAAACCAACAGGAAGCATTTCCTTTTCCTGTTTTTGTCATGTCATATATATCACATGTATAAATGTACCCCCAAATGTTTCCAGAATGTTTCCGTTCTGAAAGTATTTAGAGACTTTTCATTTTAAAACCAGTTTCGTTTGATTTGTTATACTTGGATGGATACATATAGATTAGTTAAAATACTCTTTTGTTAAGCAAGTAAATTGTAGGAATCACCCCATATTATATGTACAACACAAATTACTTCTAGATTTGTTGCCTAATCATCTACAATGAGCCACTTGTTTTGCATTTATATTTTATATAGCACATTTACAGGAATTTTTCTTCTATTTAAATATTTGTAACTAAAACACAGCATTTTCATTTTGCCTATATGCATTTTTTAAGTGGCAGAATTTTAGCATAAAATTTTAAAGAGAACTAATAGAGAAGATAGCATTGCAATTTTAGATTTTTGATACCTGAATGTTTTTTAATATCAACTTTTATATACTGAAACGTGGAAAATATCAGATATTGTAATACATTTGAGATTAAAAAGATGAACAGAATACCTTTTATTTTAATCTTAGGGAATTAGGAAACTCATCAACACATTGTCAGCAAAAACAAAAGAAATGTGAAGCACGAATTCATGCTATTCAGAATTCTTTCCATGGCAATTGCAGCAATAAACTTTTTTGACAAATAGATTGTAAAAGTCACTAACTTCCTTTAATAATATTTTCTGGATCTATAATTTACAAGCCCTAAACCTCATGTGAATTGTTTATTATTAGCCATTCCAAGTCTCACAAGAGTGAGTGCTCTAAGTTTGTGTTACTGAGGGAAATAATGTACTCTGTGTTCACCCACCTAATGTGCTGTTGCATTCAGTCTGTGATGAAGCATAGAGGATTTTCTAGTCATGAACTATTTCATATGTTTTGATTAGATTCCTCACATCTTTTAATTTCTAGATTGAATTCATTTTTTTTAAGCCTTTATTATCTCATCTTCACTTGAGGTTAATATCATGTTTAGTATCATAGACAAGGGTAAGTCATCGCATTCTGAGATTACAGGCTGATGGCTTTTGGGGACCCCTTTTCTTTGGAACTTCATTGCAAATGAACTTTGCTGAGCATACCCATTTAAATTATTTATAACTTTTCTTCTACTTCATATTTTGTCAAATACCTTGTAAGAATTTAATAAACAATCCAAAAATTATCATGATGTCATTTTTTTACCACTGATCATCTTGCTAAATGACTTAGCTCTCTTTTTGTGGTTATTATTTGGTTCTGAGCTGCTTTGTCAAGCTATTTTTGTCCCCAAAATGTTGCAGGATTGTAAAATGTATTTTCATAGCAAAATAAACAAAATATACTGTTAATAAACAAAATGAGAACTGTTAATGTCAGCTCTTAGGGATGCCATTATAAAACCCTTTGGAAATGTCAACAACACACTCCTACTCTTAGCAAAACACCTGTCCAGACTTCCTACTTCAGAACCAACTACAAAAGTGGGAACCAGTGTTTAATGAGGTGCTTTAGGAAAGTACCGGAGTGAATTGGCAGCACTACTTGTGAGACGAGGGTGGCCATGACCCAGACAGGCTCATCAGGCAAAAAGAATATGATAAGGGTGATTACTTGAGCAGAAAACAAAAGTGAGTTTATATGAGCAATTCAAAGTAGTGTCATATAGACAAGTGGCGCATGGTGTCAGGGAAGCCTGCCATGGTGCAATAGGTGGGGATCCAGGCAGGTAAAGGGTTATCCCAAGAGGAGTTTGAGTGTGGAAAATGATAATCCAATCATGGATCCTGAGGGTGGAGGAAAGCCAGATCAGAGAAAGAAAGACCAGAACTCAGGTACTAGGCAGAGAAACAAGATAAGGATTCAAAAATGGTAGAATAAAATAACTCAATTTCTAGAAGTAGAGTGGGAAATTGGTTTGGATACAGAAGCAAGTCAAAACTCTGCTCTGGATGTTTAAGGAAATAATGGAGCCAATAATAAAATTGATTTGTTTTCTTTTATCACTGGAGAATGGATGCCACACATTCTATCTCCCTTACCTACAAAAAGGTTTAACAAAATCTGTGAGAATTTGGAGTAGGCAAAGAGAAGAATTACAGGAATGGTCATTAGACCCCACCATATGATACTAATCTATCACTTTATCACTATCATAAATTCAGTAGAAAATCATCGAAGCTGGTTTTCTCATGGTTTCAAATAAAACATGTTCCTGTCTACTAGCACACTTTGTTTTGTGATTTTCTAGCTGCCTGGCAAGATAAACCTCCTTCCCCAGCTTATCTATATTCTATTCTTCATCTCACTCCTTACTTAAGACTTAACTCCCAAATAACTACTAAATAGTTTCCATGAATAGCTTCATCTGAAAGACGTCAGTAAGGAAAGTATGAAAGTACACTAAACTCTTCATGCATTTCACTGAACTGAAAATTTCCAAATTGTTGTACCTTTGGATTACTTGATATTTTGACATGTTTGTGTTCCTATGTTTGACTGGTCAGAGATCTAAAAATATATGATGAAATCTTTTTTGATCTCCTTTGTTGAACATCTGAAAAAGCTTACTTAGCATGTGGTAACAATTCTAATTTGGGAGCATGCTGATAATAAAAAGATGTGTGTGCATGCATGCATCCACAAGTTAGAAATGAGTTCACATATATTTGTTCTTAGCATTTAGCTTGCCTAACGTTTTTTAATAAACATAACTATTAAGCTGTGGCTTTGGTAACTAAATGCAGAGTAAATAAAGTATGAGTCAATCAAAAATTTTGATAGCATCTATACATACTACCTAGTAATTTTATGTAATTGTTGCATCTGCTCTAATGTGCTTATTTGACACGTTAGTGAAAATATTATATGCATAACCTACTAATTTGCCATTCAAGAAAAATAGTGTTTTATGTTTTTTCCAAAGAAAGGGGACTTTATTTATGGGTAACAGTTACTGGAATGATAGCATACTATATTCTATACTTGAAAAATCCTGCCTTCTTCTATGCTCATCTGAATTCCATAGTATGTTTCTTAATAACACATAGCTTCTTTATATTAAATATACTTGATAGCATATTACATTGCTATTCTCCGTTTCATTATGTCATGAAGAAGAGTTGTTATGCCATTATACTTGCAGAGGTGATGCTTTGTTTTGCTTTGTTTTCTCATGCCAGGTATTGGCATGATTTCCTCATGCCTAACTGATTTTCAGGTTGTTTTCATTACTACATATATATTCATTCATTTCATATATATTTTCAAGATTATGGTTCTAATTTTCGTATCGGTGATCTTTGGGAGAAACTTTAAAAAATGTGTTCCTTTTTGGTATAGAATCAAACATTCCATTATACCAAAGGTATATTACTGTTATCGTCATTGCCCCTCAAAAATCTCTCTGTATTTTAAAAAGTAGCTGAAGAACGATCTCTAGTTATTTCTAATGAACGACATCTCCTCTTGGGACATACTCAGTTTTGCATTTGGGTCACCCTGGTTCAGAAGCCGACTGAAATATGGCTGGTTAGTGTAGGGCTGTAAGGGCTGATGCTGTCCATCGTACCTACAGTGGGTACTGATGGCAGCAGGCTACGAGCTTTCCCATCCCACGTGTCTATCCATAGCAATATGGAGCTTTAGAATAAAGATAACAGAAGGATTCATTGAAAAGAACTGAGCCAACACCCTGGAATGAGGGCACTATAACATGTAATGCCACCGAGAGTCACTTTGCATTTGTGTGTGGTGGGCCCTGGACTAAGAGTTAGGAATTTAGCAGTGAGCAGTGACAATGGCCCTAACTTCTGAAAGCTTTGGTCTTTGGGAAATTCATTTAAACATGTGGGTACAGTGATGGATATCCATTTAGGAAAGGAGATACAGACTGATGCCAGGGTATAGACCCAGACTCAGAAAGTGAGGGAAGGCTTCGAGAGAAAGAGCTACCAAAGCTGTGAACAGACATAAGTTGTAGTAGCTAGTTAGCTGAGAAAGAAACAAAAACAAAAAATACATGAGATGAAATGTTTAGTTGGTTGGACAGTACAAGGAATAGAAAGATGAAAGAAAATTAGGGTGGGACAATAACTAATATAAACTATGCTATAGGGGTTGGACTTTTCCTCTTAATGAAATGACAAGCCAGTTTGATTTTAACGAAGGTACTGACATTTTCCACGTATACGTTTGGAAGGCACACTCCTGTCGCAGAGCGAAGAGAACTTAGAGAGGAAAGTTTGAAGGCACAGGGTGTTCGTTGTTTTAAGCCAGGGAAGAAAAAGGATGGAGGTAAGAGTAGCTGTGGAGCATGAACAAAGTGGACAGAATTGAGAGTTGAATTAGAATTACAATTGGCAGGACTTGATGGGTAGATTGAAGGGACTTGCAGGTAGATGAGAAGAGGAGCAAAATTTGGCACAATAAAATTAGTGAAAGTTAGAGGGAGTAAGGGAGGAGGATGCAACAGATTAGAAGTGGAGTTTTGGATACTGTTAATTTGAGATGCCCATGGAACGTTGAAAGGAGGACGACTAGCTCATAAATTGGCCTGGGATATTTATGTTCTATGTTTGGTGGTAGTTTGCTACACCATAAACTTAAGTGTGTGTGTGTGTGTGTGTGTGTGTGTGTGTGTACTAACACTATATGGAGTTCTGATGTTGAATTTCAGCCTCTCATTAGTCATGTCTTTCAGCCAGATGGCGACTAAGGGAAATGTCTCCTCTTTGCATCTGTAGGAAGATGTTTCTTATTATTTTTGTGTGTTCTGCTCTAATAATCAGAGAAATAATGATAAATGGCCAATATGTGAGTATCTGTCAGGTGTGAAACCTCATCTCACACACTTTACCTAAATTAGTTCATTTAATCCTCATGACTAACACAGGAGGTAGCTACTATTATTATCACCCACATTGTGTAATGATGAAAGGATACAGGGAGATAGTGTATCTTGCCCAAGATCACATTGCTAGTAGGTGGTGAAGGTGGGATTCAAACCATTTGATGTGTCAAAGCCTATCCCACGGATTTGAAGTTCACATTTAATTTGGCTCCATCAGTGAATTTGAAGAGGTTACTCCTCAAAAATGGTTTTTCCTTCCTTCCTTTTTTCTAAAGGGACAGAGGTCTGCTGTGTGCACAGATACCTCTTCCCGAACTCCTTGGGTTATGCTTTTGTCCCTGTGCCAGTGTCCCGTGCAGTGATGAAATGTAACTTCCATCTGAGCCTGAATCGAACATCCTCTCCCATTTGCAAAAACCTAGGCTCTAAAAAATTTTCTATGTGGCATTTTTCAACTCACCAGCTGTAGAATGGATCTTTCTCCTTTTTAATTCAGGATTATAGTAGTGTATTCTCACGCTCTTTTATAGGTTTTATAAATCATTATAAATCATCTGTATGCTTGTATTTGTGTCGTCCACCAAAAATGTGTGCTACGTGAAGGATGTGACCCTAGCATTTTCTTTTATATCTCCCCATAATATTTTGTTCTTTGAGATCCAGATGAAGGTAATGTTTGGTTCCCTGTCTTACTGTTATTTAAATATGCAAAGCTGTTTATGAAAGCTATGAAGTCTTCAAAAGTTTTCTATCAAGAAATATGGCCTTTAAACTAAGAATTACATATTATCTGTGATGGGAGGGAGAAGTGTTAATTTTGATCCTCAAGATTATGCTAAGAATGAGCTTATTATTTTCATTGAGAGACAGCTTCATATTTACATAAGTAAAAGGACACCTGGAGAATGAGTTGATGCTCTGACTTTTATCATACTTCATTATTTTTTCTGTGTAATTTGTCACTTTTGTAATTGAAGAACAGAGGTTAGCTCTGTACAGCGTTATCTAGGGTAGGTATTGGAAGGATATGATATCTTTTTAGAGGCCAAAATTTTTTTCTGCCAAGAAAATATACATGATATATATCAATAGTTTGAACACATGGCAAAATTTCAGTTAAATTGTTTTCAGAATGGATTGTTTCCTGTTAAATCTAGTTACAATACTAGGCTATTTATAAAATACTTTCCTGAAAATATTTAAAACGTGTCATTTGAAGTAATTTCTTTTTAAAAACTCTGAGCATATAGTCACTGGTAAAGAATGTCATTGCTCCAAAACTACCATTTTCACCTATCAGCACCCTGGTTTTGACTGTACTTTGCAACTGGCTTTTAAAGTGACTTAGACTTTCATTTCCTTCTTGTAAAATAAAGGGGCTCCACACAACTCTAAAGTTACATACTCTTTTATTGGAAATCGTATTTTTAATTTTTAAAATAACACCGATGACAATATTTATATAGTGTTTACTGTATAATGGGCACTGTTCTGTTTTACATATTTTAATTTTATATAATTCTCTTAAAAATCCAATAAAGTAAGCATGATTATTATGTCCATTTTATTGATAGGGAAATTGAGGCACAGAGAAGTGACCTGCCCAGGGTGCCACGGTTAGGTCAAGTGAGAGCCAGAATTCTAGTCCAGATAGTTGGGTTCCATAATTATTCTTTTAACCAATGTACTATAGTACCTTTCATTGTACTTTTATTTGCAATATTTTTGTGGATTTAGGGTTAAGGGTGTATTGCAGTTTTTTGGTTATATGTAAAAGATTTGGCTAAATACTAACTTCTAAAGTCACAATGACAATTAATAAATTAATATTATCTTCCTTTTTAAAGAAGAGTTACTTAAAAATAGTTCTATATGGGGTGGCTGGTTAGCTCAGTTGGTTGGAGCGTGGTGCTGATGGCACCAGGGTTGCCGGTTCTACCCCACATGGGCCACTGTGAGCTGCGTCCTCCTAAAAAAACAAAAATGAAAAAATAAAAAATAAAAAAAATGATTATAATGATAATCAGTCTATAGTCTATACACTATACATTTAATTTAAAAAATAATCCAATATTTCCATGAAGAAAAAATATGTTTAAGTAATTTGCTTTTTTCGTCATAGAGAAATGCCTGTTTTTATGGAAAAAAATTATATCTGAATATCAGCTGACATATTCATATGGATAAACCTGAGTACCTTGAAATTTTTTAACAAGCTAATTATTTTTTTGAGTTTTGACTTACCCATTACCTCCTTATCTAAAATATAGTATATCTTTAGTATTAGCATGTTGGTGTACTCTGTCTAATGTCCTACAATAGGGTTCAATAATTAAACCAATTGCTATTCATAATTTATTACCACTCAGGGCAAAGAGAAACCTGACCTCCCATATTTTAGACCCCATAGTTAGCAAGTTTATTTCCTCCTATTAACCATCAAACTTTAAGTAATGGTTGATGACTATTCCTTGTAAGTCTAATCTGAGGGTTCCAGTTTAGGTGTGCATCAGAATTACCTACAGAATATTTTTTAAATTCAGGAATCAGATGGCAACAGCAACCTATTAATTTTGATAGGCATGAGTATTTTTTTTAACTCCATAGCAGATTTCATTATGCACGTATGGCTAAAAAACAATAATCAAAATGAAATTTTACAACCCAATGGACTAGTGTTTATAATCCATCTGCATGAGTTACTAACTAATTGGTAAGTTAGCACCAAAGAGTCTCTGTTTCTGCATATATAAAACATTGATATTATGACTTATTTCATAAGATTGTTGGGGGAATTAAGTGTGATCATATATAGTTAGAATTATCCAAGCAAGGCTTATAGTAAATGCTCAATAAATAGTAAAGATTATTAATATTGATTTTAAATTTCTCTTAACTACTCTAAAACATGGAGAGGAGGGAACGAGGCCACTATAGGATTTGTCCCTGGTGGAATCCCAAGTTTATATGATTGTTGTCATCACTACTGCAGTGGCGGCCAAGACAGGAATATCCCTTTCTCCTTGAAACAGGCCACTAATACCTTAACCCCGTGCTATATTGTCCATTCCACCATTCCAGTGCCACCATTCCACCATGGTGGCACTTGCTTGCGCTCAACCCGTGACTGCATAATTACTTGAGAAATTGCTTGTTATGAATTCTGCTTCTTCAGCAGCTTTCTATCCAATAACGACATATTAGTGGGTAAAGTAATAAATCATATTTTAAAACTCATAACATTTGCAAGAATGACAGGATGATGAAAACAAAGAAACACATCCCAGACCAAAATTAAAGTCTGAGTGGTTATTGTGCTGTCTAGTCTTGTTTATGGAAATGACACCTACCGTCACCACATTCAATTACGAGACAAATTCTATCAGCATCTCTTAGTATCAGGCTTTACACCAGATGGTAGGGCATCCTTTCCCACAATGAGGTCCCAGGACTCATGCAATCCTGAGAAGTTGAAACCATTCTACATGAAAGTCAACTCCCGGGGCTGGAGGGGAGTGAGCACATGGCAGGCAGATGAAACCCTATGAGGGTCCCCTGTAGCACAGCCTGAAGCAATGTAACATCACAGTAGATAACTGGAGAACACCTGCAGCTGAAGGGGTATTCTGGACAGCAATCAGGGATGGCTAAGCTCATTTAGAGCTTAGCGCTTGTAATATCCTGGAGACAAACTGGCAGGAGCAGATGCACCAGCAGCCTATTGCTGGAAAATAGCAGCTATAAGAGAACACTGTATATTGGCAGCTATAATAATTACACAGAACATTGCTATAGAGCACCATTATATATGTATTTCTGATCCTTATCCCAGTTTTGCAAGGAAGGTAGGGCTCCTTCTATTAAATCAATTTTGAGGCTAAGGAAATGGATGGATAAAGAGGTAAGTTACATGCTCCATAGCACACAGGTAGAAAAGGTTGACATAACAGCAGGTGTTTAGGAGTCTAAAGCTCATAAAAATGTCAGAGTCTTTTTGAAGAAAAATAATACAAGAATGTGGATCTTTGGTGTTGTTGAAGGAGCTAGTGTCAGTGAAGAGTCTTAAAGCTTAAACCGTATTAGATTTAAGGTAAATCCACCTGTGCATATTTGTTTTTAAAGCCGGTGGCTTTCCCAAAGCAGAAATATCAAAGTCAGGGCTTGAATTGTGATTGTGGAGATGTTATTGTTGTTGTTCTTGTTCGAAGCAAAGGGCTCTTTCTTCTATGACATGCCGTGCCGTTCCTTTTATTAGATAATTTAGCAACTTAGAATAAATTCCTACATTAATCTACAAAGTAGGATCATAGATAGTCATTAATATTATAACGATTCTTCCAATTTTTTTGTCTAACCAGAATCTGTGTCTATAATGAAGGAAGGTAGGAGTAAAAGTGGCGACTTCAGAAGGAATGGATACTGGGAAGGAAATAGAGAAGCAGGCCCTGCTTGTCATGTATCTTCCACCTTTTCTCCCCTTCATTCTTGCTAGCAGAGCCTCCATTCTGGTTTGGTGTTTGTATCCCTCCACCATCAGATTTTAGAAAAGGCATCCTCTCACTAGCTCCGGTGTAAATCCTTATTTCTATTATCCCATTGTCTTAAAAATATAATGCATGCTTGCTTGCTTCCTTCCTTCCTTCCTTCCTTCCTTCCTTTCTTTTTAAATGGTAGATTCACTGACTTTTTTTTTTTATTATTATTAGTTTTGGGTGTACAAAACAATGTAATAGTTAGACATTTACACCTCTCACAAAATGATACCCCCCCAATCTACTACCACTCTGACATAAAATATAGCTGTTACAATACCATTGACTGTATCCCTTATGCTGTACTCCACATCCCGTGACTCTCTCTCTCTCTCTCTCTCTCTCTCTCTCTCTCTCTCTATATATATATATATATATATATATATATATATATATATATATTTAATTATAATTGACATTCAATATTATTCAACTTCAGGTATATAGCACAGTGGTCAGGTATCAACACCGTCTATGAAGTGGTCTTCTAATAAGTTCAGTGACATAATCTGTATAACATTATTGATTATATATCCTCCTGGGCAAGGGAAGCAAAAGAAAAAATAAACATGTGGGATTACATCACACTAAAAAGTATTTTCACAGCAAAGGGAACCATCAGTAAAACAAAGAGACATCCTACTGAGTGGGAGAAGATATTTGCCAATGATACATCTGATAAGGGACTAATATGCATATTTTATATAAAAAAAAAACTTATGCAATTTAACACCAAAAAAAAACAACTCAATTAAGAAATGGGCAGAGGACATGAAGAGTCATTTCTCTAAAGAAGACATACAGATGGCCAGCACACATATGAAAAGATGCTCATCATCATTAATCATTAGAGAAATGCAAATAAAAACTACAGTGAGATACCATCTCACTCCAGTCAAAATGGCTATCATCAATAAATCAACAAACAACAAGTGCTGGCAAGGATGTGAAGGAAAGGGAACTCTCGTGTACTGTTGGTGGGATTGCAGATTGGTGCAGCCGCTATGGGAAACAGTATGGAGTTATCTCAAAAAATTGAAAATGGAACTACCTTATGACCCAGCAATTCCACTCCTGGGTATCTAGCCAAAGAAATCAAAACCACTAATTTGAAAAAAAAATATGCACCCCTATGTTTATTGTAGCACTATACACAATAGCCAAGACATGGAAACAACAAAAATGCCCATCGTTAGATGATTAGATAAAGAAACTATGGTACATATATATGATGGAGTTATTACCGCTACAAAAATGGATGAAATCTTACCATTTACAACCACATGGATAGAGCTAGAGAATATTATGCTAAATGAAATACGTCAGATGGAGAAAGATAAATACCATATGATCTCACTTATATGTAGAATCAAAAGAACAGAATAAATGAACAAACAAAACAGAAATTGACTCAGAAGTATGGGGGGGGGGAACTAATTGTTGCTGGATGGGAGTGGGGAGTGGGGGAGAAAGTAAAGGGATTAGAAAAATAATTGCTTTGAAAAATGGTTTTTGATCCATTTCTTGACAATGAGATAGGAAGAGAAGTCTGATGAGACTAATTCAAAAGGTTGAGATGACATTTCCCCCACACCCACCCCTTTGTATTGTTTTTACTTATGAGACCTATAGTCACAACACTCATCTTTTAAACATAATGGGAAGCAAATGCAAAGGTGAATATTGGCGTGTGGAAGGATGAAGAAACCTGGATCCTTAAGGACATTTCTGACTACAGAATGCACTAATCTTGAAGCTTCCTTACCTCAGGACTTTTTGTTTGGTTAAATAATACCCTTTTCTCATTGATTAGTAATTTGGAGCTAAGTATCCTTGCTGATACACATATTTAAGGCAATGGGCCATGAATTCTAAGCTGCATAGGAGAACCTATAAATCTAGGAGAGGATTGATTTGAGATGAAAGACAGGTTTTGGTGTCCTAACACCAGGTTTAATGAGAGCCAGAAAACTAGAAAAGCAGGCTCTTAGAGATTTAATAATTTACCTTTTAGAGTTCAAACAGCCTCAGTTTATATCAAGGTTCGTGCTTTGTGGACATGAGAGGACAAGCCTCCAATAGACTAGACATTAAGAGCATTATAAAGCTTTTTAGGATCTGATCAAGATAACGGAGTAGGTAAATGTTGTGGTAAACCCAGTAGCCAGCTTTTGACCAGCCAGAGAATCATTTGTCCACTTACGGGAATGTCATACCCAAAGCACAAACTGTGCAGGCCCCAGAGCCCCGCTGAAGTGGATCCTGCTCCATTGGCCCAGCTCCCACACCGCAGCTCCTCCTGTATAGTCCCGGCCAGTCCTCACAACCAATCAGCCTGAGTATCAGCCCCACCCATGGACGTGCAAACAGCAACCAGGGCTCAACTACTACAGGAGAGCATGCACAACTCGTCTAAGGGACTCAACTGGAGTTCCTGGCTCAGATAGCCAGGGAGACTGCTCCACGGCCCCACAGGACACCTACTGTATAAGGCCACTCAGTTAAGACCTGGAAGCATAACAGCCCCGCCTGATACATAGAAACAAACACAGGGAGACAGCCAAAATGGGGAGAAAAAGAAACATGTCCCAAATAAAAGAACAGAACAAAACAAAACTCCAGAAAAAGAATGAAACAAATGGAGATAAAAAAAATCTCCCAGATGCAGAGTTCAAAACACTGGTTATAAGAATGCTCAATGAATGAACTCAAGGAGAACTTCAGCAAAGAGATAGGAAACATAAAAATGGTGATAGAAAACAAACAAACAAAAAAAGAACCAGCCAGAAATGAATGATACAATAATGAAAATGAAGAACACATCAAAGCGAATCAACAGTAGAGTACATGAAGCAGAGGATCAAATTCGTGAGTTAGAAGATAAGATAGCAGAAAACACCCAGTCAAAATAGCAAAAAGAAAAAACAATGCAAAAATATGAATATGATTTAAGGGGCCTCTGGGATAACATCAAGCCCACCAACATTCTCATCATAGGGGTACCAGAAGGAGAAGAGAGAGAATAAGGAATTGAAAACCTATTTGAAGAAATTATGATGACAGCAAACTTTCCTAACCTGGCAAAGGAAATAGACATGCAAACCCAGGAAGTGCAGAGAGTTCCAAACAAGATGAAACCTAAGAGGCCCACACCAAGACACATCAGAATTAAAATGCCAAAAGTTAAAGACAAAGAGAGAATCTTAAAAACAGCAAGAGAAAAGCAATTAGTTACCTACAGGGGAGCTCCCATAAGATACCTAGCTTATTTCTCAACAGAAATGTTGCAAGACAGAGGGATTGGCATGAAGTACTCAGTGATGAAACTCAAGGACCTACAATCAAGATTACTCTACCCAGCAAATCTGTCATTTATAATTGAAGTACACTTAAATAGCTTTCCAGACAAGAGAAAGCTAAAGGAATTTATCACCACCAAACCAGTATACAAGGAATCTTAGAGGGACTTCTTTAAGATGGAAAGAAAAGGGGATCAAAAATATGAAAGTAAATTGGCAATAACTACATATCTGTCAACAATTACTTTCAATGTAAATGGTCTAAATGCTCCAATCAAAATATATGGTGGCTTAATGGATAAGAAAATGAGACCCGTACACATGCTGACTACAAGAGACTCACTTCAGATTGAAAGATACACACAGACTAATCGTAAAGGATGGGAAAAAAAAATATTTCATGGAAAAATAAAGCTGGGGTAGCAATGCTTATACCAGAAAAAATAGACTTTAAAACAAAGGCTATAACAAGAGACAAAGAAGGACACAGTTATCCCACTAAGATTATTTATCTTATGAACCCCAAAACACTGCTTTGAGGGGACGTATGCATCCATATGTTCATTGCAGTATTGTTTACAATGGCCAAGGTGTGGAGGCAGCCTGGGTGTCTATCAATGGATTGGATGAGTGGATAAATAGTAAGTGATACATATATACAATTTAATATTGCTGGGCCATGGAAGGGAATGGGTTCTTGCCATCCACTGCAGCATGGATGGACCTGGAGGGTATTGTGCTGAGTGAAGAAGGTCAGAGAAAAGACAGATGCAATGTCATTTCCTTGTATGTAGAATCTAAAGAACAAAATAACCAACCGAAAAACCAGAAATAAACTCCAAGTTACAGAGAACATTTTGTTGGTTGCCAGATAGGAGAGGGGTTGTGGTAGGTCAAAAATGGGAAGGGATTAGGAAGTATAAATTGGTTGTTACACAGTAGTCATGGGGATGTAGGGTACAGCATAAGGGATATTGTTGATTATATTATAATACTATGTATGGTATCAGATACCCATCTAGATTTTTTGGGGTGATAGATGGGAGAGGGGTTGGGGGCAGAGTGAAAAAGTTGAAGGGATTAAGAAGTACAAATTGGTAGTTAGAAAATAGCCATGCAGATATAAAATAAAGCATAGGGAATCTAGTTAATAATAAGGTAGTAACTGTATATAGTGTTAGGTGGGTACAAGAGTAGTGGGGGGATCACTTTGTAAATTATATAAATGTCTAACCAACATCTGTACACGTGAAATTAATGCAAAATAATATTGAATATCAACTGTAATTGAAAAGTTTAAAAAGGTGGGTAAAGTAATGGACAGTAAGACATTCAAATTTCCAGGTATAAAACAAATCAGTCCTGGGGATGTAATGTACAGCGTGGAGACTGTAGTCAATAATATTGTGATAGTGTGGTACGGTGTCAGATGGTTGCTGGACTTATAGTGATCACTTCTTTAGGTATATAAATGTTGAATAACTATTGTCTACAGCTGAAACTAATATAATGTATGTTAGCTATATTTTTAAAATCTTAAAAGTATTAAAAAAGAGAAAAAACACGAGGATTTTGCATGAGTCATCTATATAGATGTTATGTTTAACAAGATGTTGGTAGAATTTGGGAGCCTGTGGGGAGTATTTGTGGATTGAAGTGTCCACGTCCTGATACATCAGAGGTGGTAGCTAAAGTGATGATGAAGGATAGCTAGTTGTATGTATGAATGGCTTGTACTATATAAATAGGGGGGTGTTTTTTGTTGTCGAGAGTGTACATCAATTAACTAAAGGTCTCAGTGAGTTTGAAAGCGAATGTTAGTACTCCTTCCTAGCACTGGAAAACCGAGTGAGTGAAAGCCTGCCAGTCTTGTCTCAGGTTAACCAGATGTTTTTGTTTGTTTGTTTTTCTAAGATAAAAGGGGATGAAGAGTATGGAAGAGATTGAAAATAAAGGGTAGACCCTTTGTAATTTCCCAAAGGATACAGTAAAAGCAGAAGGTGGGGAATTTTTGATACCACACAACGGCACCTATCATTTCTAAGTTAAAGATGTTGTTTTTTTATGTCTATGTGAAATATGATCTGTGCCGCTCAAAATGTCAGTCACAAGTCATTCCAGAGAGTGAGTCCATTGCTTCTTCATGCTAAGGTGCCGAGAGATGATGGAGAAGTACTCATTCTTATTCACTGAAAGATTAGTTCATAGTTGAACCCTAACTTCATTTGCAAATTTGAGCCAAAAGTTGAAGTCCAAAGTAATGCTTTTAAAATGAGAATGCTATTATCAGTATCTTAGCTTTAATTTCTGTCTTTATTCTCATCATTAAAAGTGTTAATCTTGCTCCTATTCATTCTAGCCCCCTGGCACACACAACCAGTGATGACATGTTGAATTTGCCAAGGATCAGTCAACACTCATTAGAAATAAATTTCAGCACTTTATTTAGACTTGCTAAATAGGTTTATTATTTTGGATGACAATACTGATCTTTCGTATCTTAGAATTTGGGCCAGCCCGTATTATATTCGTGAAATGAGTCTATTCCTAATTATTTTTCTGTAAGTGGTAGAGGTATTCCTTTTAATATTAAAACTAGTTGTGACATTGTTAATATTTTATACTGGGAACTCTTGTCTAATACTCATTGTAATATATTTATTGATTGATGAAATTATAGAGTACCTTAGAGATTTGTTCTAATTCTTCAATTATTTTTTAATGTCTTATAAATTTAGGGTTTAGTTTTAGCAATGTCAGTTTTGCTAATTTGAATAAGAAGTCCTAACGTTTTATAATTGTAGAACTAAATGTACTAAGGACTTTTTTTTAAAACTGAAGCATAACCAAAATATGGTAAACAATTAGATAATTTGGAATTATCTCAAATTGTGATAGGACTGTGATAGGACTGTTTTCAGAAGAAATTAATGGGGTAAATGCTTCTTAAAAGCTAAGCAATATAATTGCACTCAAAGTGGGGGGCTGAATTTGTCTCTCATAGATCTAAAGATTTTATTTGGCAGCGTTGGATGCTCCAGGTCCCAAAAGTGACTGTTTGAAGTTTACTTTTCTAATTTGTTCTGAAATCAGAATGCGAGAATATTAGTAGATGAAAATCACACATAAGAATGTGTTAAATCACATTTTTACTCACAACACTGAATCAACAGACAAAAATAAACCTCATCAAAGTGAGAGTAGTTATGGTTATTATGTACCTTGGATGGATACATCCCCTTTAATAAATCAGTAACATCTTCCAAAAATCACATGGGATTATTAAAAAAAAAATTCTGTAATAATACTTCATCTAAATAATTGGTACTTGGATTCGACTATGTTAAATATTGCTTTATCCACGTTCTAGTCCAAGGAGTCGTTGAAATACTTGATACTTTAATTTCAGTTAATATAGCTAAATTTTAAGTGTTAAGTCACATAAAGATTATAACGTTACATACAAATAGTCATATTACAACACACTTGAATGACTGATCTGTGCTTACAGGATTACAAATTAGTTTTTTATAGGTTACTTAATTAAACAATCAGACCAGCATGTTTAAAAATTTAGGCCAGTGATTCTCAAAATGTGGTTACTTGTCTAGCAGAATCTGTGTCACCTGGGAGCATGTTAGGAATCAAATTCTTAGTTTCACCTAGAATCACTAGAGTGACTGAATGAAAAACCCCGAGCCTTGGATCCCAGCCATCTGCATTTTTATCAAGCCATCTAGGTGATGCTGACCATAAGCTCAAGTTTGAGAGCCAATAGTTTAGGAGCTCCAGCCCTGGAATTACACAAATCTAAGTTCAAATCCTGTTTGTTCACTTTGTGACTTTGGGTTAGTTGCTTAACTTCTCTAAGACTTGAATCTCTCATTTGTAAATGATCATACCAGCGTTATAGGGGTGTCATGAGGATTAAATTAAATGATAATATAAAATAATTTTTAAAATAGTATCAGGAAATAATTCTTGAAAGTCACTGAAACTTGTTTTATAAAACACTTTCTTTTTCATAAAGTATTTTCTAATATTTATTGCTTATATTAAACTTTGTTGCATAAAATAAGTGGCCATAAAAATAACGTCACTTTTGTAAGAAAGATGCACATCAGACTCACGGGACAGAAACTGTTATTAATCTTACTTTTGAAAAGAGGAAAAGGATAAGCAGTTATCCTTAAGGATAAGAGCAAAAAAATAGAGAAAAGCAGTAAGTAGTAAGTCATGGACCCGATTTTATATCTGGAAGTCTGGCTATAGTTCTTGTGCTCTTATCTATTTCTCTCTGCTGATTTTATGTTTTTTTGTGTGGTTTTTTTCCCAAAAAAATAAATGTAGCTCACATTTATTTAATTTATGTACTCTTGTTGGAATGAAAGTTTTTATAATGAGAACTGGCTGTTTTTATTGGCACTTAAAAAAAAATACTGACTCTGATTTTGATTTACTTGTTGAAAACCAACAGCCCTCTTTGGACTAGTGAACTGGTGAGCTAAGAAGGAAGATGAATAATATCTGTGATTTGAAAAGGGCATTTATATACTCATTAGGATTTGAAAAACAAGCTAAATGAATGCAGGTACACAGAGGATAAGTACACACTGTTACATTACTCTGCTTCAATGAAACCGTGAGGTGGACAGATGTGGAAGTTACTAGGGATAAGAAATTATTGGAATAATCAGAATCAGGTTTTTCTCAAGCCGGATTGTAAAACGGAAGGTACTAATAAAGGAGAAATGATTTCCTTAGTTATCTCCAAGTGAGGAGAAATTGAATCAAAGGCAGAATTTGTAGGGAGATTAGTCTAATTAGCAAGTACACAGGACAGGTCTGTATGAGGAGTAGAAGGAATAAGGAGAATGCTAAAATGATTAAGAAAATGTTATCTAAAAACTGATAGACACAGACAACAGTTTAGTGGTTACCAGAGGGTAAGCGATGAGCGGGCTGGTAGGTGAGGGTAAACGGGATCCAATACATGGTGATGGAAGGAGAACTGACTCTGGGTGGTGAGCACACAATGTGATATATATAGAGATGATATATTACAGAATTGTACACTTGAAACCTATGTAACTTTCCTAACAATTGTCACCCCAATAAACTTTAATAGAAAAAAAAGAAAATAAAAAGTTATCAAATAAACCATCCACTTGTCAGTGTTTTGAAAGTTGTGAGGTAGTTAAAGGATAAAGGACAGCCAATCCGTAAGGGAGTGTATTAACTTGAGGAGCTTCGGTGACAGAGGATGTCTGTTTTACCAGTGGTTTAGTCTTCACTGCATTGTTTTTCAAATTAAAAGGGAGTAAATAGAGAAATTACAGAAAAAAACAAAAGCTTTGTTAATTGTTTTGAACAGTTCAAAAGAATGAGAAATATACTCATAAGTGGGAGTTTATCAGAATGTATTTGTAACGTACCTCAAACACTTTATTATAGAATTATAATCTTAGACTTTATATCTTTTCAACATACGCAAAAACATTCCTTTTTCTAGGTAGTCGGACCCTGAACACAACTTAGTAAGTGGAGTTCAAGCTATTAGGTTGGTGCAAAAGTAATTGCAGTTTAAAAAGTTAAAAATAATTGCAAAAACCACAATTACTTTTGCATCAACCTAGTACATTTCAGATCCATTTGTCGTCTTTGCTGAGTGAACTTGTGCAGTGAATAACCTACACAGCTGTACGTGGTGATCCTGCCTTAGTAATTGCTGAAGTATTATAGAATGGGAAGGAAATTTAGTAATCATCTAGATGAATATGTGCACATTATAAATGAGAAAATCAAGCCAAGGACAAGAAAAACTTTGTAAGTTATTGGATAAGTAATCCTGATAATTTTGAGTGGTTAATGGCATCCAGAATTATTCTACAAGGAAGTAAGGCATAAAGATACTTTAATATTCAGGACCAATTGTAACCTATATAAAATAAGTTTTATACGATTTTTTTGCTACTATTCTTTGTAAAAATACAATATACATTTATTATATTCCCTTTACCACAAGAACTTTAACCTTTTTCTCCGATTCACTTTTAAGTTGATTGTTAAAAGTTTCCAAATTAATTTTATGCATTGTTATTATCATTTATAAATTCACAGGTGTATAGTAATCATGCCTTATATAATTAGACTGCATTGTGGGGGTTTTTTAGACCATAAAGCTAAACATTTTGAACCAGAAATTGAGCAGATGCCTGTCTGAACTTAAGGCCTGAGCTCCTAGTCGTTTGTCTCTACTGGCTCCTTAGGTGTTTGGTAATAAAAATAACATGGCTAACATTTATTAAGTGTTTTAGAATGTGTCAGCAATGATATTTGGGTTTTATATGGGCAATCTCATTTAGTTATAGCAATTTATAATCACTATGATTATCCTCTTTCTATAATAAGGAAAGTGAGACTGAGTAGTAAGTGGGTTGTTTGACCTTGAATCCACTCTCAAACTCAGCTAACCTAACTACAACACTTAATCTCTATATGACTGATTGTTAATGTGTTGGTTCCAATTCTTATACACTAATAATGCTTACATATGCTACCATTTTAAAAGAAGTATAAACATTTTATTTAAAATGTCTTTCAAAAGGTAAAGGAATTAAGAAGTACAAATTGGTAGGTACAAAATAGTCACTGAGATGTAAAGTACAACATAGGGGATATAGTCAATAATATTGTGATAACTATGTATAGTGCCAGGTGGGTACCAGACTAATCGGGGGCTTCACTTCATAAATTATATAAATGTCTAACCACTGTGCTGTGCATATGAAACTAATATAAAATAATATTGAATGTCAATTAGAATTGGGGAAAAAAGGGAAAATTAAAAAAAACAACAACAATACTTTTCTGCATTTTAAAAAAATAATAAAATAAAATGTCTTTCTTTTTGATTAATTAGGTACCAGTCCCTAGCAATCACTCTTGTTTTTGATGCTTAAAAACCTTGAGTTAGTTCAAAGCCACTTAATATTTCACAGAGTCATAATAATGTTTTATATTTCTGAAGTTTCACTACATTTAAATAATGAGGAGCAATATTTTATTCATAATGACTTTCTGTTTTTTGGACAGCAAACTGTAATTCTAAATGATTTAGTCTGGGACCAGGTATCCTGGTTCACCATGAGAGAAATCAGTTTGGTGTGATCTAAGGAATGAAATCTTAGCAGATTGGATTTATACCAGTGGTTCAGTTGGTAACTAGTTGTGTGATCTAAGGTGAGGCATTTTACTTATATGGATCTGTTTTTCTATCTGTAAAGTGGTGAATTTATTCTAGCACTGTTACTTCATTAAACCTGAATTTTGTTCTGCCGTTAGAATATCATAAAATGCAGTAGAACCTAAGCATATAATAGACATAATTTAATTTTGGATTAAGGTAACATTTTAGAATCTTGAATTTCATTAGGATTACTATTATGAAAATAATTATCATTGTATAGTAGATGTTTAGAGTTGTGCTTAACAGTGAATTCCTGTTAAGAGAAAGAAAACAGAATTGCTTTTGCTTATCTGTTATAGGAATGGCTATTTTTCTTTTAATTTTCATGGTAACAAACAACATTCATTCTTAAAATGAATTTACTTCATTTATTTACTTAGAAATTTTTTTTTTCACAGTGTCTGGCACATAGTAGGCAATCAATGCATATTTATTGAAAGACTGAATGCATTTATTCAGTATGCATATATAAAGCCATTGTGGTATACTTAACTCAGTTCCAAATATTGGGACCATGTGAAGATGGATAAGTTAATTTTAGTCTTTGAGGATCTCACATTTAATAGGAAGTAACAAATGTAGGATAGTAATTGTTGTATAATGTGATAAACACTTTCATAGACAGTGTTTATTATTAATACTGCCTAGAGGAATCCTGGAATATTTGAGAGAAGAGCTCTGTTTTATTTCTTTTGCGAATTACATTGAGGTTTACCAGGTGGAAAAGAAGGAAAACACTGTTGTAAACCGAGGAAAGCAAGTGTGCACAGGGACATGGCATATTTATATAATAGAGAAAATATTGCAGCATCGAATCTGGGGATGGAAGAGAGAAAAGTGAGGCTGAGGAGTGAGAAATAGAGCTTACAGAGACACTGTGAGGGTGCTTGTGAGCCAGATTAAGTATTTCTACTTTGTTTTTAACATAGGTTACTTAGTGAAACAATCAACTTGGAGTTAAACAAGGCAACTTGGAGTCAATAAAGATTTTAAAGCAAGGGAGTTACAGATCATATTTGATGTTTCAGAGAATATCTACAGTGGAATAATTACTTGGCCCAGCACGAAAGGGAGGCTGGGTGAAAGGAGACCCCTTTGCAGACAGTTGAATTGAGTGATGGAGTGCTACAGAGTTTACTGCAAACATTTTTAAACTTTTTAGTTTTTACATGCCTCTTTAGTAAAACATGTGCAAGTACATTACAGCTCTTGTAAATTCATTTACTGTGTATTACCATATAACAATGTTAATTCTATATGTTTTAAAATATCATATGAAATTGTATTTAAAAGTTTAAGATTAACGATGCATTTCATTAGAATTCTTAAATATCCCATACCTGTGAATTGTTTTATGGAACGCTGGAATGTTGCTTACTCATTGCAGGTATTGTTGGTTTAGACAGGTGGTTCTGAAAGTTGGCTGTATATTGGAAATGCCAGGCTGCATCCTAGAACAATTACAACTGAATCCCTGGGTGTGGGACCCAGACGTCTGAATTTTTCTATTTCCCCAGGGGATTCCAGTGTGCAGCAAGGATAAGAACCACTTAAGGGGATTAGAAAAGTGACTTTAACCCTGAGTACAGAGAAAATAGGGGAGATGAATGGTGTGTTATATTAGAATCAAGTAGAAAACTCTTTCTAAGTCCATCCATTGCTTCACCTTGCTAGATATTTTGTATATCCACTTAAGGTTTTATTTTTTGCTTTGAGTTCACTTAGATTGAATTATATCATAGAGTTAATTTAGGCAAACAAATTGGCTAAGATCTGATTTAATATGTGAATTTGGGATTGGAGAAAAGATGACTGGTTTGGGAGAACAGTTTTGAAATAAATGTGACTGTTTGAATAGGGGACTGATACAGAGTGAGGATTCCAGGTTGACTCTAGAATTTCTTGGTGGACTCATATACCAAGATAGGAAATACACAAGGAATAAAAGTGGTTATTGTTATTTATTTTTAAGAGAGTGTTATTGGTGAAGTCCGTGTGTGAGGCATCCAAGTGGTTATATATGAAGGAAATGGGAGCTAAAGTTATAGAAACTGGAACCTCCCACGTAAGGATGGCAGAAAACATCATATGATTGAATACTATTGTTCAGTCAGGCAGAGTATTTAGCATTTAAAAAAAGGAAAAAAAAAAAGGAGAGAACTTAAAAATCACCGATCACAATGACAACTTAAGGAGCCAAATCAGTAAAGAAGACCAAAAAGGAGCAGTTGGAAACATTGAAAGAGAAGCAGTAGAAATGTGTGGTGGACACAGTAAGAGTCGAGTGCCAAGAGGAAGATGTGATCAACAAAAACAAAACCCATAAAACAGTAAAGTAGGACGGAACCTGAAAATAGGCTTTCGAATATGGGCAATTAATAGATTTTTAAAAACTAAATTGAGAAGAGTTTCAATAGGTTGAGGACAAAGAAGGTAAGGCAGTGTGTCACAGCCTGAAAAATGTTTGGCGGTCAAGTAAGTGGTAAGATATGAAAGTGACTTCAGGAAAAGTTTGAGGGGATGTTTTTTATATAATGGAGAGATACAGGTATACATGCATCTGGAGTGGAAAATTTAGAAAAAAGGAAAGACTAAAATGACACCATGGAAAATTAAACTATGCCTTGTTCTGAGCCCAGATAATTTTTTACAGTTAGTATTTTTGTTTTTCATCAGGTAAGGAATTTTACATTTTGGAAACTATCATTTTATTATGCTGCTCTAACATGCAACGTTGGCTTTCAATCTCTGTTAATGATAAGTCAATAATACACATGAAAATAAATGTTTTTATGGAAAGGAAACAAAGTTCTTATTTTGATTTTTGTTTTCAATTGTTGTTAAAAAGAAATAGTCACTAAAGAGGATTAGGTAACATGTTCCAACAGCGGTTAATTCCATGGGGTCATTTTTTATTTGGTTATAACCATTCTATGGGACTTTCATCTACAAAGAAATAGAAATAATGTTGGCTAAATTATATGTATCCATTTAAATAATAAGAGTAGTAATAAAAATAATGTGGTACCAGATGACATTTGTTGTACATAAGCACTGGGGAAAATTGTGAGCAGACAAAGTATGTCCTCATAAGCCTTCCAGTTACTCTGTTTCATTGTCTTTTGACCCTCATTTAAAAATCCTCCTCAAACTGACATTGCTGTTCACTTTCTCCTGGAACTTCCCTTCTCCTCCTCAGAAGGTAATGCTCATGAATGGAATCAATTAGAGTAGCGTATTTATATTAAGAGATTGTTGCTGTTTCAATGAATAGCCCAAAGTGTCCACACAGTTTATATTCTAATTGGATTAGCACATGTCAGCAGTTTGGTACTCAACTTTGCATAATCTGGAAACAAATTTTACTGTCCACCTAAGAATAGTCCACCTCTTACGGTCCAGATCAGTCTAACCAAACTCACAATGGAATTAATAATAGAAATTATCCAAGAAATGGATAATCCATTGTTATTTATTAAGCAGAACATGCACCTATATTAATATTAGTCATAATAGCCAATATCTCAAGCTACTCCTCAGTGTACTGGCCACTGTTCTAAGTGCGTTACACATTGAAATGTATTTAATCCTCACAATTCTTTGATAGTTTTTATTGCCAGTCCCTATTTTATTATCCTTCTTTTATATATGAGGAAATTCAAGCCAAAACAGTTCAGCCACTTGTCCAAAGACATATGCTAAGTAAGTGGCAGAGTCAAGTTTTGTGCCCAGGCAGTCTGGCTCCAGAGTCTCTTCTCTTAAACACTGTACTATCCTGATTTATACATTCTAATTTAACTTAACTAAATTTGTAGGGAAAATACCATGTCAGCAGGTGAGTATATTTTTTTTTGCCAGTGATAACCAAAGGTTTACTTGTTGTCTATAGAATCATATTAAAAACCACCAAGGCTTAATTCCTCACTGAAACTCTATTAAAGGATTTCTTCACATGGAGGAATCTCCTGATGGGGAGATGAGAGGTTCATTCATTTAGTTATTCATTGAACAAGATGCATGAAATTAGATGTGTGGGGAAAAGTGAGAATTACAAAAATAAATAGATATAACATGCTATAATGTAGTATAATGTAATATGTAACTATAGGATAAGAGTCTGACTCCATAAGTGTGCTTTAAATTCCCAAGGGTAGAATAACACCTAAATGGAAAGCTAACAGGAGTGCAGTTACTCCCTCAGTCCTGTGAAATAAGATACTAAGTTCTTTAAAAAAAAGGAGGAGTAGTAGAAGAAGAAGCTAAGTTCTCAGTCCCTGAGAGTTGTTGGAGCTGTCTGTCCACAGAAACTGGCCACAGCATAGCAAAGGTAGCTGAGAAAGAAAAAAAGAAAAGAAAAGAAAAAAAACCAAAAAACAAAACACTGTAAACTCGACCAAAAATGGTTCCCAGACAATAATTCTGCAGTAAACCACAGAGAAAAACTGGGGCCAGAATACTAAAATATAGTGAAGTAGCATGAAAGAACACCAAAGAAAATACGGCAAGCTTATTAGAAAAGTTCTGAACTCTCCAAATCTGGGATAGTTTATATTTTGTTCTCAGGAAGTTGAACAATCTTTACACATATTTAAAGGCAGGTGCCATTGCTCTTTTTTCTGTAACTTTGCCTCTTTGTACAGAGTAATGACTACAGTATTGGATGTTGAGTGGAGTTCTAATTCAAAGAAAATAACTGCAACCCTCTACTGCATGATTTAATAGTCTCACCTCTCGTTTTAGTTTAATTATTTTACTTCTATGAAATATGAAGGGGTGTATTTAATAGAAAAGTATTTTAAAAAGCAAAATGTATTATATAAATAGAATTCAGTGTGGAAAATAATGTTTGCTTTCCCTCGTTTTATTTGGTCATCTGAAAATGAACATCTGCACCTTCATACTTGCTGCAATTTTCTACCCTAGCAACAGTGTTTCCCTGAAAATAAGACTGGGTCTTACATTAATTTTTGCTTCAAAAGACGCATTAGGGCTTATGCTCAGAGAATGTCATCCTGAAAAATAATGCCAGGGCTTATTTTCCAGTTAGGTCGTATTTTGGGGAAACACAGAATTACTCACATGAGCTAGTGGGATATAATTGTCCAAGATTTGTGTTTATTTGGATAGTTTAGTGAAAAAACTCCTATTAGGTCAAGCTAGCTAAAAGATAGAATTTTACTGGATGGTTTACCAGTTAATCAGCTTTGTTTTATGATGGGAACAAATTGGCCTCCTATACAAAGGGATATGTACACAAAATGTATTTCTTCAATGGGTGTAATATATAAGAATGATACATAAGAATACTAAATGCAGGAAAATTGGAAAGCATCCACTCTTTGGTTGATTAAAAATGTAAATAAAATTTGTTTAATAATTTGCCTTCAAGAGTATTTTTAGATTACCAGTGGATAGTGACTACATATGTATTTGGCTGAAGTTTATTAAATACATAATACATTTTCATGTCATTCATGTTTAGTAAATAGAAGGATATTTCTGAGTGTTTTTACCTATGTGTAGTGAATAGAGTCACTTCAGGGATTACTGCTGATAACTGTTGATGTTTTTAAAATTTGTTGAGCCAGGGACAAATTTTGAACTGTGTATCCCTTTTTCTATTTGTTTTATAAAAACTAATGTTTATCAGGATATAGAAGTTAAAGTGAGCTTCCTTTGATACTTTCACATGATACACTTTAATTTTCTATTAAAGAATGTTTAAACAATAGAAGTGATTTTTTCCGGTCAAGATGGTAGAGTAGGTAAACGCTGTGCTTACCTCTTCTCACAACCACATCAAAATTACACCTAAACTACAGAACAATCGTCATTGAGAATCTCATGAAGTGTAGTCTGACTGAACTCCTACAACTAAGGATATACAGAAGAAGCCACCTCAAGACTGGTAGGAGGGGCAGAGATACAGAACGGGCTGGTCCCACAACTGCGTGTGACCATTAAAAGTTGAGAGGTATATCTCTGCTGAGTAGCTTCCACCCCCAGAGGAGCGAGAGGTCCCAGCCCCACACCATGCTCCCCAGCCCAGGGTTCCAATGCCCAGGAAAGAAGTCCCCATAACTTCTGGCTGTGAAAACCACTGGAGATTATGGCTAACTGAGAAAAGAAGTAGCTAGAATCTCAGCCGTTCCTCTTAAAGGACCTGTGCATATATTTACTTGCTGACAAACTCACTCACTTTGAATCCAGTGCTGGAGCAGAAGCTTGAAAGGCACCAGGGACCTCCAGGGAGGAATTGAATCTTCTCTCTGCTGGGCAAGGACTAGAGGGATAGCTTTCTTACAGACAGAAGTGCTGGCAGAATCCATTGTTGTTTTTGTTTTTGTTAAGCTGTCACCCTTCCAGCATGCAGACAGGGGGCACCATAACTGAGTCTCCATTGCCCTGGCTAACACTCTTCACCTGACCTGGTGATTCCCTGAGACTCAAACCCACCCATCTTTTGGGCACACCCAAACCCCATCCAGTGGCTTTTCGTTACAAACAGCCTATCTTGGCTCATGCTATGGACTTTCCTAAAACCTCTCAAAAGTTCACAAAACCCAAGCAAACAGGATTTGGCATTGGCCTTCCCCAAACCTCTTGCTGAGCCGCCCCAACCCCACCCAGCCTCGATTTGCAGCTTGGCTTCTCCAGGCACCTCCAAGCCCAGTGTTGTTGTCAGCCATCTGCATACAGATTGCTTTGTGGCTTGTGCTAGGTAGCCCCAGGCAGGGCACATGCTGTGGCTAATCTTGGCCTGTGGCAGGGCCCCTCCCAGGAGATGCCAGGGCTGGCACATCTGGCGACCAGCTTCAGATCAAGCTGGAGCATCACCCAGCCTCCTCCAAGGATGACACATGCAAAGGGCAGACTGGGCAGGAACCATAGCCCTGCTGAAGGAAATCCTGCTCTGTAGGATGAGCCCCTACACAGCAGCTCCTCCTCTGTAATCTGGACCAATGACCAAACCAATCAGCCCGAAGGTCAATCCCTCTAATTGATGTACAAACAGCAACCAAGGCTCAACTATAACAGGAGGGCACACACAACCCACACAAGGGACACACCTAGAGCTCAGGTGACCAAGAAGACTGCACCACTGAACCCACAACACACCTCCTACATAAGGCCACTCTACCAAAACCAGGAGACATTGCAGCCCTACCTAATACATAGAAAAAAAAAAAAAATTCAGCAAGGCTGCCAAAATGGGAATATAAAGAAACATGTCCCAAATAAAAGAACAAAGCTGCAGAAAAAGAACTAAAAAAAATGGAGTCAAGCAATCTACCAGATGCAGAGTTCAAAACACTGGTTATAAGGATGCTCAGTGATCTCAGGGAGAAGTTCAACAAAAAGATAGGAAACATAAAAATGGAGATAGAAAACATAAAACGAACCAGTGAGAAATGAAGAATACATTAGAGGGAATCAACATTAGATTAGATGAAACAGAGGATTGAATCAGCCATTTGGAAGATAAGGTAGCCTTAAACACTCAATTAGAACAGCAAAAAGTAAAAAGAATAATAAAAAAAAAAATTGAGGATAGCTTAATGGCCCTCTGGGACAACATCAAGCATTCCAACATTCACATCACTGGGATACCAGAAGGAGAAGAGAGAGAGCAAGGAATGGGAAACCTATTTGAAGAAATAAAGACAGAAAACTTCCCTAATCTGGCAAAGGAAATAGATATACAAGTCCAGGAAGCTCAGAGAGTCCCAAACAAGATAAACCCAAAGAGGCCCACACTAAGACATATCATAATTAAAATGCCAAAGGTTAAAGTCAAAGAGAGATTCTTAAAAGCTGCAAGAAAAAAGCAGATACTTACATTAGTCAGCTGGATTACTTCTAAAATAATATAAATGTCAAACCAGTATCCTGTATACCTGAAATTAATATAAATTAATATTGAATGTCAAGTATAATTGAAAAATGAGAAAGGGGGCTAAAAAGGTGAAGAGGAATAAGAGATCCAAATCTCCAGGTACAAAACAGATACTAAGTCATGGGGATGTAAAGTACAGCATAGGGAGTACAGTCAATAATATTGTGATAGCGTGGTATGGTGTCAGATGGTTGTTGGACTTACGGTGATCACTTCTTTACCTACATAAACTTTTAATAACCATGGTGTACAGCTGTAAATATGTAATATTGTGTGTTATATTTTAATAAAAATATCTTTAAAAAGGGAGAATGTTTCACAAGTACCTTTGTTACAATAACAAATAAAACACTTAAAGGAGTAATTTAAACCTAGCTTAAAGGATCATCATGACCCTTAAATATTAAAGATGGTAGTGGTATATATAAATTGTGCGGTTGCTTTTGATTGTGCAGTTTTCATTATCACGTGTGGTACAGAGGTGAACTACATGATAATGAATGGATAAATGGAAAGAACTTGACTGTGGCATTTGATGCACCCAGGTTAGGCCCAGCCTGCCATGTACAAGCTATCATTTCTTGGGGAAAATTCTTAATTTAGAAAATGAACAAAGAAATGAGCATGCCTGCTAGAATATTTTTAAAGGATTAATTGGGTTATTTTGTTCACTCTAAAATATCTATATGTTTCCTTACTGTGAAAGAAACAGTGCCAGACCCCTGTTATGTAGCAATAAACAAGACATTGAAACTTAGTGAAGATATCAAAATGGAAATGAGACCCAGTATTAAAGCAATTTAGTCCTAAATCTAATAAGATGTGTTTAAGGGAGGAAAATTATTTTTCCTACCAGCCTTCTAGGTTCTCCAGCTGGGTCTCTATAAATTGGATGGAGAAAACACACATTAATAGGAGAAAAGCATACACAGGTATTTAATTTAAGTTTTACGTGACATGGGAGCCTTCATAAGAAAATGAAGAACCATAAAAGCAGTAAAACCTGAGCATTTTCATACCAGGTTTAATGAAGAATGGAAAGTCATGGAAAAATATGAGAGGACAAAAGGGTATGAGCTAAGGATAGTAAAATGGATGAAAAGTAGCAAGGCTTGTTTGTTTCGATCCCTCTCGGTGGCCCTCCATTTTCGGAGGTAAGGATGTTCTCACATGAATGTCTCATGACCTGCTTTAGTTTAGGGGAGAAGGGAGAGGTCAGAGAGTCCTTCCTCTGCTTATTGTTAGATTCCTTCATCTTGAAATATTTAAAGTGCTGTATTTTGGGGTAGTGTATTCTGAACCCCATCATGTGTGATAAAGTTATTCAGCATCCAACATTTTTGTGTGCCCATTATGTGCCAGATACAGGTTAGTAAGGGTAAGTAGAAGGTAGAAGACATAACTGATGTAAGAGCATGAATTTGGGGGATTATCTAGTGCACCACAGTGAGTGTAATGTAAACCTAACCCCTCATGAATTTTTTTCCCTGTCCAATTCTGTAAGTTAGAAAATTAGAATATGAATACTATAAACTACTGTTTTCAAACCATCTTATTTTGCAAACATTTTTCTTTGAAGAGATGTTTAAACATTTACCAAAATCTAAGTAGATTTATGATGATGGATTTTTCATCACTTTTAGTTAACAGTTTAATCTCATCATTTTAAGAAACAGGTAAGAGTAAAATAGATAAACATCTATATGCTGATGTAAGAAAATTAAACTAAATTTGTCTACTAACGCTTTTTTTTTTTAAAGAAATAACTCCATTTAAAAACTGCATATTGGGATAACACTGCATCCTTCTTATGGGGTCATACTGATAATAGTGATTTAAGAGCACTGAATTTAGAATTAAACTGATATGGTTTGTATCCTAGTTTTTGTACTTGTGTATCTTAGTTTTCTCACCAATAAAATGGGGATAATAATAGTAGTAAACTCATGGTTCAGATGGGAATTAATGAAATTGACATGTAACAAATCCTCAGCCCAGTCCCTAGCGTGGCATAACATACGCAATAAATGTTAGTTATTTAAAACATACACACCTTGCGCTTAATAACCAGCGTGTGTTAAGAATTAGTTTTATTTGGTTGTTATTGTATGGTGCTATGATGATGTACTTTAGGAATATTTAATAGAAAGCATAATTCTTGTCCTCAGGGTTTTAACAGAGCTTAGTGGTTAAAAGTATGTGTTTTGACATCAGACTGGCCTGGGATGGAATCCTGGTTCCCCTATATCATAAGCAAAATATCCATTTCTCCATTTCTAAAATCATGAAAACTCTGTTCAACCTTTGTGAGGATGAAATGAGATTCTGTTTTTAACACAAAGCCCTCCACAGACTAAATGCCAGGTGATTAGCTGTTTGTAGAGAAATGAGAAATAATCACATGCATAGTTATGTAATAGATAAAATAGGGTGGTATTTAGTACACTGTATGCTTTTCTCTTTTATGCAAACAATATAGATTCACTATATAACAAATCACCACTTAGAAAATTACAAAGGAGAAGATTAAAATCATTTATAATTTTACTACTCAGAATCGAATAATGGTTTGTTTTCTCTTTTTGCCTCATATATATATATATGTATTTTAGTTATGTGTTTTTACAGAATTAGAAACATATTTTACATTGGTCTTTCACAAAGTGTATTATTAAGGATTTTGTTTTACAAAGTGGTAAATGATGTCCCTCCAATAATTTATAAATATAATAAAGCTGGTATGGTCAAAAGTATTTGGAAAATAGTAGGGCCAGAAAGTTAAATGGATTTCTTTACTACAGGACTCTTCAATATTTTTAATATGCTAATGTTTAATATGCTAATACATACTTTTAACCACTAAGCTATGTTAAAACCCTGAGGACAAGAATTGTGCTTTCTATTAAATATTCCTAAAGTACATCATCATAGCACCATGTGCCTGTGATGCATAGACTTTTCCAAACATAAATATCTTCTTCTTTTTTAGCAAGTACATAATTAAATTCACTTTGGTCTAGTGTTTTATGGAATATAGTTTTGGAAACTGTCACACCTGTTTTTATGTGTTTTTTCAACTAACATTTTATCTTGAGCATTTTGTTGCCTTATTTGTAAAAAGAACATTGTGTTTTATGCCTGTTGTAATATTCCCTTGTGATGAGATGCCGATTTTAATAACGAGGCAAATTTTTCTCTTGAGAAAGAGTAATGTGGGTATTACACATTTGAAATTCAAAAAGACTAAGCCTAAAGTAGCCTAAAAAAATATTTAGGTAGGTTCATATGAGCCAGCGTGAGAGGGTCCTAAAGAAAAGGACTGTATCAAAAAGATGTCAGGGCTGCAGTCATTTTTATGTTCTTCTAGCAGGAATTGTTTCCAATAATTTCATGGCTGCCTGTCACTCTGAAGCAGACTCTGTTCTTTTCTCTATAAATGATAGACCAACTGCTACATGCCTTTTCCCTTTGTTCAAGATCATTTTGAAGGATAATCTTAAAACACAATTATCTCAACTAGGAAGTTGCAAGGAGGAGGTTGGGAAAATTTATTCCAGCAGGTATTTTAATCAAAGAAGTATTTGTTGGAAATGTGGTTAAAAGTGTAGTTGGCCATGTCGTACAGATAGTAACTTTTTTACCTTTGAGCTCTAGCCCAAGGCTGTAGAAGTGAATTATGAATATAAATAAATACAAATCAATAGGAGCTCTGTTTTTATTATTTCACTGGGAATTTCTGTACAATCTGAGAGCAACTTGCTGCAAGTTCAGCAGATGATTAAGTTTAACCTTGATCCTGAGCCAGCAAGATTGGCTTAGTTTCTATCAGCAAGGGATGTAAATTTACTGAGACACATTTTAATTGGCATTTATGCAACATGTACACACAGATGCTGAATTCATTGAGAAATCCTGAGTGCCATCTGTTTAACTAGCTTTGCCCTCTATTAAAGTGCATGGTAAAATGAGACTGCATTTCCTTGGCTTGCTCATATATTTATCTTACACTATACAACATTTCCATGGTCACCTTATTAGTGTGATACTCTGGTAGAAGTTAATACTTACTATAATAATCTAAAAATACACCTTGTTATCGGTTTCTTTTATGGGGACTATTTGAGACAGTTTTTCTCCTACTCTTTCCCTTAGTGAAAAAAAAAAAATCAGTTTCATAAAGAGGCTTTTTCTAAGTGAAAAAAAAATTTAGTTTAAGGTAATGCTTAGTATAGCAACTGAGATTACTGTGTATATATACAGAATTTTAAGTACTTTTTGTCAAATGCACACTTATTTTCATAATAAATTTAATGTTTCTAAAGTTTAAAATTTTACTTTTAAAATAATCATTTTAATACCCCTGTAAAGTTTGACTTACAAATGAATTAACATTTTAAGATTAGTTTGTTCTGTCTTCCATATATAATTAAGCCTTTAGATTAGACTCAGTTCCAAATGAAATAATGATTTGCCTTCCCTGCAAGTCTTGGGGTGGACAACAACAATATCCCACCGTGATCTCCATATACAGACCTTGAAAGGAGATCTGAAACTATCATATGAATATTAATAGGGAAGTGCTCCTGTTTAGCCATGTAGCACCTTAACTGTATATATGTATGTGTACTCACACTCACACACACACACACACACACACACACACACACACACACTAAAAACACTGGTCTAAAATACACATTGGAAAAATAGATAAATATACATTGATTTGTTGATGAGATGTTAAGATTGGAATCAAATTACAACTATATTTTCCTCACGTACTAAGTCTTTTACTTTTTTAAGAAACATCATCTGAACCATCAAATTATTTTTTGTACTTTTCCTATTAAACTAAAGTAAGTATTCAGTCGTAAGAGAGCTGTCAGTTTTTAGAGCTGTCATAATGACAGAATGAGCCACTTATCAGTAGAGGCCTTCTATCTCTGTGACAGGCAGAGATTATGATGACACTGTCTTCAACCTAAATTCATGAGTCTGAGAATGAAATTCCTGAGCTTGAAAGATTTTCAAAACTGAAAGTACACAGATATAGTATCACATTTAAATGGTTGTTACAGGGATAGATATTGTGAATTCCTTCAGATGGTTAATGCTTAATACAGTGCTATTACTTAGTATATTAATATAATTCCCTTCTAAGTGTTAGGTTTCTGAGGCTGACCTAGGGGGGGATCTATGAAATAAGCAACCCCTCACCAGTGAACCATCTTGAGGAAATCTTGTGTTTGTCAAGGAGTTTTCATTAAAGTTCCAGCTAAAGCTGTTTCGGAAATACACTCACTTTCATCTCATATTTACTTATTTATTTTTAATTCAAAGCTCTTTATTATTTTTGGATTCTGTTCCACTTGTCAGTGAATAACGATAATCTAATTGGAAGTCAATTGGCTTTCTTAACCTATTTGGGTTATTATAGCATTAAACAAATTACTTAACCTTGCTGAAGTCAGATTTTCCATGTGAAAAATGAAGTAGGCTTGGCCTGAAAAGATCTTT
Organism: Rhinolophus sinicus; assembly: GCF_057876585.1. Taxonomy (NCBI): domain Eukaryota; kingdom Metazoa; phylum Chordata; class Mammalia; order Chiroptera; family Rhinolophidae; genus Rhinolophus; species Rhinolophus sinicus. The sequence goes on from NC_142517.1 coordinate 94,879,216, forward strand.
AAGTCCCTTTTAACTAAAACATTCTATTATTGTTTTAAAAAACATGTAAAATGAGATCATAGACTATAGATTAGGCTGTCTGTCATTTACCGCTCTCATGCCTCCAAAATATAAAACTTGAGAACAACATATCACTATATTCTTCTCTGCTTAATTAAACTGAAAATCTTTTTAAAATGCTCCTGTGCTTTTAAGTGAGTTGTCTCTTGAAAATCCACATGTTCCTGGCAGGCCCAACAGCACGTGCATGCTGCCCATGTAGCTGGTTGGCTAGGGGTGGGGGCAGGGGCAAGTGTGGCCACTTTGCCTGCTTGTGCCACCGTGATATCGCACAGGACATTGGTTCCATGAACACCTGGACTTTGGAGCATTTCTTTGATCGCCCCTGGGAAATTGTTACAACAGCTACCAACAGCTACAGAAATACCCAAACCTTGTGAATCCAAGTGAGGTTGAAGTTGATGTATTGGACAGACGTAGAGATCCTTCTGGAAAGTTGCACAGCCCTAGACTTCTTAGCACAGAGTGGAGCCTTCCATTGTGAAATTAATCTCTTATTGGTACCCCAAGAACCAAAACATATGTGCATAAGCATTCTGTAGTTAATCCTGTATAGAAAACAATGGAACCTAAATTCACCAATATTTCATTTACAAATATGGTTTCAGCAGATGAGAGACTTACATAACACACCACATCCTCAGGACACAGAAGAAACCTGTTTTGACTGAAGAAGCCATAATCACTGTGAAAGGAGTCAGTCTTAGTAGTTATCTCGAAGGACTGATGGCAAGTATTATATCCTCCAATGCTAATAAAGGCCGAGAAGCAATGGAATGGGTAATAATACATACATTAAATGCTGAGATTAAAGAATTGACGGATTTGATAAGAGAGGACATAAGGACACCAATGGCAGCAGCAGCATTTGTAGAGAAACAATGATAATAGTTTGCACATAACACCCAGTACACTGGGTATCTATTAGTTGGCAATATATTTGTTATGTAAAAGCTGTAACTATATTGTAGATAGATTTTTTTTGTTTTTAGGTAATAAGCTGAAAAGCCATGTGGTTTGTTTTGTTGTTGTTGTTGTTTGTTTGTTTGTTTTTTTAATGAAAGCAAAGAAGTTCAGGATTTCTAAATAAAAGGGATCATTTAAAATTAAAATTAAAAATCCACATCCATTTGTGACAAAATGGACGGACCTTAAGCACATTATGCTAAATGAGACAAGTCAGAGAAAGACAAGTACTGTATGGTATCACTTATATGTGGAATCTAAAAAAAGACAATCTCATGAAGCAGAGAGTAAAATGGTAAGTTGCCAGGGCTTGGAGGTTGTGGGGACATAAAGCAGATGTTTAAGGGTCCAAACTTGCAATGAGTAATAAATAAGCCATAGTGATCTAATGTATAATATAATGAATATAGACAACAATATTGTACTGTAATTATGTAATGTGATAAATATCACTACAATGTCCATCATATTACAATATATAAATCTATCGAAGGGACAGGTTGTAGACCTTAAATTTATATATACAATGTTGCATGTCACATATATTCAATAAAAAAAATGAAGATTTTTCTAAAGAGAGAGAAAAACAGGAGAAAGAAAATCTATATCCGAAATACGGCTTCCAGTTGCAGCTTCTAATTAAAATTAAATCCTTTAAAACATAATCACCTCTTACACCTCTATCCTATAAAACATGTATTTTACATATGAACCTTAACTAATTAAACTGCTCACACTGTCTACATGGGCTTTAAATTCCTTTCTGTACTGACTTCCCATTGTTGAGGGCTAAGGTAAGAAGTGGGAAATGGGGTTGCAGGTATGCAATCCAGTAGGAGCTGAAAAGGACTGTGGAAGGGACAGATGGTCGCCTGCTGAGGTCTTGTGGAGTAAAGTCTTACATATTAGCTGAATCATAGACAGAGACTTAGTTTTTCAAGGTCTCACACATAGTAGAACTCAAGTGTTTGTTTATTGAAATAAAACAAAAGATTAATAAATAAAAAGGTGGGAGATCAGTGACACGGTGTTAATGGAGAAAGAGAGAGTACTGTTATTTCTTAGTGTCTTTGTAGGCATATGTGACACTTCACGATGAACATATGTGAATGTAGTTATCTAAAACTTAGTTGCTTCAAAACATATTTCAATTTTGATTATAATCTGAAAGAAAGATTAAGGTATGAGTTTCTTTTTGATGGTAAAGATGATAAAGTATCACATTACTTATATTGGAGGCAGTGTTCATGGATTAAAATATTAAGAACAGATTCAAAGTGCAGAAGGCCTAATGTATTTGCTACAAATTTTTTTAGTAGTTAATTTTCTAGCCAGTAAGAGTACCAAAAAAAGAAACAAATACTAGAAATTCATTTACTAATTTGTTTTTTTATTATATTTTTACTATTGTTTACTTGTTATGTTGCTACTAAGACTGAATTTATATGGCCATGTCATACTGTGTAGGCTATTTTAATTCACTATCTTGACTTATAGCCAGCTTTTATCCTTGTTAGAAATGTGGTATTATCTTTCTTGCAAGTATTACTTGAATCAATTAATTATAGAGCTAGGAGCTGTCAATTATTTATAGTGTTTGGGAGTAAAATACACGTTTCTTGTGTCACTTATCGTATGGTATGGTGCTTATTTCATCTTCCATATTTCATTGCCTATTTCAATATGTCTGTGATCTCTTCAAATTCTAGAACATTGTGTAATTACTGGTGTGGTTTTGTCTTCACTGGTTGTGATGCTTTTAAATGCCTTTCCTTTGATTCTTTTGTTTCTAAGCAAAGAGAAATAGTGTTATTTTCATTATTTAAGTATATAAACAGCATGAATAATTTGATTGGTAAGGACAATCCAGTTAGTAATCTTAAAATGTTATACTTCCAATCAGAAAAATTAAACATAGTTGATTTTTTTCCTATATGAAATGTCGGTCATTACTTTTTATTTTTTCGGAGAAGACAAAAGAGAAAAATCACTGTGAGAAATACGTGACTAAGAAATGCTGCCACAGCATTTGTTTCATGACATCCTTACATTAAATGATAAGTATCCCAAATTATCATATGTTTACATAAAATTCTCTTTTGAAACAGTGTATTTAAAATGGTTAACCAAACAAAAACAAATAGTAAATAGAAACATGATTGAGAGTTGGAGCAATAATGTGTTTGTAATTTCATTATTTCCTGCCTTTTGGTATTTAGGTCAAATGGGGCATTTGATATTTTGCCATGCTTTTTCTGTTTAATAAATAATCTTTTATTTGACTCAACTTTTGCTCAGTAAGACTATGGGATTGTTTCATTATGTCTGTAAGTTCATAACTTCATTTCTATTAAATCATAGGTCATTGTCAAATTAAAAATATTAAATCGGGCCCTTTATCTACTTACCTAAAGATTCCTGTTGAAAGAGTGAAAAACGCATATTTAGACCTAGGGGGAAAACAAGGTTTTATAATTTCTTTAACAGAAAAAGGGAACCTTGCATTGTTATTGATAAATATCCCCATTTGAAAATAAATGTGAATTTCAATTATGTAGATTTTTAATGGAATTAAACTCTTTGAAATGGAATACACATGATTAAAGATAGAAGCACCAAATTAACTTAGCATCAAGTTTACTTTAAAAGTCCTGAATTTTACAATGTGAAAAATGTTTATTTTTGTCTATAGGAAGTCATAGTATTGATTTTAGTGAGACTTAAATTATATTATCACCATGTATGCCTTCTTTTGTCAAACTGAATTGTCATGATTTGCAACTTAGAAGCTTGTATACTATGAATAACCAATTTTTGTACGGCCTCTAACAGCTGATTGAGTATATATTATTAAAAATCGATAGCTCAACTTGTCATTGTTTGTTTAGTTTTTATTACAACTCTTAGTTAATGAAATGTTGATATGGACAGGGAACTTGTATTATATATGTGTCAAGGAGCCTAGCAAATATTTATTAAACGTGTTTATCAATGTATCTTAAATACAGAAAAATGTTTTATTATAATCAGAGATTTTATTAACTGGTTATAAACTACTTGGTTCAATAAAAATAGTTAACAAGTTTCAGCACTTAGAAAATAAAAAGATTGAAAAATAGTCAAAAAAGTAGGAGTTCCAGCTGCTCCTTGTGGAAAAACAAAACCTTATACATTTGTTTAATTTACAAGAAATGTTACAGGTCCAACTGGGGTCTGTTAAAGAAGAAAAGTAATCCAAAGGTTGCCAGCCTTGTAGAGAAACTCAGAGGTTTCTTTGTATTTATTTGAGTTCCTTGAAGTTGCTAATGGGTTTATAGTTCTTTAGTTGGTTGTAGGGTATTTTCAAAAACTGGGTAGCTAACCTGGTCCCAGGAACCATTTGTTCTTCATTATAAGCAGAGGTCTTAAAATCTCCAGAGAAAGCATTTGGCCCTCCTCACCCAGTAGACTAAGCTTTTGCTGATTTGATTGTTTTGACTATTCATCCTTTACGATTGTACTTTATAATCTACTGGGCCTTAGATAATTTACTGAACTCAATAAAATTAACAATTATATTTGGCTTAGGTTGTTTTTTCCTTAAATTTTGCAACCAACAATATACAGCACAGAGACATCAGCTCAAATTTATGAAATTTAACTAATATTTTGTTTACGGAAGTTAATTGACGTTCATTTATGAGGTCCTGTACCTGCTGGGCCTTTAGGTAGTGGCGCTGATTGTAACAGAGATGAGCTGCTCACTTCTTCAAAGCTGATAACTTTGATTAGTGGTAGTGGGGGCTTTATTTAGGGCAGTGGTCTTCCAACCAGAATACCTGTAGCTTTCCAAGGTGGATGGGGCATGGTTGTTCTGCATTTCCAGATTCTCACTTTCCCTGTGTGTCATTCCTAAAGCTGATGTGCCTGAAAATGTCCTCGCTGTGTATTTGTGCCTCTTTTTTATTTGACCTTCTTTCGCTTTAGAAATGAAAGTGTTCAGATATCCAGAATATGTCTGTGGTGCTCCTGCAGAGGTGTGAAAACCTCCAGGGCAGCAAACATTAGAGCAGTTCCACAGTTCCTTATTTCAAAGCTGAGCACCGGATAGCTTGATCAGCAAACAACAACAAGAAGCCTTACAAGCATAAAAGCAGATTGAATGAGGATAAAATTGGGTGGGATGGGAATGGAAATACAACTTCAAAGAGAAAATGAATAATAAAATTTACAACTTAAAATTGTGTACATATATTTAAATAGACCGTGGTGGGCATCCATTTAATGGTGGTCTTCATTCATCAGATGCACTTAAAAGAGGCAAAACAGCTTTAGTTTGAATTTGATGTTTATGATATGGCAGAAATTTTAAATTTTACGATCACATAAATTTTAAATATCAGTTTTGAGGTAAGAAAAGAGTGCGTGGTCTTTCGTATTATTGGAAGGAACACTAACTAGTAAAGGGTTTGTGAGGACCCGTGAATTAGGCCTTCTCAGGTACAGTAGCCAACAACACATGAATGGTTTCTTAATCTCTAGAAGTTATAATTTAAAAAAATAATTATGAAGTATTTTTAACTGCTCTGAACTAGAATTTTTGGGAGGCAACTTGGGCCAGAGATTCTCATCAGTGTCTCACTGGCTGGTTCTAGCCCTGCAGGACAGGTATCAGCCTCCTGCATTGATGACTGAAGGTGTTTTGCGTATAGTAAATTTATCTGAAATGTCCAGTGAGGTTCAGGTGTAGATAGATCTGTGGAAGATGTGCTTTTGGTGGCAAAGACTCGGCCTGCATTCTAAACAGTTTCCATTTCCGTTATCTAATGTAAAAATAGGAACACACACAAATAACACTTAGCAACGATTCAGCAGTCAATATGTATATTTTGATAAAACATTTGTTTGTATTGCTTTTCCACATTCCATATTTTTTTCTTTTGCTTCTAGTACTCCTGGAGGAGTCATAAATTTTAAATTGTATAAAACAGTGTTACTGGTAAAGATAGCATTGTTAATAAGAGTTATACAGTGATTTGCTTTTCTATTAATTTAATCCCTCCTACCTTTAGTCAGGGCTTGTTACTAGCATGACTGCAGTTATCAGCAGAGGAGGTCTTAAACTTTGTCTGCCAAAGAGCTGAAGGCTGACACCTCTCCCAAGGGCTGTCTGTAGTTTGTTAGGAAAAGGCAGCTCGCACAGATACACCATTGCATGATGTTCCTTTGAGACCGAAAACTCTGTTAAATACTTGGCATTATTATCTTGAAGCCTCAGACAGCCTGTGATAGGGGAAGATAAAAGAAATGAACAGATCTGAAAGTTAGGTTGGGGAATAGTAACAGTGATTTAGGGCCGATTGTCACCAATTAAAGACCCTTTGTTTGGTTGATGTTTCTCTGTGCTATTTAGACTTCTTTTTTTCTCTATCTCTTAAATATTCCTTTTGAGTGGTGGGAATGTTATAATTGGCAATCTTAATTATGTTGTGCAAAGATACATTAGTGAGAATAGATCGTTTTTTGTTTGTTTTGTTTTGTTTTAATCCGATAGCTATTTTCTCTGACTCTTCCCAATTACTGGGGAGGTTTTAATGAGATCATTTTAAACTGTAAGGATTTTTCTCCCTTGAAACTGTTACCATTAGACTCCCCATAAAATGTGAAAACTCTTTTTAACCTTTCTCCTGGTTAGCTGCTGGCATCTTGGGCTTGGGAGAGTAGAAAAACACCTGGTTCTTTGTTTGTTTGTTTGTTTTTTACAACCACCTTTGTTTCCCAGCAAACATTTTAATTAGAAAACATTCTAGTTTTTTTCTTAGGCACTTTAAAATATATGCCTTCATGAAAACAGTTATCTCAAGATCTAGCCTTACTATGTCTGGTAACTCAATGGACCACCTTGAGTCCTTTTAACCCTTGACGTGGGAGTGTTTATATAATGTAATACTTAGATTATATAAAGTTATGATTTTAAAAGCTATAGTAGTATAGGCCTTTTAATTATTTTTTAAAGCTTTTATTATTTTAAGTGTGTTTTTCCAGGACCCATCAGCTCCAAGTCATGTTGTTGTTTCAATCTCCGTAGTTGTGGAGGGTGCAGCTCACATTGGCCCATGCGGGGATCGAACCGGGGACCTTGTTGTTAACAGCACCACGCTCTAACCAACTGAGCTAACCGGCCGCCCCTTAAGGCATTATTTTTAATGCAACAAATGAAGAGCTCCTCCACAATTCATTTCAATGTGACAATGAAAGCTGAATGTATTTTAAAATGGCACCAAAGTGGAGTTCTCTTACACACCACCAAGGAGACACTCAAGTCTGTGTATCTGTCTCCTCAAGGGCCAATAGAGTTTAGTACTAAAAATGCAGACTTTGGTATCCACCTGAATTCAGGCCCCATTCCCACATTTTTCACTTACTAACTGCATACAATATATAGCTATAGGTGCTAGCGAAATTTATTCAACATCTAAGTTTGTCAGCTTAACACTACACCTGAATTCTTCTGCAGGCTAGTCCCAGATCGGGAAGTGAAGTAATCTCTTTATCTGTTTTGCATATTAAATTTGTGTCTAAAATTTCAATTGAAAGCATTATGTGACAAAAGGAAAAAAAAGAGAGAGCCAAAAAAAAACAAACAAAAACCAAAAAACCCACTTCAAATAAGTGCTTTAAAAGCAAAGATCTATGTCTTGTGTATCTTATTAGCCACCACCTCCAAACACAGAACCTAGTGCTTTTATTGAAGGAATAAATTAGTGAATTGCAGATAAATCCTTAGGAGTTTGGCGAGTCAGCATTTTTCTAGGGAAACTTTATTATGCTTTAGACAGTTTGTAAACTTTTGAGAATGTGAACTCTCTGATTATTCTAATTATGTAATAATATTTAATATGCCATTGATTCTCTTATACTTAAATAGTAAGTTAATCTATCGCAGTCCTGAAAAATGACCTATAATGTTCTGAGTTGTTTTTATTCTCAGAACAGAATGACTGAGTGAGTTTTTATTGTAGTTTGCCGCTAAATGTGGATGTCGTATCAGTTATTAGTGGTCATATATATCATCATGTTTGTATATATGTATATATTATATATATATATATATATATATATATGTGTGTGTGTATATATATAATCAAAATACATTAGTTTTGTTCCAGCTTTTTAGTCAGTTAAAAAAGATATGAAATAATATCCACAAAATAGATTTCATATTATCTCTATACTCTCAAATTATGCCACATATATAGTTTTCCTACTCTTCCTCATGGGAAGATTTATTTGCGTATTCTATATCTATCCTCCTGCACCTTAAAAGTGGCATGCTCAGTTACTTAAATAAAAAATCTGAGTATCATTGTTGATATCTTTCTCTCCATCAATTCAACCGCTCAAGAAGTCATTTTGATTTTTACATCCAATGTACACCTCTACTGTCTCCCTTTTCACCAAATCCCTCTACTCTGTCTCCCTTTTCACTAAATCCAGTGTCGTCAGAATAATATAAAACCATCATGTTCTCTTTAATTACTGCTATAGTCTTCTATTTGGACTCTCCACCTCCAATTCTTATGTCCCTCTCCATTTCATTCACAGAACAGACATCATGAATATTTAACTATGATAATTCCATCGTGAGGCTGCTGTGTTTAAAAGCCACTGAAGTGGCTTCCCAGGGGAATTAAAATAAAAGGTGACCCTTTATCAGCAACTCTGGCTCCTACCTTACCTGCCTACCTCCTGTTACACTGCTGTCAACCTGTCCCACTACACAGGGTCCCAGTCTTTTCGAGTTCATGTACTGTGCTGAGTTTTCTCATCAACCTGGGTTATGTCCTCTGCCTCCAATGTATGCTTCTATGATAAGTTTTACTTATGGTCCAGACTTCAGCTTAACTGCTACTTCCTCAGTATTCCCTCACCAACAACCTAAATTATGTTCTTCGATAGTTTCTCACACAGCATTCTATCCATTTCCTTCATGGCACGTATCATCACAATGATAGTTGTACATTTACATGTGTGTTTATTTGAATATTGTCTGTGTACTCTCCTATACCTTGAGCACCATGAGCATAGATTTTAGTCCTCTTTCATATATGATACCCAGCACACAGAGGGCATATTATAAACATTGACTGAAAGCCTACCATGTCCTGGGCGTTATTCTCAACACTAGATACAGAGAGTAATAAAGACAAATTCCCTGTTTTCGTGAGGCTGATATTTGAATACAAAGAGCCAGACCATAAATACACAAGGACATTCCTTTGATCCAGGACTCTCTCCGTGCCAGGCACAAAATAGAAAGTTAGATTTTATAAAAGAAAGACCACATGCCCAGGCAGGGTCCCATAGCTCAGATAGCCTCATCTGTCTGTGTTTTTTTAACACTGCCAGGCTACTCCTGAGTATGACTTTCGCTCTGGCACTTGGAAACCCTCATCAATGGCATTCTTTGTCCTTTTCGTTTGTACTGGCAGCTGAGAAATTTGGCAATCCCTTACATAGTGACTAAGAGTAATACTTCTTTGCAGATGTAATGCCTCATATAAATGGCAAGTCCTGTACAAACACTAAATAATTAGTCTTTATAATAACCCTAGCAAGATGCAGTGTAAAACCCCCTGTTTTGTATGGAAATAACTGAGTCATTGTGAATATAGCTATTAAAATCACAGCATAGTTGAAGTGTGTGTGTGGTGATTCTGAAATTTGTGACTTCTGGTTTTTGATTCCTAGGTAAATATATTTACCAATAATACTTTATAAAATGGTGTTTTATAAATGTTGCATTTTAAATTAAATTATAGTTCAGTTTGAAGTGTGTAAAATGCAAACATCTAGTAAGCTACTGACATCTTTAAGTTAGAACATGTGATTTTAGCAACTTGACTTACTTAGTCAGTACATTTTTTTTAATGATCTCCCAGACTTCAAGTCTGCTGAATATTAACTATATAGATGTCGGTACTTATTGGTGCACACCTTTTTCTGGAATACATTACAGATTTTAACTTAAATCTAGTATGCCAAACATACCTTCCCTTTGTCTCCATGACTTAATGTTGTTGTAATAAATACTGGGGAATACCTTGTAATGTTGTTGACTCCTGAAGTGAAGCAATGAAACCACGAAACATTGACTGCAGATTGTCATGAGGGCTTTTCATAGAAAATGCTGTCATGGTGTCCCATGTTTCTGCAAAATGACAAAATGGGAATGTTTTTTAAGCTAGGACCCAATCTGAAAGTAATTCTAACCATTAAAAAACCAGGAATGGAGTATCCCCATTGCTGCAGCCTCACAAAACACAGGCTTGAGACTGTGTTTACATAAGTTTACTCCTCCATCATATATTACTTTAAGAAACAAACAAATACATTGTTATTAATTACTTTTATTCTAGTAATAGCTTCTCCCTCTGTAACATTCTTTATCCACTCAGGTTGAGTGATGTTTGACATTTATCGATACTATATCACTTTTCAAAATGTATAATTTTTTGAAAAAAAGAAAAAAAAGAAACTGCTTTCCAAGGGTAGTGAATAAGAGGTTTGTAAAACCTTCAAAGGTCTAGTAGTTAAGAAAATAAGTGCTTTTACCAGCGTATTTTCTTCCAAGATCTTAACCACAGCATATTTTAAGGCTTAAAAATAAAGTTGCATGCTATAAAAAACATAAGTAAAAAATGACATAATTATTGAAGAGCATTCATAGATATATTCAGTGTCATTTTAAAAAGTAAATATGTATTTTTAGGAAACAGTCATGATTAAATCATAACTTTATATAGAATTGATATTTGCATTTATCATTTAAAAAATCACATTCCTTAGCTTTAGAAGATGATGGTATAGATGGATAATACCTTATGAAATACTATTTTACATGTCATCATTTTAATTTTTCTCTTCAGCAGGTTCAGGTATCTTTCTGTACATTCATCCTTTTCATTGGAATATTTTTAAAAGTTTGAAAGTATTATTTTATCTTAAGAAATATTAAAGAATTTTGAACACATTTGTACCCCAGGTAGCACTTTGGTCTTCTGGGTGATTCTGTGAGCTTACAAGTTACAATGCAAATAGTTATAAAAGCCTTTATGATAAACTTTTATATCTAACTCCCAAAACATCTGTCTTAATATAAAATAACTGCAATAAAACCCTATTTTATTGCCATTTTTGACAAGATGAAGATTAATGTAGTTTCTTAACAGACATCAGCATTTATATAAACTTCACTACAAGGAAAACACCGAAGTTATATCATAGATTCTAGGCACAAAGTATGTACTCCATACAGATGTGTTGAATGAAAGAACAGTAGCTATTTTGAAATTAGATAACGTTTATTTATGTCAGCATGTAAGTGGGCATTAAGATCGAGAACTAGAAGTATCTTAGAAGTGAGTAATATAGTCTCTACTCAAAATTAAAGACTAGTTATTAGTAATTTTGAAAGCAATGAAAGTGGTACATTGTAACAGAGGTACGCTGTTACTGAGCATCTATAAAGTTTCTTTGTCTTTGAGAATATATTTCCTCATGTGTTGTTTCTTCTAGTATACCTTAGTTTTAAAGGATTTCATTGATTTTTTTTTTTCTTTCCACGGTTGAAAGTTTACTACTATTTGCTGCAAGATTTCAGTGACAAAGTAGTCTTTTAAGTAGGAAAAAAAAAATTCCAGGACTACATTATAATCTTCCCCTGTTTTTCCCAAGATACCGTGTTTCCCCAAAAATAAAACCTAGCCGGACCATCTGCTCTAATGCATCTTCTGGAGCAAAGAATTCATGTAAATATGATGGGGTCTTATATGAATTTTTGCTCCAGAAGATGCATTAGAGCTGATGGTCCGGCTAAGTCTTATTTTCGGGGAAACACAGTACCTACTTCTAATTAAAAGACCCATATTTAATTAAAACATTTACTGTGTGGCTTTTTCAGTCATTCTGTTGTTGAAATAAAGCAGAATCATTGAGAAGAGTTAGCACATCAGACATAATCTGAATGATGAACCATAATTCTTAACATGCGCCTGAAAGTTTGAACCGGTCTCTTCCAAACATGGAACCATCTAAGAAAACAGAAGAATGAAGAATATAGTCAAAGAGAGACAGTTGATTTTCAGAAGGGAAATTTCTCATTGAACTTCTTTCCGAATGGAAAGAGGCTGAGATATTAATTATATCATGCATTTAGAATTGTGAGCGTTATATTAAGATAAGACCAGATAGGTGGGCAAGTTGCTAGAGAAGGGTCCTTGGTGGAGCGGAGATCTGTGCTGTAGCTCCCTGCTAAACATTTACAAATTCCTCATTCATGAAGTGAAACAAATACAAGGTCTGACAATTAAGTTCGCGAACTCATCCTAGAAAAAGTGCTACATACCTCATTGCCAAATATCACTACGGTCACCTTCGAAGTACTCCCATTGGGAAACTATGCACCGACACCAGCGCGTAGTCCACCCTTCCAAGCAATTTTGGAACTCTTTTTCTGGACTGGTCATCAGATCTTTGGTCATATTACGCTTGATGTCCTGAATGTCATCAAAATGTCGTCCTTTCAATATTTCTTTTATATTGGGGTAAAGAAAGAAGTCATTGGGGACCAGATCGGGTGAGTAGGGAGGGTGTTCCAATACAGTTATTTGTTTACTGGCTAAAACTTCCCTCACAGACAGTGCCGTGTGAGCTGGTTCATTGTCCTGATGCAAGAGCCACGAATTGTTGGCGAAAAGTTCAGGTCGTCTAACTTTTTCACGCAGCCTTTTCAGCACTTCCAAATAGGAAACTTGGGTAAGTGTTTGGCCAGCTGGTACAAATTCATAATAAATAATCCCTCTGATGTCAAAAAAGGTTAGTGACATCATTGCAACAAGTTTGTGAACTTAATTGTCTGACCTCGTAAATTCACTTTATCAATCACCTTGTTATGAGGACTAAATGAGCAGATACTTGGCGTGGTTCTTTACATAGTCAATGTTCAGGAAACGTCCGCCATTGCTACCATTATTATTATGTTGCTAACATTATCATTAGCATCATTATTATTTATGTGATGTGCGCCACACCCACACCCAGCCTTAGATTACTAATTTCTAAAAGAAAACGTTTGTATCACACATCTCTCAGGCCCCTGACGTCACTGAGACTCTGTGATTCATGAAACCAAAGACATTGTAGTTATTGCAGTTCACAGATGTTCACCACATGATTAGGGAACAACATTAATTTTAGGAGCACTTGAGCCTTTCCACCATCGGGTATTTATGGTACTCCAGTACACGGACTGATATACAATCACCAAAAGTCAAGCTGTCTGCAATAATGGAGTGGATTTATCGGTTATAAAATGGGTTAGATAGAATTGTGTTTTGCAGTAAAGTGGTGACATGGTTTTTATAAGAAAAAAGGAGAGCACTGCATTGGAAATTTCTTCTGGTCTCTTCCGGACAAATAACATAAGCTACTGACAATGTTTCTCAGGGCTCAGTTGCCTCTATTTCATGGGATGGATTAGATGGTGTCAAAGACCCTACGTGTTCTATAATTTTATGTTTATTTAGTTCTGAAATGTTTGACAATGCTCTTAATGAGTGTACAAATATTACACTCTCCATAACAGTTAGAACAATTTCTCTGTAACACCTTTTTTCACTTTGCCCCATCTTCTCAACATTATCCAAATATTCACCACTGAATTTTAGAATCATTTTCTGAAAAGTTGTTTACTGTTTCTGAGAATTGTTTTAAAAGTGATATTTAGTTTTTCAGGAAGACAAATATTATATATTTTGTTTTAAGGGATAAATTTTAGTTAACACTTTTTAGATAAAACCTTCCAGGAGATTAAAAGATTTAGTGAGCTTATGCTTTTCCTCATTTAACAGAATGAAAAACGTTGCGAAACAGTTGAGCCAAATGACATATGCCAACCTGTAAACATGAAACAATTACATGAATATGGAAGAAATGTAATATTAGAACAATCTGTGGTTTTACCAATATTATGTTGTTTGCTTTTTTCAAATTAATATTAAATCTTTTCAAAACTTAGTTACAGATTTTAGAATTTCACACAATTCATACTGTTTCATACTATCAAATTATATACTTTGATTATTAGGGATGCTAGAGAAGAAGAGTTTTTTGTTTTTGTTTTTGTTTTAAAGGATCCATATTTGAGAATACATATGGATACCATAGGTTTTTCTGCCAAGATGCTGCCAATCATTTGAATTCAGTTTTTAATCACTTAAATATATACATGAATTAAGAAAATTGGATAATTTAACTAAAAATTCATACTGTTTGCTAATGTGACACATACTTTACCCAAAGGGAAATGTTCAGGACAAGTATAAGGAAGAAAAGTTGCTTTCATAGAAAAGAAAAAAAATCTTAAATTCATAACTATGCAGGGTTGCCTGTAGCCATAGGCAATAGTAGAGTTTTATGCTTTACAGCTGCAAAAATAATTACATGAGCGTTATCTCAGCAACAATCTTTAATGGATTACATTTGTTAGCTTTTCATTATAGACTGAAAAACTCAAATGACATAGTAAATCGAAAAGAAATTTTGATTTATCTGACTTAGACCTTTGATATTATGAAAGACATTTTATTAGCCATTGGTTTATTTGAGATACAATCTCAATTTGTAAATTAGATATAGTTTTACCTTTGGTTTTAAGCTCACCAAGTAGAAAAATTGTGCAAATTATTTATTTTTATTTGAAACACATTTTACTTTTGCATTTCTCAAGGGCGTTAAAATTTTTCAGAGATGTTATCTTAGATTAATAAGGTGATCTAGTAAAGGCACACACTGTTAAGCTCAATTATTTGCTTTTTCTGTAAACCTTTCATTTTATTTGTGGTATATTTGTAATACCTAATAGTAATATAAGTTTATAACCAGTGAAGGTCTTCATACTCTTTTTTTTTTTTTTTTTTATGTAGTAACAGCAGTTCAGCAAGGTTTACCTTTGTGTCTACGTATTTTATTAATAAATAGTGTTCAGCACTGAAGTTAGACCAGTGTGGTGCAAGTATACTTCCTTTTCTCTTCTTTCTTTTCTTTCCAAAGACGAGGTCCTAAATCTTCTCTTTGAAGTACTGTTTTCCAAATGTTTATGTAGTCAGAGTTGTAACCAAGTTGTCTCAATATGCAGATTTAAAAATTGTTTTGTTTGAGTGTATGTTAAGGCTTACTCAGATGTGAGTACATACTTAGTATAAAGGAAGGAAAAGTAGAGAATTAGAAGAGAAAAAGACTGGATTTTGTAAAGCTCTAAGCTTGTTCGAGGTTTTGAAACCAAAATTTCAGTGACGTTTGCAGGCACAGTTTGAGCATAAGTTTTTTTACATTGTTATACTTCATACATGAGAGTATTTTTACATGCCATTGGAATGGAAAGACATTCATTTCAGTACAAATCTGTAGCCTCAAACATTCAATTCAATAGACTGTAAAAGATAAATAATAGTTATCACTGCAAATCTATGCACTTAACATATCAACAAACATTTTAAGTACCATCTTAAATTAGATTGCTAAAATTGTTCACGTTTTATTGTACACAGGGGGATAACAAAGTGAGAGAAAGATAACTAACATTTTTAGACTTTTATCGAAGCCTTTGTAAGTAGTGAAAGAGAGGTTCTGTTCAAGATTACCTATCTAGTAAATGACAGAGTTATGATTTAAGACTAAGTGGTGGCAAATAGTTCATGATTTCTTGATGTTAACAAGGTACAGAGGACAATTTTACGGCATGAACTATTTTTGAAATACATACTTGTTTTATTTTCCACATTTTATTCCAACAGATACAAAGTGAGTAATGCTGCTTATTTTACAGTATACTAATATTACATTAGTATCCAGTTGAGATTATAGTAATAAATTGTTTTCTCCTCTCCTCTAAAATACACAGTTAATAATATAAATGGGGTTAATAATATATGTCACCCTGAATAGGTTTTAGGATTAAATTAAATAATATTTACCCCCCACCCCCGCAAAAAAACAAAAAAAAACAAACCCAAACCAAAAAATACAGAACACGCAAAGTGACGTTGTTGGTAGCAGGGCTGTGATTGTCACTGGAGCCTTCTAACACTGTCTCTTACTCAGTGATAATGGAATAAGCACAGTATTTTGAATACAGTCACTTTGCAAACTTATCCAAAGTATTTATAATGAGCATATTTAAATTATACTGATTGTATATCCTTATACACTAGTTTGAAATATCTCAACTATCTCAATTGAATGAATGTTTGGAAGTGTATTTATTTTTGCTTTTAATATTTTGGTTTGCATGTGTATGTAATGGATTTAATAATAGAAAGCTTCATCCCAATGTGTCATGTAAATAAAAGGTTCTGTTCCTGAGCACATGGATGAGAAAATGTAGGCAGCTTGCAGAGAAGAAAAGCAAGTTAAAGATAAGCCGAATGCTTGCTGTGAAGGCATGAAGCAGCAAAACACTCTTGCCCACTGGCTTGAAAAGAATATCAAATTATGCCTGTTGTGTAAGGTCAGATATCTTTATTAAATTGCATATGTGCGTAAGTAGATATAGATTTTCCAAGATGCATGTAGATAGCTATTAGGAGTAGTTTATTATAATCAATGTCTCTTTTGTTGAATTTCAGTGATCAGGACTGTATATATCACTCTTGAGTGTAATGATTTAATCTCGTTGCTGCAGTACTGCGGGATGACTTCAGACAAAACCCTTCCGATGTCATGGTGGCCGTGGGAGAGCCTGCAGTGATGGAATGCCAGCCTCCACGAGGCCATCCTGAACCCACCATTTCATGGAAGAAAGATGGCTCTCCACTGGATGATAAAGATGAAAGAATAACTGTGAGTATTTAATTCAGCAGTGGGGAACATTTATAGATCTAACTGTTTATATCTCCACCAAAGAAAGAGAAAAAAGGGACTTTTCTTAAAAAATATACATATGGGGTTTGCCTTAGCTCCCTCTTTTAATTTTTTTTTTAAATTAAAGATATTTTAATTCTCCCCATGTTGACATGAAAATAAGTGAGGAAATTCATGTTGCTTAGTTTGGAGATTAGGAAAAGAAAACTATAATTTCTATGTTAATGTCTTAAAATTAACACTTTTGTGTAACTTAATTATTGTAACTCAGGGTGTATCACATTTCCATGTATAGCAGTAAAAATTATATATATAAAAGAAAAAAGTCAGTAATATGTTTCCAGAAGGCCTCCTAAGTCACTGAAGGATTTTTTTCTCTTTCTACTGTTTGAATTGCTTTTCTGTTCTATAGAGTTTAGTGTTGTGTCCTGAAAAATAAAATCTGATTCTGAATGATGGTTAATGATGGATTTCCTCGTTCCAGAATAAAATTGTGTCACTTGATTATTAGATTTCAAATTGCTGCTGTGATCCACGCAGAGAAGCCTGCCCTCTGTAGCAATGTGTATTTTCTTCTTAATATATGACTCTGCTTTTTCTGTGTTTTCCTACCTTGAAAGATGTTTACTGAAGGACCTGAATAACCAAGCTCTCATTACCTCTACTATCACACAGTATTCCCCTTTATTCTTTTCTTTGTTCTGCACATACTCTCTGTCCATTGTGAGAATTCTTTGGCCAAGATTTAAAGTTCCCCAGGATAATGCATGTGCTAAATTTGTGAGAGAACAAAGTCAGAACACAGACCACATATTCCTAGTAAATGCTTGCACTATTTATGAACAACCAGTTAGCAGATTAGCATGAAAATTAAACAGTTGGAAAAAAAGAGAAGGTTGCGGCAGACAAGGTTTTAGGAACCTTGAAAGAAAATCAAGCATTTTTCCTGCACTGATTTGATTTAGAATGAGTCTTCAAAGGATTTTGTAATTCTAGGAATTGGGGTAAGCATAACCTAGCTCTACTTTTAAGAGGTGCTGAAAAATCACATGACAAAGTGAACTTACGTGAAAACATTGGTTTTAGGAAATGGAATCGAACACAGGGAATGGAGAGCAGAAGGACAAATGCTTCTCTTAGTAGTGATAACAGATTCCTTTTAGACTGATGCACAAGTAAGATAATATTTTCCCGTAAAAACATCCTTTCAGTCATTTAATGATCATTATCTGTAAGTCCGATTTCCCTGAGCTAATGATTCAAACACGTGAAAACCATTATTATCCATCTCTTCTCTCAGGTCTTTCCTGATTACCTATTTGTGTTTATTACAAATTAATGATAAAATTCTCAACATTGGAGATGCAGCATTAAACAGCTATCAGTGAATCACGGAATTTATGTGACTCAGTGTACAGATCAAACCAAAATATATAGTATAATGTATAGTATGTTAGACTAATAAGTCCTATAAAATAAACTAGTAAAGGTATAGACACATTAATTTGGATTGAGGAAGGATTTCACTTTTAAATAGGATAACCAGAGAATGCCTCCCATAAAGATATAAGACCCAGCATTATATTATATTATATTGTATTGTATTGTATTATATTATATTATATTATATTACATTATATTATATTATATTACATTATATTATACTGCGTCTTATAATAAAATAAGACTGGGTATTATATTATATATATTATGTTATATTATATTATATTAAGACTAGGTCTTATAGTAAAATAAGACCGGGTCTTATATTAATTTTTGCTCCAAAGACTCATTAGAGCTGATTGTCCAGCTAGGTCTTATTTTTGGGGAAACACGGTAGCATCAGGGGTAACAACTAGCCAGACGGGGTAGGACCTTAGAGGCCTTGTACATAGTTTGGCTGTTCTCCTGAACAAGGCGAAAAGCATCAGAAGTTTCTCAGCAGAATCCTTGGCTGTCTTGAGAGCACACTGAATGGTGATAATGGCAGAAGCAAGGAGACAAGTTGGCAGCTTTGGCAGTAATCTAGGCAAGAGGGAAATAGTGGTTTGGACCAGTCTGCTAGGAGGGGAGGTCGTGAGACGTAGTTAGATTCTGGATTTGCCCTGAAGGAACAGCCATCAGAATTTGCTAACAGATTGGATATGGCTTGTCAGAAAAAAAGAAGAGTCAAGGATTACCTTAATTGATTGGTCCGAGTATCTGAAAAGATTGAGATGGCATTAACTGAGATTCCACTGACTGTAGAAGAAGGGGTGGAAGGTGTCAAGAGTTCAGTTGTAGACATTGTAATTAGAAATTATTATTAGATATCCTCATGTGAACGCCAAATAGGCAATGGGAAACATGACTCAGAAATTCAGAGTTGAGGTTGAGGGTGGAGAAAAAATTAAGCTGTGGTAGACATAACAAGTACTTCTTACTGTGCAACCCTCCCCTCCTTCTGGGCAGGTGGAAGACTTTCCCACCCAGTTCCTTGCTGTTACAGCAGACCGATTTGACTAGTTGAGCTTCATGGGCTGTGAGTGGAAATAAATACTGTTGAGTGCACCTCCTGCACTCTTTACCATGTGGCATTCAAGGAGTCCACATGTGCCCGGTAGGTAGACTCATTAGAGCTGATTGTCCAGCTATGTCTTATTTTTGGGGAACACCCAAAATATTTTTGGTGGACGCCACCCCGGCCTGGGTCTTGAGTCAAGGTCAACAGAACTTTCCACTGCACACCTCCATCTTCCCATGGTGGACATGGAGAATGAATGAGAAATAAATCTTTGTTGTATTAAGTCACAGAGAATTCTTACCACAGACTAATGCAGCCTATTCTGAGTAATATGGGAGTCATCAGCATGTGCATATTATTTAAAAACAGGAGAATGAAATTCACCAAAAAGTTTTTGTTTTGCGTGTGTGTGCATGTGTAAATCTGTACATTTTTTGTAATAGTGACAGCTTAACACCGCAATAGTAAATGAGATTTTTAAAAGATTTTTAAAAGATTGTCTTGTTGTATCATGTATTGAATTACAAAAAAATTATGGTTTATGTCAAAATGTTTAATTTATTGTTGGATCTTCATTTACCTTCTGTTGTCCAGAGGGTACTATCCTATAATTATTAAAGAGTACCAGTTCCCCCACATATAAGTAGTTCAGAGTCAGTATTATAAAAACCACCGCCAATCAGGAATAAAACAATTTAAAGTTGCAATAACCTATGACTATGAAGCGATGCCAGGATGTTGATGTACAAATAATTTTAAAATCATTTAAATGCTGCCAAAATGATGATTCACAATAATGTTCCATATGCTAGGAAGTTGTAACATATGAAACTTTTACTATTTCTGAGACCATCTGTGTGTTTTGTATAAATTATGACTGTTAAACTGATAAAACACTAGAGGTAAAAAGCACATTTATACATTCAGGAAACTGAATAGATGAAAAATCAACAGTTTGGGTTTAAAATGACAGTTCTTATTGAGATCATAATTGTTTTTGTTTTATTTTCTTCCTTTAGGCAAAACTAAAATTGAGTAATTACAACAAAAACTTAAGACAGCAACAGAATGCCTGAGGTTATTACCAATGCTTTTTATTCAAAAATTGAAAGTAAATTCTTAAGACATGTTGGTTATTAAGTATTTCATATGCGTCTTCTTTCCCAAGCTTTGTTTTCAAATGATTGTTTTCATTTCTATTGTTAATGGACTTTGCCAAATGTGTTGAGTAGAGTCGAAATGGAGATTAAAGCACATAATATCTTTAAGAAAGGCAAGTGAAGATTGCACGGTTATTGCTACAGTTTTGGTTACAGGAATTTCTAGACTTCTTTAATGTGGTGGCTTTCTTTGTTGAAAACTTCAAGTACGACCTTCCCAGCTGTGAGAACAAAGACACACCCTACAGAAAAGGGGAAATATGTAATTGAATTGTAGCTGCACCTGTATTTTTGATGTTAAGTCATTTCTTTTTACATTGACCTGGATTCTGAGCCAAATTTTAGATCTATGATGATTATAAACCAGGAATATGTAAATAGCATTTTCATATTGCCTACCTGACAGGACAATCTTTTAGAACTCTTTTGGCACATATTTCTTAGAATAATTTGAAGGAGGCCTTAGATGATGTTTGTCTGTACTGTTCTCTTTTTCTTTTTTTCCCTAAACATGAGTATTTATATTTAGAGTTAGAAATAGAGTTTAACTGGCAGAATGTATTAAATAGATTTACTTCATATGTCCAAAACTTAGTCATAACCATTATTATTAATAAATGAAATTTCCTCATAGAGAGATGAGAGTACCAAAGACTTCTTTTTGACATAGAACAACATTCAGACATACCTTTCAGAAAGTGATATATTTATTTCATTTTATTACATTACAATTTAGAATTATTGTACTTACATTCGAGATTATTTTATAAAGTTGTAAAATTGAGTGGTAAGACTCCGGGTTGGAAAGTAATACCAAATATTGAAAAAAACAACTGGTGTTCAATCAAAAAATACTCTCAAATTAAGAAAAAGTTCATTACAGTTGAAAGTAAACAGAAGTACTTTCCTAGAGTATAAAATGCCTTAGTTATGTATAATGATGGTCAATAACAGGACTATGTTGAGTAAAAAAGCTGACAAGTAGACCCGAAAAGGCCTAAGAAAAAATTTAGTATGGGTTTGGATTTCTGAATGGAGCTAATAGTCATTGGTAGTAAGCGAAGAGAAAGTTACTGATGCAAAAACGTTGTGAAAAGGTATTAAATTTATTTAAAAATTTGCGACTTGTTTTACACTTGTTGACCTGAGTGATTTTAATATTTCTATCTTAATGAAAAGTTAAGTGTGTTATGAATCAGCACAGTTGTTGGGGTCACACACGATTGCATAATGTCTGAAGCGCCAGTTTCCCATACCTTTTTATTGGGTCTCCGGGATATGAGCATCCTCGTGGTGGTAGGTACTGGAATTGCAGGCATAGAGACAACAGCCTATATCTTGTGTAAGATAGCTTGTAAGTAAAACTATTTAATTAATTATTGTAAACATCAGAATAAATGTATTCATAAACTAAAATATTAAGGTATTCAGTAGTACCTAGGTGGTAACTAATGGAACAACAGCCAACTACCGTGTTTCCCCAAAAATAAGACCTAGCCGGACAATCAGCTCCAATGCGTCTTTTGGAGCAAAAATTAATATAAGACCCATTCTTGTTTTACTATAAGACCCGGTATATAATAAATATAATATAATATAATATAATGTAATGTAATGTAATGTAATATAATATAATATAATATAATATAATATAATGTAATGTAATGTAATATAATACCGGGTCTTATATTAATTTTTGCTCCAAGAGACGCATTAGAGCTGATTGTCTGGCTAAGTTTTATTTTCTGAGAAATGGTATGTCGTTTACCTCAACATATAAATTAGGGTGGCAAACTGATACCATTATTTTAATAAAACCAAGTGATAGTTGCGTTTATATATGAAAACTGATGATTTATAACTAAGAATTAAAACTCAATCTGAAATCTTCAAACAAATGTGCCATGTTTTAGAAATGGTTATTGTCGGGACACCAGTAATTTACTAATCTACTATACAGTAATAACAGTAGCTACTGTGTTTTGAGTCCCTGCCATGTACCAGATGCTTTATATTATTTATCTCATTTCATCCCTCTGAAAACTCAGTAAGCCATTTCTTTCCATTATGGCACACATATCAGTCAATTCAGTCTAGAGAAGATGATGATGGTGATGATGATGGGGATGATAGTAAACACTTAATACAACACTTACTGTGCGCCAGACCCTATGCTAAGCACTTTATATATATGGACTCATTTAATCCTGACGACAGCCCTGTCAGATAAATACCAAAATTTCACTAATGCAATAGTTAATTTCAAGTTGTCTGGGGGTACTATTATGGGACAACTGGCTTTTGTTTACTTATAACATTTCCTATTCAAATTGTAATGACAGTAACTCTTATCTTCCACTGTGAAATACTGCCTCTAAGTTTGCAATGGTTTGGATAGGTTAGTTCACACAGTAGAGGTTATGGTCTTGAAACTAAGCTTGGTACATTTGAGAATTAGTACATAGTATGTTTAGTAATAGAAACTATAACATAGCAAAAATCTATAAAATTTTAAATTTAGTAGTTTCACAAAAGATGGCACAAAAATGGTCAGGTTCGACCAAAGGTTGTAGTTCCGACAAGCTAAAATTATTTATTCTGGACACTAGATATTTTACATCAAAAGATATTAGGAGATTATCTAAGGAGGATAATAAATAACTATTCACCATTTGGCATTTAGGGAAAGAGGGTTTATATTAAAAAGAACAGTATGAATCAACAAATGATTCAACTGAGTGAGCTTTATAGTTAACTGTCCAAATCATGGATTGGCCAGATTGTAATATCCGCTATACACATTTTTAAAAGTTATTGCTAAAAATTTCATCAATTATGAGAAAATATATAATGAATGGGATATTGAGTTAAGAAAACTTTATTGATGTAATAGCTTGGCAATTTTGTGTATATACAATAAGATATAGTAAAAACTAATACAGAAACAATACAATGTAAACAGTGAGATCTACCTAGACTCAATTCTGAAATTCCAGAGTTAGTTTCTTCATAATAACCTTTGACTATCATTTATCCTGAATAATTTTATTTTAGCATTTAAAAGAAGAGCTTAAAATACATTCATCTTTTTATGTTTGAAATTCTTAGCTTTTAAGCTAAAATTTAGAGATGACTAAAATATGCTTTTTTTCATTTTCTAGGTATGTGGCTTTGTGATATAAACATTTTTTAATTACTTGCATTATTCGTTGAGATAAGCTATGCCTTGAATTTTTTATTCCTTTTCCTATCCTGAGTGTAGCATGCTATAAATATTCTATATGTTTTACAGATTTTGTTTTTGCTTAATTGGAAAAAAAATTTGGATGACGGGGAAATAATTTTATTATGTTGCTTATTTCCATCAAAACCATAGTCCAACCAGAAACCATTTTATTGTCAATTTCTTCTACTTAATCACATAACTTTATTAAGATTTAATTTATTCATCTTTGGAAAATGTGGGAAAAAAATTTACAGCATGTGTTTTAACATAATGAGCAAGTGTACTTAGTAGCCTTTTTTTTTTTTTTTTTTTTACTTTTTACTTAGATGGTATAATCAACCATCTAAGGTTGGAGGGAAAACATTGCTTCTGGGAAAACTGGGACAGTTGGTCACTCTAAGCCTAGATGGCTTAAAGGAATTGATTTCTGCATGAATGAGAAATCACATTTATGTAATGTATGTAAAAAGTAGTTAAATAGAATTTCAAGTATATAATTTTTAATAAGCAAATTAAGGATTGGAAAATCATTAGTCAAATTTGGAGAAAAAAATCAGATACACACACACACACACACACACTGCTTCCTATTCCCGTGCTAAAGAGGCACAATTGTTAAAATGCAACATGTCATCAGTTCTTTTTCCAGTCCTTTTCTGCTTCCTCTGTGTCTTTATAGGTTTCTTTGATTTCCCTTTTTGGTGTGATATTTTGGTAAAAAGCAGCTGACTCACATCCCATCCAAATCCCCAGTGTCCCCCGGAGCCTTCACAAATTTGGCATTCAGCCCTCTCCTTGCCAATTGCTTCCTTTCCCCCAAATTCCCACATGTCTCCTTCCTAAGCCAGCTGCTCCTCCTCCCTTCCTTCGATTAGTGCTTTCCTCTGGTCATCCAATTTCTTTCATTGTTCAGTGTCTGTTGTTTCCTTTTCCTCTCTTCTGCGCTGGAGGAAGTCAACCTACTTAATGCAGCTGTTGTCATAGAGCCCCTTTTCCCTGAGAAGTTAAGTTTGTGTTCCTGCAAAATAAATATGTAGTTCTGTGTGTGAAGGTCAAAGGAAACTAACTGGTGTAGGGAACCAGAATTTTTTTTCTGTCCATCTTTCATAAAGAATCATACTCATGATATATTTTAACTTTTAAGAAATACAAATTGTATCCATGATTTAAATTGAAGTGAAATCAATATAAATTTATAATATGAAGCATGGCACCGAAGAAATGAGTTAAAAAAGAAAATTTGTGGCCTACCCTACTTCTTAATTTTTAGATTTAATAATTGAAGCACAGTAGATTAATAGAGGAAAACAATCTTAGGCATTAGAAGACCACATTATAATTTCAGGTTTCAACACCTATTAAGTGCATGCTCTTATGCACACTTTGATCTCTATAAATTCCATTGTTTCCATTTGAGATACGAATTGTCTAATCATACCTATGTATTGGTTACCATATTGTTGCGGGAATCCAATGAGAAAATACGTGTTATAATAAATTCCATTCATTGTAAATGGTGATATACTCTGTACATACTAGTACTGGGTGTTTTGGGTATTGTGTTTGCATACCTGCCTGAACTATGGATATGAAAACCTTGATGGAATAGGAAAGTTAGAAACTGTTTGTATCAGCAATTTCAACTTCTCCAAATAAACAAGACCGTATAAATGTATATGAAAAGAGATTCAGCATTTATGTTCATCTAAAGTTCTATCTACTGCTGATTCACAACTGTGAGAAAATTCCCAGTTTTGCAGAATCACCATGAGTATTTAAGTGTTGGTGATTATTATGAGTAAGTACAGTATTTAGACTAACACTCATATTAAGAAACACATTTGTCACCTTTATTGTGAAATGGAACTACAAGAGAATTCAGCCCTACTGCCCTCTGGCAGTTCCTATGTGTAATAAATTAACTTTTCTCCTGTGAATCATGCAGAACAGTTCTAGATAATGTACCATTTTAGGGTCATTTACAAATGCTGTGATTCCGATGAGTTATGCTGGTTGAGAAAGGCTGGTGTAGCTTCCTAAGGAACATCCGGAACCTTTCCGAAAACTTCTAATTCTGTTTAAATAACTACACATATACTCACCGTGTTTGGACACTGAAACTAGAAAAAAGAAAGCCAAGCGTTCCGGACTTACTTGGGAAAGCCTCTTATGTGTGAAACTCCTTTTTGAAACTGCACAAACAACTAGACCTTGGGCAAGTTCTTTAATTGTTGAAACTGTTGAGATAATATCTTTCCTGACTATTTATTAGCATCGTTATGAGAATGAAACCAGAGCACATCAATGACAGCCTCATTGTAAGGTGCTATTGTAAGGATTTCAGTCTTGATTTCCAATTAATGTTCATTCTGCATTGATATTAATAACTTAGAGAAGTGACAGACCAGAGATTTTCAACTTCAGAATTAAAAAGAACTCTTTGAATTAGATACAGTGGACAAAAGAAAACAACAAAAAACCAACACTGATAAAACTGTGGTATATCCTGTTTTGATCAATTTTAAGTGTACATCAATCAAATATATGAGTCTCCTTCTGCATGACATTTACCTTTATGGGGTTTTATAATTTATTGTCTGCATGCCCATTTTTTTCTGGGTCCCTCGAGACACCTAGTTGCAATTTTAACTTCATATAAACTGACTCAAGTACTTCAGAGAGGATGTAAATAGGTTTGGACCCAGCATTAAAGTAGCAGAAGCTAAATATTTTCTAGTTCAACAGATTATCTTTGGTGACTTCAGGAAACAATATACTAAAAAAAAGTTCAAGTTTGCTCTAAGCGGTGTAATAAAGTTCAGTGTGAGTAAAAGTCAATATATGTAACGAATCAGAATATCCTTGAACAGTTTTGGTATTGTACAATGTTGATGTTGTATCCTCTTTTGTGTTGCATGTTGATTGTCAGTATTCTTTTAAATCTGTTCAGATGATTCTGGCCTTCTAATTTTTTCCCCCCCAAATAGATTTTCTCAAAAACAGTTCTGAATATTTCCCCCCCAGATCCATCCCCAC
Organism: Rhinolophus sinicus; assembly: GCF_057876585.1. Classification (NCBI taxonomy): domain Eukaryota; kingdom Metazoa; phylum Chordata; class Mammalia; order Chiroptera; family Rhinolophidae; genus Rhinolophus; species Rhinolophus sinicus. The sequence goes on from NC_142517.1 coordinate 94,906,067, forward strand.
CCAAGTATTAGTTTCAGCCAAAGCAACATTAGATGCCATAGAGGAAAGCCTAGCAGATATGCCTACGTCACCTTGGAGGTGGATCCACCAATCCTGAAATTCACTGGTGTGGACGTTTGCTGCTTTTTAGCATCCATGGTCCTTCAGTCACAGTAAATCTTCCAGAAAGTTGAAAGGGTCTCAGAAATTTGAGTAATCAGCAACAAAAAAAGTAGTACCTCATAACTCAAAGTAATTAAATCAATGCAGTGTACTAAGCAAAAGTCTTAGAACTACAGGCTGAACACACGCGGTCAGAGGACCAAGCCAGTAGTAAGAATTTCAGATTAGTTCTATATCCTAACATAGAATGCCAACTTACAAATACTGTCTTCCCTTCTGTTCACCCCCCCCCCCCCTTATAATATATGCTCCTCAAGCAGCTGTGTTAATTCACTTTCTGAGCGATTTGGTATATTTGATCAGGCCATTAAATTTCTCCAAATAGCCCAAAACTAGTGGAATTTTACTACTGTTGTGAACACTTTAATTCTTGGTTAAAGTTGTTTGCCAAATTAAAGGTGTAGTCTGTTGTGATTTCAACGATGGTATCATAACCAGTTTCTTTTCTTTTCAATGTCCTATTAATTAGAGAGGAAATGTTTCTCTAAAAATATAGTTTTAAATTTTTTCTCAAAACATTGCTGATGAAGCTTACCTGTAATTTAGAAAATATATGAGAAAAACATATCGGGATACTTTTTAGTAAATTCTCTGTTTTGAAAAAGTTTATTTTTCTAATTGCTTGTAATTTCTGTGCTTGCAATGGCCCAGATATTTTGTTTTTCCGTTTACCACAGCCAGAATAAATTGTAATCTTAAAAAAGTAGTTTCAAAATTGCTCTTGATTGTACAAGGCAGTCTTTTCTTAAAACATGACCAAAAATGGAGAAATCGAAGAAATTATTTTAAGCCTTTAAATTTTAAATTATTTTTAAGCTGAACACTATAAAGGGGTTGGGATTTCCTTTTCATTATTTATAATTGGCTAAGATTGACTTTGTTTCTTCATCTTGTCCATATTATCATTTTATTTAGATGTTCTCTTAAGGATTACTCCCCGATCTTAGGCTGAGGGTAATATCTTCTCTGATCTAATGCAGGTACTGCCCTTCTTTTGTTTTAAAGGCTTGTAGCTTTAAAAGTACTAATTGGCACTGTTGGTAACATCTGACCACCCCAATTTTTATCTTTTTAAACCCAAAGAATTTGATAGTATGATAAATTGTACACTTGTAAAATAATCTGGTGTGCATTAAAAAATTACTAACAGATGGCACAGCTTTTTCTCAAATCTTACAAACCTAGGTGATCACAAGCTTTAAAGGCTGATCACACAAAAAACAGGCTCATGCTTAAGTCACATTTAACAGCATCGTCTTGTGTGGGAAAATTTCAAGAGCACTTGAACTTGATCTGTATAATACTGGTGGAAAATAATGGAAATTCGTCTCCTTGAGTGGACGAAATGTAATTAGCTAAGGAATCCATTGTGTCTTATTTATTTGCCTTTTCACATTCATGATGTCACTCTTTTACCTACATGGATCCCATCACCATACTGCCCCACACATCCTGCTCGTAAAGAATCATGTCATAGTTCCTCATCTTTATTAGGGAAGCTTAGAAATAAGCTGTTTACATTTTAAACATGCCACATGATAATGAATGCATGTTTATATGGGAAAAGAAGAGTCATGCCTCTGTTAGGAACTAGTGTAAGAATTGACCTAACTACATCTCTCCTAAAAAGAACACATGTGCATATGAAGTGTACACACGCATATTTTTTTCCGCTGGCAGCTAGATGGACTAATGGCAATTAGGTGGGATATCCAGATAAGTCAGGCTTAAATATGGAGTGTGATGGAGCAGGGCCATCAGTCTAACTCAGGGAGGTCCACCAACAGCATCTATTTCTTCCCTACGCCTGGGGATCTATACATTTACAAGATAGTGCTGATTTGTAGTTTGTGAAGTGGGAGGCAAATAGGAGCTCTTGTTTTCTATCCAAAAGAAAGTGCTTTCGATAAGCTTTACTTTGGGTCTATATAGAAGGAGCACCACCCACTTACTAAATGATCTGGAGCATGTTTGCTCCAAATGGTCTGATATTCTGGAGCCTTAGTTTTTTCATATCAAGAGAGGGAAATATACCTCCCCTGTGGGACTTGTAAAATTTAAAGATGACATGTGCATCAATGTCATGTATACAGCACATGTTGCTACGTCACACTTCTCATTAATTAAAACAATAATTCAGATAGTTGTTTAAATATGTTAGTACATTTATGAAATTTACTGCAGATTCACTGATGTATTTTTCATTTCTGGAGAAAACTGTCAAAGGCATTTTACACTTAGTGCATAATATTTTTTTAATGTGTTAGCGTCTTGCAATTGTTAAGTACTTTAAGACTTCTATTGAAACATCAGAGAATTTAAACTTATTTATTAAGTTGGTCTGAGACATCAGTATTTGAATTTGTCTCCCATAAGGCAATATAAAGTAGTATCTTTTAATGTAAATTTTACAATATGAAGCCTTTTTCTGAAGTGATCATGATTGAAATCAAAGAATTCCATGTATCCAATTTCTTAAATCATGAAAAATCTGATAGTGTGACTTCTAGTATGTAGGTGGTGTGCTAGATAGGAGATATGATAAGCTCCTTGCCATCGTAGCATTTACATTCTATACAGAAGAAAGGCAAGAGGCAGAAGGTCAAGTTTGTTTGTTGTTTTAATTAACTTTCTCTTGCTCCTTAATCTTGCCCCTGACTGACATCTCTCCCACCACTTCATGCTGGAACCTCCCAATTAGGTTTGTGTGGAAGCAACCTAGGATTCACGAAATTCTGAATTTCAACTCAAAGTTCAAACAACATATCTTAGAAGACTTCAAAACACTGTGATACTTTACACCATTAATAGTTTTTGCACTACATTTTCTATTCAGTAAGTTTTGTTATTGGCCCAGGAACTGAACCATTTGTGTCTGAGAAAGATTGTCCCGAACAAATACCAATTTAAACGATTTTTTCAAATACTCTTCAGATAGATAGGTCCTTGTTTTCTCTTTTGTTTTCACAGGTAACTATAGAATTACCTGGCTGCGGGATGCATTTATTTTTATTATTTGTCCATGAGTTAATCATGAGTTCTCAGGTAATGAGAACTGTGTGGATAATTCTGAAGCTTAATGTAACCCACCAAAAAGAGTTTGTTTAAACTGTAGCTCAGATTTTTATTCCCCAGATTGTATTCTCTTCCCGATGTGTGCCGATTACCTTACTTGCTTGCTCTTAGGAAGAATATAGAATGTTTACATTTGTTTTCACATGTGCAGTGCTGGGGCAAGGAGTGTCATTATCTGTATCTTAGCATGTGTCCCTTATGAAATGAAGCACACATTTGCCAAAGAACTGAGCTGGGTTCTGGAATAGTCTTGTAATCAATAAAAGAGAGGGAAACAACTAGCCATATGGATATTGAATCTCTGACCCTATTCTGAAGAGCCCTGACTCTGATTAATCAATTAAGCTTGTCACTTACAAGTATCTTCTTGGCCTCCTGCGACTCTTTAGGATTAAAATAACAAAGATTGGGAATGAATGTTTACTTCAATTTGTAGCTATTTTAGGGATTTTCTTACTTGTCTGGAAACATAATGAATAGTATTATATGCTTTTATTGATTTTTTTCTATTTTTGCAACTTATAAATATGTTTCCAGGAAGTAATTATCCTTCCTTGATTTCCTTATTTGATTTCCATAAATTCATTCTGAATTTCTGAATCCAAGACCCTTGCATACTCAGCCTTGATTTTACTTTGTTATATGTCTCCTTTAGAATACAAGTGAGTTTAAATTTCAAGAGTAACAAATTATACACAGTGTCTGGAAAAGGTATTATCTTAGTAAGGCATTTGGCGGTGAGAAAATTTCTCATGCTGGACCAAAACTACAGAGAAGAACCAAGCATAAGAATCCATGGAGAAAAAAAGGGATTTACTGTTTGAGAAGTATTTTCAGCTGGTGTACTTGTAACTTGAAGGAGCAAGTGTTTGAAAATGAGGCTTTCTCCCCTCAAATACTGTGAGCATTTATCATCTTTATTTCTCAGGTATAGTCATAATTCCTCCATAGATTTTTATTTCAGTCTGTCCTAACGCTGACTGTATGTAAATTCAGAATTATAGCCAGATGGTTGGACGAGGTGATAAAAAGCAAACCTGGTTCTGCAGGAAATGAAAATTGCCCATAAGGCTTTGTTTTTACCTTTAAAACAGCAGGACATTGTTTCATGAGACCTGTGAAGGAACTAATACATTAACTTTAATAGCTATGAACTAAATTAATTTTTCATATGCATGCAGAGTACTACCCTGTCATACCTAGAATTGTCATAGAGATTAAAAAATCAATCAACTTTCTTACTTTTAGGAGATAGATAGCAAAGGCTATTTTCTTCCCAAACTACTATTTGTATTGCTTCCTTTTTATAGGATTCACTTTTAGGTTCTGATCTTAATGACTTGGGAACCAGACACCTGGGGGAATCAGCAAAAAGTGTCCACTGTTTCATCTGCCCCCCATTTCCCCAGCACTCAGCAGCCTGCCCCTGCTTTGGAAAACATTAGAGAGGGTTTTCCTGGATGATTGCTTTAGGCTACATAACTGACTGGCTCTACAACACGGGTATCCAGGAGAACCAGCCAAAGCCAAGTCTTGATAGGGACCTTGAGTCACACATAAGCCAGCAAAATAGGTGTGTTTTCAGGAGACTGTTCTTTCTATTGTTCCGTGTTAAAATTGGGATTCATGAAAAGGTCCTCTGGTGATATGAACTAGATAGACAGAAAGGTAATAATTTATACCTTCACAAAGAAAATCATCCTCTTTCTTTAACTATGTCTCTGCAGGGTGGCTCCCACTTACCTGCAATTAGCAATACCACTCGTCTCAATGTAGTCTATAATCAAATTATCATAGGTATGCTTCTGCCGCAGCAGCAAACAGCCAACTACCAATTTATAAATGGCTATGAGGTAAAAATGAGAAGTTTCGTAGGAGAAATGGAAAGAACAGAAATGCAGCTGCCATGGACCTGAGCAGCAGTTCTCCCAGACCTGTGTTCTCAGCTGGCAGCTCACCAAGCTGTGGAGAGGGCCACGTGTTCCACTGGGATAATTGCTGTTTCTGCATGAGTCTCTTGTTGCTTCTCTCTGATGATCAAGTGTGTTTAAACTCCTGGATGAAATCATGTTGGTTTTTAACTGGTATTGTAAAGTGTACCAGCAAACAAATGAAATTGGATCACGTTCTTTGTATGCCTGTAACCCAAAGCAACATGGAACACCAGTGGAGAGACCCTGATTGCCAATTGTGCCTCTCAGTTCCACTCCTAAGAGAACCTTTGAAAGACCTGTAACAAGTTATGATTTTCTTGTAATGCTGTCCCTTTTAATGTCACCAAGTAAAATGGAGAATGGTCATTTTATTGCTTTCAAATTGACATTTTCGTTCTTTCTTTACGAGGAATATGTACTTACCTGGGCATCCTTTTGTTTCAGATTTTTTTCTTTCATTTTCCTTTCTTTCTCTCCTTTTCTTCCTTCCTCCTGTCCTTCTTCCTTTCCTTCTTTTGCAAATCTGAAGAAATTATTTACACTTGAAGTATGTTCTAAGAATATAAATGAACTTTGCATACGAATGGACAAATAAATGAATTAGTAACATCCTGGTGAAAACTCTTTACAATGTGATTGAAGTTTAACTAAATTCATTTTTTTTTTTTTTTTTTTTTTGTAATCTATAGGAAAAAAGAAAAAGGAAATGTTAGCGTATAATCTGTTTTTCTTAGTTTAACCCTTCTTTGGGGTACAGCCACTCTCATTTTGTTTCACAAGTCCATATTGAACTGGTGATGAGTACATGGCCGCTTTAAGCAACAGCCTTTGGATGAGCAATCCCAAAGCAGGTCATGTATAATCAAAAGACTTGAGGCGATAATAGTTAAAACAATTCATTTCTTCTTTTTCCTCCTCCTCCTTCTCTCTTCTCTTTTCTCTTTTCTCTCTTTCGTCCTCTCTCCTCTTCTTCCTCCCTTTTCCTTCCTCTTTCCTCCTCCTCCTATTTTCCTTTCTCAATTTAAGATCTCTGTGAAGCAGGATGAAATAGGACTAGGCAGAGGTAAAATTTTTTCAAAGACTTAATTGAGTGATAGTAGCCTTTAAGAAAAGTAGAACTACTAATAAACATCGTTAGTCAGGAGGAAGAACTGTGATTTTGCTGACCCCGGTTTATTGTTTACATCTTTATCTAAAATAAAACTTAAGTTTGAGGCTTACAAAATATGAAATCCTATGGTCATGGATATGTGATATTAAAAACATTACTTTTATTTCACAAGATTAATACAAATAAAGAATTAAAAATCAATTTCTTGAAATCTGTTCTTAAAGTATTGATGGTGACTAGAGTAGTAGATATAAATTTTTTACATCAATGATTTTTGATACCAAAAATTTATCAAAAATTTAATTTTTTATCTGATTACCAAGTACATTAAAATTTAGATTCCAAAGAATGAAAGAACAACAAAATTATTAATGTATATTCAGAAATATGAAGTACTTGTGATATTAAACCATAATTAGTAAAAAACAGAAATTATTTAATTCTATACATGGCTTCTCTGTTAACAATTCTTACTGAACTACTTACCTGGGGGTGTGAGCAAAAAATATTGCTAAATAAAAAAATGCTGTAATTTCTTTGATATGGCGTAAGATTTGAACTATAAGAATTGTCTTTTACTTGGTTATAATTTTTTTTAGATTTCTATGAGGCGTGTATTTAATCCTTTGTCTATCATTTGTACCAAATAATTATATTACTACCAGTGGTTTTGTTTAATCTAGAATGCAAAAAAATGATTTGTTTTTTACTAGAGTATATGTTAGAAGGCATGCGTTAATCTGAATTGTTTACATTAAAAATTGATAACACTCTTGTAGCCAGATTGTAAAGTAATGGGTATTATTTCACTTTCTCCCTCTCAAACAAGATATTTGTTTTGGTTTATTTTTGTTGTTGTTGAATTAATGATAAACTTTAAAGAAATAAAAGCTGTTATTGTGACTCTTTCTTACATGTCTCTGTTGAAAGGAGTCCTTAGGGACCATCCCAAACTGCACTGCAGTTTATTTCACCAAGGAGAATGTCTGGGATCTATGACTGGCCATCTGGGGTACCTGCATCTCATTGTCATTAAGAACTCTTAAACCCATGCAAAATACTTCTCCTCTAGTTCACAACAGCTTGATATCTGTTCTGTAGGTCAAAGATCCAGGCAGAATTGACAGCACTGCTATGAAGAGGTATTCTGGCCAAAGAGAGTTAGTACTGAATTGTTTAAGGATGGTACTCTAGGCAATAAATCAAAACCTCTCATCTCATTTAGTTTGCAAAATAGTATGACACAGTGGTAAAGAATCAAGTTTTTCAGAAAAACATAATTTCAGAATTCTCCTGCTCTAAAAATTATACTCATCATGTTAACCCTGCTTATCAAACAGGGTTACCATAAATAAATATTTCTGAACCTTTAATCTTTTAGAAAATTGTAAAAATTAAGTATTGCAGTTTCTCATTGGTATGATGACACCTATGTATGCACTATATAACATTTCTCTTTTAGCACTCTAAATCAGTATTCTTTTAATTCTTTGTTATGATGTATTTTTAAAATAGTATTTCTAGTCAGGAACACAGGTTTTGATTGCAAAATCTGTTCAAGGAAATGAGATAAATTATGTGACAGTTTGGTGGTTAGCAATCTGAAATCATCTTTGAAGCCCTTAATATAATTAGTGGTTTCGTTTTTGGTCTGCTGCATTCAAGTCACATTAGGTTAATGTAATTAAAAGCAGAAAAGATTTTGTGTAGCCAAACTAGTTAATTAGCCCCAGTTGGTTTAGTATGTTAACCTAGAGGTGTATGGATAACATTGTGGGGTGATGCCTGAAAAAAATTCCTGTATAACAGATACTGCAAATCATCTGACTTGCTTTAGGGTAGAACATGAAGACATACCAAGGAGTTCATTTTAAGTTCATCTTTATTTCTGATTTTAAGAACTGATTGCATGGTAAGCTGTATACTCCATAGAATAACCAGACAAAAAGTTTACTTCATTTACTGTTTGGAAAGAAAGCATGCTTGTTAGTGTGCAAAGGAAAAAAGAAAACGTTTTTCTTCTTGTATTTTGGAAAAAGGAATTCTGATTGTAATTTTTTCATGCTTACCAGGAATATAAAATGAATCTCTTCACTTTTGACTGAAAAGATACATCTTATATCTGATTGTTCTTTATTATCTTGTTACTCAGTAAACAATTCAAATAAAGGAGATGAAAGCATCTAGAAAGGGATTTTTAACTGCTGCAGAAAAATTCTTTTTAAGTATTAGGAGAGAAGACTTTTTACGCCTAAGGAAAATAATCATTTACAGGTCCTTAAAGGGAAAATGCTAATATATAAGAAGCCTATATATCAAATACATTGGGGTGTCCCATATCTTTATGTCTCTGAAACATTTTTTTGAAATCAGAGTCTGTTGCCAAGAAAAATATGAAGTGTAAAATATTTGAAAGTTTAAAATTCTTTACCACCTTCTTCTCTTTTCTCCTCCTCTGTCTCCTTCCCAAAAAGGAGCAAGACCACTGGGATCTTTGTTTTGTTTTGTTTTCATCAAGTATGTAGATAGTCCAGACCCCCCTTTAAGCACTGTCTAGAGCTTATGGAAATGCGGCTTCTAATGTGGTTTACCACTGTGGGCTGTTAAGGTATATGGTAATGAGGAAGTAGGGACCTCTGCTGTGGATTTTTGACACAGGCTAGATGCCAGCATATTGTCTGAAAGTTTAACACATTCTGCTTCTCCACTACCGGGATTATGTTAATTGAAATAGTGCTGCTGCAGTGCAGTGTTTAACGTTGTGTCTGTTCATTATACAAACTCGTTTTTGATAGGTTTACAATTTGGCTGTCGGATCCAGCTGCAGGAAGAGACCTGCCAAGAATATTTCTTAGCTTGTTTTAAATAATGATGTTTTCACATTTACAGTATTTTGTGTATGTTAGACATATTTTTTCTTTCTATGTAGAGAGAGGAAACGTCCATTTTTGGTTTCCAAAGGGGCAGTAAGATTTAAAATGTATAAAGTTACCCTTTACAATCAATATTTTTATCTGACTCAACAAAATATATGATTGTCAATAGTATGTACTGCTTGAAAGTAGGGTCATATTCCTTTTTTTTTTTTTTTCCTTTGTTTATTGAAAAGAACAAGCCACCATGCAGTACACATTTGTGACCATAGAGAATATAATTATGGCTTTTGATTAGCTTTGTTTCAATTCAGTCGTTGGAATAATGCCAAAATCAATTTGAATTTGTAGAAATTGAAAACTATAATTTTTATCTACTTTTTTTATTTCTTCATTTGTCCTATTTATTTTTATTTTATTATTATTATTATTATTTTATTTTTTTTTGTCAATTTCTGCCTCTGTAATCTCTGAGGAAATAAGTTTTCCCAGGTATAGTGAGGTTTGTTTCCAGTCTTCCATTTAAGTTGTAACATATACTTTGGGATCCTTAATCATTATTGCCAGTAAGTAGAGAATGGAATGTAGTATTTTATAATGAAATTGTCTTATTAATAGGGTGGAAGGTGTGTGCTGATAGCGATACCAATCTGGGAAGAAGATGAGGTTTCCCAAATAAAATAGACATTTATTGTTTTGCATAATTTTAACCCCTCCTGCCTTTTGTCATTTTAATCAAGCACTTATCCTTAGGTCAGGGCCAGGTCTTTAGAACAAACTTTCTCAACCTCAGCTCTGCTATTGACACTTGGGTGTGATAATTCTTTATTGTGGAGGACTCCTGTGCATTGCAGGCTGTTTAGCACCCTCCCACCTCCCTGGCCTGAACCCACTAGGTGTCAGTAGCACACTCTCCCCTTCTCCCACTAGTGTCAACCACAAATATCATTGCAAAATATCTCCTGGGAGAGGGAGAGTGATTGCCCCCTTAGAGAATCACTGTTTTGGAGGAAGTGAAAAAAACATATTCAGCCTAAGAATTACATGCTTCTAAGCCTTTGCTGTATTGGTGAAAATGCACTTTTTTTTTTTTTCTGACAAAAATCAGTGGAACATGTGTTAGTAATACTTTAAACGAAAAGCTTCTGGATGTAGCCTAACAAAGAAATATTGCTTTTGATTAGCCAAATACCTATTATATCATTAAATTCATGTGTCATATATAATTATAATGTGTAGGCATTTTTCTAAGTGCTTTATATGATTTATCTCATGTAATCCTCATAACATCCTTGAGATGTGTTTTAGTGGTATTCCCATTTTAGAGATGAAAAACAGAGGTACAGAGAAGTTAATACCTTGCCTAAAGCCACACATGTATACTGACAGGCGGTCTGACTCCAGGGCCCATGATTTCCAGTGTAGAATATCTACTTTTGATCACTTAAAAGATTATCTGGGATTTAGAAATATATATTTTTTTAATGTTTGTATATATTTTGATTTTGAGTTTGGTTCCAACCTAGATAATGTTGGTACAGAATACTTTGACAGGAAAACAAAGGTACAATTTAGCTGATTTTAGTTAACCATGGATGATTTATATCTATGCTGTTGTCACACACAAAAAATGCATTTTCTCATTAAAATGTTTCCTAAGTTTGATTTTTATTTTCAGGCCTAATATATTAATTGTTTTTCACTGATTCAGAAATTATATATGAGCAAACAGCACCGAGAAACATATGCTTTTAGTCATATTATGATACTAATGAAAAAAGCTTCTCGAGATGCCTGATTCATTAAAAATGTTTTCTTGTAGAAAAAAAATTGCCATAGTGGTCCATGCGGTTATAGTTTGTTTACTTACAAAGGGCAGATAAAATATTTTGTAAAATGCCTGGTGAGTTACTTTTAATTTGAACATTAGATGTGATTTAGCGAAGAAGTATGTAAAATAAATTTGTATGAAACAATCATAATTTTTCTATTTATATTTAAAGCCAAAACATAACTATGCATTCACATAGCATAAGTCTCCTGGTAGATTGAGTTAGAAACTGCTTCCAAGATAAGCCAAGTATAATACATACTTGAGGCTATAATAACAGGGTGTGTACAACCTACTCTTTAGGACTTTATAGCTTTCTTTGAATTTTTAGTTCACCTCAGTTATTGTTTCCTCCCATTCATCTCAACATTGGAATTTTTCCATGTCTGAGAATCTCCTGGCAGTCTCCTCATAACTCTTGTTAACTAAATTCCCCTCCTTCTCCATTATACAGATTCTTTTAAAATATAATAGCATTGGACTGTAATATATAATGTTAATTGATGTCCCACGTGTGCATAAGCAAGTTGATTTAAAACTCTACATTCCCAAGTACTTAAGATTTGTAAAAGTAAATCAGTACTATGTTATACTGAAACTGTAAACAGAAAACTGTACTGTTGAAAATTATTTCTGTTTTATCATGGTTCAACTCTTATTTTTCTACATATTTGAGTATCTTTTAAAATTATTCTTAAAGCCTTATATTTTATTGTAGATATAAATCACTGACAGGTTTTAGAACAAAAAAGAATATTAAAGCATGTATTTATTTTCTCTTATTTTGCCATAACTGTTATTTATTAGTGTGCAATCCATTCAGAAATTAACTGACCATCTAAATATACAAGAACATTTAAGGTTAGCTTCTGAGGCATAGGAAGAGACAGTATCTTGTCCTAAGTTAGAGAACCAATAAAGGGACATATAGAACCACATCTGACATCACTTAACTTCCATATCAGGAATAGAATATATCACCTTCTTTTCTGCTGGAATTATTTTGTTTCCATAAGATTTTGGAAATGTTTACGTGAGTGTTTCAAAATAAATACATGGTGAAAGGTTACAACGAATCTTCTTAGAAGTATCTTGATTATTATTGATACTCAAATTTTCTGAACCTCAAGAACTCAAGTTTATTAAACAGCAACTATGATAACAGAGCTCTGGGCTATGGTTTTTTTGGGTTTTTTTTTGTTTTTTGTTTTTTTTTTGTCATTTATGCATCTCAAGTAGCCAAAAACACTTACCTTGCTTAAAATCTTATCTCTGTTCCAAATTGCTGTATGACATTGGGCAAGTCACTTTCCTTCCACAAAAGTATTTACTATTTACTGGGCATTGTGACAGGTCCCGGAAATATAAAGAGGTGTGAGATATACTTCTCTGCCTCTGAGTTCACAGTCAGGGAGGAATTCTGGTATTAAAAGCATAATTAAAACATATTGTGATGATGAGTGTAGCAGAGGTATGTGGGAAGCAAGATTATACTTTTCTGAGCTGCTGTGTGAAAAATGAAGTTATAACACTTTCCCCTTACACTCTTACAGTAGGGTTATGCTAAAGACCAAAATTTAAATGATATATTCACACAAAAGCAACTTTATAAAACATAAAATAGTTAGCACTGTGAACCAATAGCCTTAAGGTGGGGTATACATTGATTTAAGAAACCCACCTTGAGACCTTATAAGATCATTGCACACGTGAGAAGAGATATATGCAAAAGGATGCAGATTTTAGTGCTGTTTATAAGAGGGGAAAATGAAATACTTTAAACATCTATCAATAAGGAAATAGTTTGGTTAAAATATAGTAAATTCATATTTTATGGTGGAATACTCTGTAGTCATTGAAATTGATGCTGAGGCTCTGCATACAGTGTCTTCGACATGTAAGATGTAAAAATAGCCTCAATATATTGCTGAATTGAAAATTCAACTTCCAGAGGAGCATATATCACATGATTCTACTTTATCTATATCCATATATTGGGGGGAGGGGGGAGGAGAGAGGAAAGAAGAATGATCACAAAGTATTGACGATAGTTAACTTTTGGAAGTTAACAGGTGACATTTGTTTTGCAGGTGACATTCTTTGTAGTATTCTGTTTGAAAATTTAGGTTAGTATGTATGAAACCAATAAAACTATTATTAGTATATCTTGTAACTGCTATAAACCTTTATAGAAATGCTCCATTGGATAACAGACTAGATTTTGTCTATAAAAGCAGTTAACATTCAACAAAAATTTTTTGTGTGACTACCATGTGCAGTCATAACTCTCGGTATGAGGGATAGAGTCATGAACGATACAAATAAAAGTCTCTGGATGGTTTTTATAATAGTACCTAGAGAATCATGATCATTTTCTAAGTCAAACAATATCAAGTTCTAAAGCCACAGAAATTAAAACTACTCTGTTAATATTTATTTTGCTCAAATACATAAAGACTTTATCATAATAACTAGTTTGGATGTCTGGATTGAAATAAGGCCAGTTAAGCCTTCTGAAAGAGTATGGCCTCACCTTTATAAAGTAGTAGTTTCAATAAACTCCTAGTGTATGAAAAATAATTCTGTTTGGATGGTTCCCTCCCACCCCCCTTATTTCCTTCCTGTTTTCTTTCTGTCTTTCTTTCTTTCCTCCTTTGTTTAGTTGATGCACCGTACAGAATTACTGTGAGGTCAAAACCCCCATGAAGAAACATTCTGGAACTTATTCTTGACAAAACGTTTTAAGGTTAAGAGCATTATAGCAATTCATGGGCAATTGGACTCAATTCCCACCAAAAGCATATTAACTTAAGTAAAGATAGTTAACGTTTCCACTTCCCAATCTTAATCCATGGTCAGCTTCAGCCTACATATTGTGCTGGGAATCTGCTTACGTTTATAAAATTAATTCTTCAAAGAATGATATGTTCAAGAATGTACCAGAATGAATTTCCAGATGATTTGTTGGGGTCTTTCAGACTCGGCCTCCTAAGCCCCAAGAAACTTACTGGGTGGCAGCAACACCTATATTTCTTAGGACATGTCAGGTTCTCCAGTGTTTTGGCAATTAAGATACATTCCCTTAAAGCAATTCTGGCTAATTAAGTAATTAGAGACATTTTGATTTCCACATCTTATAATACTAGCTAATATGTATTGTATTACATATTACATAGCTACTTGTAGCTAATATCTATTTACATATTAATTATAATCATGTGGTATTAAGAGTTCCCTTTTTCTTTTTTCCACTCGCTAACTAAATGATTCATGTTTTTGGGGGGCGTTCTTATTGAACTAAATAATATGAAAGAACTTGGCCAGTTTGGAAACAAATTTCTATTATATAGAATATAATAACTCTATGTGAAATGTAGGTGAGTAGAAATATTCGCCTCTTCTGTACTGGAATACATTATGTTTAAAGTCACTACCTATAAATATAACAAATACTACACATCAACTTTGTGATATAATTATTCTTTGTTTGTATACTTAGAAAGTAGACTTCACTTAGGAAGACCTGTCACGTAAACATAGCTTAAGCAGTTTTACTAGTATGCGTGTGAATTATTTATTTATTTATTTATTTATTTATTTATTTATTTATTTATTTTAAGATACGAGGAGGAAAGCTCATGATTACTTACACTCGCAAAAGTGATGCTGGAAAATATGTTTGTGTTGGTACCAACATGGTTGGGGAACGTGAGAGTGAAGTAGCAGAGCTAACTGTCTTAGGTAAGTGCCATTTTTCTCATCTGCTCGCTGTAAAGCTTGTTTCCTATTATTATTTAGTATCTTTATACAAGGGAGGAAGAAATGACCTTTCTAGAAGGCTAACCAACATATGAGGGGTGAGGAGGTGGGAAGAGCAGAGAAGGAGTCAGTAAAGCAGCCTGACACAAGCAGCCAAGACGTGGGAGGAAAACTGGGAGGAAACACTAAACCTAGGGAAGAGCTTTCAGAAGTCAGGAACTATGGTATAATTTTCTAAGCAGTATTTTAAATTATAAATCTGTTGTGACTGAACATGGAAAATCGTTTTTAGTTGGTTCATCTTTATTTTTTCTTGAGATGGCTTTTTCTACTTGTAGAGAGACCATCATTTGTGAAGAGACCCAGTAACTTAGCAGTAACGGTGGATGACAGTGCGGAATTTAAATGCGAGGCCCGAGGCGACCCTGTGCCTACGGTACGATGGAGGAAAGATGATGGAGAACTGCCCAAATCCAGGTATAGATCAGAATTTGGTGATGTGATGAATCCCCTCAGAATTGTCTGCAGTTCTCTTCAGACCACTGTTCACATATGTGTCATTAAAATAGTCTATTCCAGACTTCTGATCAGGGGCCAGACATAGTACTAAAGGTAATTAGAATCAGGAGGTGGTTATGCTTTCTCTGAGGGTTTCAGATAACAATTATACACTCATGACTCTGGCCGGCCCGTGGAACCCTTATAAAATGTGATATTCCCTAAAAAAGGATTTTCTTTTGTTCAACCAGACCACAGTTAATACCATTTTTTTTTTATACGGGGGTTGGTAGAGAAAGGAAGAGAGGTACCACATTAAAATTATGACTATGAACCAATTAAAAAGTGGGCTTCCTTTCCTTAGCTACAGCATCTCCAGGGACTAGTAGAAGAGGTCAGAGTTTGTTGATATCTGTCAAGTCCTTAAATTGGCTAGGAGCAGAGATACACTTCCAGCCTTAGGGAATGAGCAATGAAATGAAGCTTTCAGACACTGTCTTTAGGCTGTCTTTGCCAGTGTGTCTATTCCTTCAGCATGCATGGGTTGACCCTGCTCGGTGGTGGGATTAGAGCAGTGGCTTAGACACACTTTAGACATACTTTCCGCTCTCAAGGAGCTCACAGAAGGAGGCATGTGTGGATAAATACAGAATAAAGCAGCACAACCTTTGGTCACATAAAGGTAGACCTGTGGGAGCAGGGAATCAAGAGGGACTTCTCACAGGGAAGTGACATGTGAGCAATGTCTTGAAAAAATATGTATTGATTCGATACGCAAGGAGAGAAGAGTATTCTAAGGAAAGAGACATCACAACATGCAATTCTGAGAAAGAACATGTTTTGAATGGTGGAAAATTTTGCATGGCTAGCTCATAGGGCATGTGGCAAGAAGTTAAGGGACATCACGTTAGAAATACTGAAGTCAAATGATCAAGGGCTTGTGTTAATAGACTGAAGAATTTTGAATTATGTTGTGTGCACACTAATGAGATGAGAGAATATTATGAATGGGATTTATTAGTTTTTAGAGAATCATTTTTTTTTAAGCACTGTGAATATTAACATTAATGTGGGGAGAGACCAGTGTCAGGATCCATTGTTCTTGTACATATAAGTGATGTGAATAGCCTGAACTGAGAGATGAAATGGAGAAAGGGGTCCGTAGTGGCAAGAAGTTTCTGAAACTGAATCAATGAATTGGATGATTTGTTAAATATGGGGAGCTGATGAAGGAAGACCGGTAGATTGTGTTAGAAGAAGGAGTTTGTTTATTTGATAGGGTAAGAAAAGAGAGTTTTATTTCACATATTAAATACTAGATGCCTGTGCAATATGACACCTAATTATTAATTGGTTGGAATTATGAATTTAGAGCTTAGATGAAATAGGGGTTGGAAATATTTGGGTTGATCAATATATAAACTATAATAGATAGTATAACTCAGGGATATTATATGGAGTAAAAGAGGGTTAAAGTGCAACCTTAAAGTGCAACTAATAATTAAGGGGAACCCAGCATTGAAGGGGAGGGAAGATAAGGCAAGGCGACTGAACTTTCGAAGGAGACTGCATTCAAATATCAGTTCTGCTGCTAAACTAGCTGAGGACCAACACTAGGTTACTTTAGCTTCCTGTGCCTCAGTTTTCTCATGTGCAAAATGGGAATGAGCATAATAACTTCATATAATGGTTATACCAATTTTAAAAGATAAAATCGGTAAAACACTTAATGTTTGGCATATAATAAGAATTGTCGGTCACTATCTTTTCATGTTAGTGTGAGTATAGTAGCTTGAAGAAAAAAGCAAGTGCCAAGTTTCCCCCAAAATATTTTTTAAACATTAGTTTAATATTTTATCCCACATAAATGTAAAAACAAGATCTTTTCTATCTGCATGCTAACTTTTATTTGTTGTTTTAAATTTTCTGAAGAGAATGTTGCATGTGATTTGAGGCCTTGATGTGTCTTATTTGCAATGATGAGATCTTTCAAATAGAAAGTCACTTAATTGTGCTTTCTTTTGTTATGTCACTAGATATGAAATTAGAGATGATCATACCTTGAAAATTCGGAAGGTGATGGCTGGTGACATGGGATCATATACTTGTGTTGCAGAAAACATGGTTGGAAAAGCTGAAGCATCGGCTACTTTGACTGTCCAAGGTAAGGTTTGGGGAGCACTTTCTCGTGGTTATTTTATTATAATGTTGATATTTGAAAAAAAAAAATTCTTTTTTAGAGTAGTCTATATTAACTATAGGCTTTAAATAGTGCTAGACATTTTATTTCAAACATATTTGAAGGAAATTGTTGTTTTGCCTGTGGGAGCTCTATAAGTGTTTGTGACAGAAGTTAAATTACATTTTCAGAATTATGCAAAGTTCTGTCTTGGTCAAGTAGAGGAGGAGAATGTGCTGTAATCTCTGGATCTTCCAACATAGATCCCTTTTAATCTCTTAATTAAATAACAGCAATTGCCAAAAAACTCCGTCTTTGAATGCAAACACATCTACCATTTCTTTAGATCCTGCGCTTTTGAGAATCTACAATTTGGGACACAAAAATGAGAAGATTGTATTCTTCTCTAGAATGTAAGATCCATCCATAGAGCAGGGACTTTTGCAGTATTTTTCTGTGGACACAGTACCTGTGACATAACAGATACTCAATAAAGTGAATGAATTGCATTGGCACTCTGCTAATTTTGATAAAGATTAATTATTTGGTGTTATATGAGCCAAAATGTATGTCATCATCTATGGCTACAGTTTTTGAATGTCAGCGTCATGTCTTTTTATTTTTTTATTTTTTTTTATTTTTTAGCGTCATGTCTTAAACTAATATGTAGAAATGGTTCAGTCACCTCCTTTGTATCCATGATCCAGATGTTTTTCATTCTCGTAATCCCTTTTCTCCTTTCTCCATGATGTCATACTGATTATTTCTCACTATATCTCATCTGAGAATTGTCTCTCATTTTTTTTTTTTTTCCTTTTTAGGGACAAATTGTTTATTGTGGAATTTGAGAGACATTGACCTTTAAAAAACATTATGTTGGTGAAAAAAATTTCCTATTTTGACAAGTATATAGAGTAAACAGGGATCTTGGCCATAAACCACTTAGCTTGTCTCTTGGTCTGACATTCGCAGCACTTGGTGCCGTCATCTTTTCTGAACACTGTCTGTCCTCTAACGCTATTATAAAGAAAAAGGTGCTTTTGAGGGAGTGCTTCTACTGTGGGCTTTCTACAAAGGAGCCTTGTGGGCTTTTTACAGTAGAAAAAAGAAATAAAGAATAAAGAATATTTCCTTCCTGTCTCTAAAGCCATTATGTCCCACTTTGGGGTTTTTAGCTGAACCTCATAAAAACAAAAGAAAAAAGAAAAGAAACGATCAAGAACAAACATTGAATTTCTAAGACCTGGACTGCTTCTCTTTAATCTAAGTTAGACTTGAACTCCACGTGAGGCTAAAACTGTAAGAAAAGAAAACCCTTTCACATTAAAAAAAGCATAAATTTACGAGATGTCAAACCCAAGTTCAAAAGCCCTCCAGAGGGAGTGAAAGGAGCCTAGGATGAATACAAGACATGAAAAGGTGTGTCTATCTCCAGGCAATTGTGACAGGGAGGTTGATTGTCTATCACATTAGTCAGAGAGACGTAGTGTTGCACTTTATGTTTTCAAGTTCTTTACCTTGGGAGTCTGATGCTTTTTATAAGTAATAGCCATTCTGCTGTGTCTACACTAAACATTGAAATCAAACTAGAGTTTCTTCGTGCAATTTTAAACTCAATTCCAAAGCTAATTCAGCCTTAAGTTGTCCATATGGAATTCCTGCTCCCTAAACTTGCATTTCAATGGAAATTGGGTCCAAATGATCAAATCCAGCAAATACTTGAGGAATTGAGTTATTTCAACTGCATTGGGTTTTCTGTAAACTTATGAGAGATCTGTATATAGTTGTGACGGTATTTTAATCAAATATTAATATATGCCTACTAACATCACTGTTAAAATACCTTTAACATGCTATAATAATATACACAATATGTCAAAGAAAGCAATATGATTCCCAACTGTAAAAGATAACAACAACGAAAAAAACAGGGAACTTTTCAAAGGAAACTTGAGAAGGTATATATTTTTTTCTTCATTTGAGATTAAATGTAGAAAAAAAATGCTAGTTACTACAAAGGAAACTCATTAGAAATGAATCCATTTGATAGCAGGAAACGATTATAACAAGAAATTCAGTAGTGTAGTTGTTTTTGATTTCTGCATTTTACGTGTGGTTCATTTTTAGAAGGCACTATTTGAGTCAGTATGGGATTAGAGATAATCTTCCTTTCCCTCACTCCTCATACAATGAATATTTAGTTTGGAGAATTGATGTTGGGCAACAAAATGCTGTGCTCCAGGTAGGAGTTATGAGATACTTGTAAAACTCTCTTAAATAAAGGGGACTGATTTTTCACCCTCAGTACAGACATGATTAGTTCCAACATTAAAAAAAAATAAAATTCAGAATTATTCTTTTTTCTTTCCTTTTTTTTTCAAATCCCAATTCTACTTGTTTTCAAGACTATCTATGTATTTCCTTAAATATTCCTTCCTTTACTCTAAGGATTTATTTGTTGTTTTACTTGCATAGTGTTTACAGTGCTTAGCTTGGTACTGGGCATCTAGTAGGCACTTTATCTAATTAATACTGGTTACAATTTGAAATATGAATATGGACTCCAACCTTCTGCTTGAGGGGTAGAAATATCACATGTATGTCCGAGGGGAAATTCAAGCCCTTTCTGGTGGCTTTGATCCTGCCAGCCAACAGTAGTTTCAGTTGGATCGAATTTGAATAGATTGCCATCAATGAGCGCTGCCTGGTGGTCTGTGTTTGAAAGGGAGCAATGTAAAACCTAGGATCAGGCAGAGTGTGCCAAACTTATATGAAGTTTGTTATCTGAACTTGAATACCTAAACTTATCTGAAGCTTGGTAAATACCATGTTTCCCCGAAAATAAGACCTAGCCAGTCAGCTCTAATGCGTCTTTTGGAGCAAAAATTAATACAAGACCTGGTATTATATTTATTATATTATAATTATATTATATTATATTGTATTATATTATATTTATTATAAAGACCTGGTCTTATATTATAGTAAAATAAGACTGGGTCTTATATTAATGTTTGCTCCAAAAGACGCATTAAAGCTGATTGTCCGGCTAGGTCTTATTTTTGGGGAAACACGGTATACAGATTCTCAGTCATGTGCCTGGAGCAGCTGATTTAGGGTATCTGAATTGGGGCATAGTTATTTGTTTTTATTATTATGTTTTTAAACATGTAAGTTCCTGAATTCTATTTTTGGGGAAACACGGTATACAGATTCTCAGTCATGTGCCTGGAGCAGCTGATTTAGGGTATCTGAATTGGGGCACAGTTATTTGTTTTTATTATTATGTTTTTAAACATGTAAGTTCCTGAATTCCTGGATTGGGGAGCTACCTTATGAGCTGATAGAAAGAATAAAGGGCTTTAAAACATTTCTTTAGAGTTTGGGAATTACCAGAGCTGGGAAAAGTGTGTTACAAAGAATTATGTAGCTAAGATCATAGACACTGGAATCACACAGAATTTAGCTGAATTCTGTCTATGTCGTTTACCAACTGTGTGACCCGGAATAGGATATTTAAACTTATTGAGCCTCAGTTGTGCTGTGCATAAAATAGGTATAGAAATACAAACCTCACAGCATTTTTATAAGGTCTCAATTATATATACATAAAAGTTGAACATACTATCTTTTGCAGAATAAACGTTTCATAAATAAGGAGCATTACATTCATATTAGTGTTATTACTATTGATAGCTTTATTGCTTAATTTGAATAATTATTGGTTATTTAGTAAAAAAATAATATTCAGATATATTCTAGACAGAGAATTCTTCCTCTACTATTGTAAATGAAAAATCCTAAATACTAATATAGTCATGGTGATTTATTATGTAACATTACTTAAAACTCTTCTTAAATATAAAATATTACATTTTTATTTAAAAAATTCCTTATTGGCTTTTATAGTAAATGTGTTGGATCTTTTTAATGCTGTCCAAGTTAGACTTAGGTTGAAGTTTTATAAAACAACTGGATAAATTAATGAAAATTATGACCATTCGGGAACAGAAATGATGACATTTTATGTGCAATGGAGTGTTATTATTATGGAAAATTTTTCAGCAGAAGATATTTAACCTCAATTCTGATTCTCTTGCCTCTTAAGAGTGACTGTTCTCCAATTATTGGACTCTCAACATCTCAGGTTATCTTTCTATAAATCAGGGATGTTTCCTGGTAATTCATTCTAAGACTAGTAAGATTATCCATGAGCAAATATCCTCAAAAACTGCTTCTTCTTCATGGCCACTTGAAAGCTTCAATTAAGCACTCCAAACCAGGAGTAAAATATGAGGTCACACCCTGTTAATAGCGAGTCACTGTACCCCTAAAACCGGTACCACATACGTATCTCACGTAGCATTGGTTAGATTACTTCTTCTCGGGCAGCAGAATGTGAAAGCCACTGAACCAAACCTAAATATTGGTTATTATTTATAAAATGAAACACTTTATTTTACTTGTAAGAAAGGTAAATTGTAGTAAATCTAGGTGTTACTAGGAAGTTTCTGATTAAAAATATGTGCATCCGTGCCTCTGCAAAAATTTTAGTCAATAAAAAGAACATCCAGATTCCTTTCACTTGCGTGTGTATCAGGAAAATGAATTGTCAGAATGAGACTCAAGTACTCGGCAGTAATTTGGCCTATTGAAAAATAATTAATGTTTTACATGACCAATAAAAAATGGTGAGGGAATGCTGTTTGGAATGACTACAACAGAAAAAAAGTGTTTCTGCTTAACTCTCAGTTAACCTGAACTTGATATTCTGTCATTTTCTGGAATAATCAAGGTTTATTACCTTTAAATTTAAACTACCATGATGTATTTACATTTCATGTTGGTCTGCTGCTATTTTTCCTCCACATGTATAACATCTATACACCTCCTCAAAAATTCTCTTTGTGAACGTCAATTACACAAACAAAATCAGGCATCTTTTTAAAGACATGTCGCCTCAAGCTTGATTTATTCCATTGTTATATTTGCCCTTTAATGTCTCATCTTGACAAGTGTTAGGATTGCCAATTCTGTCTTGGAAAGAAAGAATTATCTTCTGAACTAGCGTTTCATATTGCATAGTGGCCTCATCTTTAAGGAAAAAGATATATTCTATGGTATTTACAACCATTTTATAAGTTGTGACATACCTATAAAATATAAACTCTAACCAGAACAAAATAGATGCATAGAGGCACCCTGCCAGGTTTTTAAACAGTGTGCCATTGAAACTTCTAAAATTTATGCCTCAGCTTGGTGTTCCAAGAATGGCCGCAGATTTGTTTTATATTTTTATTGTCTTAATCTAAACCGATTAGGCCTTTATTATGTGCTTGCCATGTGGGCCTTGGGGTTCTTCTTGGAATCCCGATAGCCAACTTAATTTTTTTACATGTTTTTAATTTTGAACCAATTCAGTTAATTTAAAAAATGAGTATTTTTTTTTCTCCTTTGGCTGAAGGTAGCCTTTAAGAAAGGCATGATGAATGCAGCTTCAAAACAAAAACATAATAAGAATTTTATTTACTATAGTATTAATAACAAACCCTTTAAATTAGTAATTCTTTACTTACAATGACCATCATGTCCACACCTTTTAAATAATTCCATTTTTGAGGAGTGATATCACAAAAGAAAGAAGATAAGGCCACCTAAACTCTAAATTTCTCCCATTTCCAAGTTTGTCTTCCACATCTAAGATTTCTTACGACACTTTGCCTGTTCAGGGATATTCATTGCTTAAACAAGACAAAGTAGATAGTATTATGAATCTTTCCACTCCCTTTGCCACTTGACAGATAAAGCTGCTCTTATTACTGTTACAAGTTCACGTCCAAAGTGAATTTGCAACGCTCTATCACCAGAGTGATCCTGTTTCCATTGCTGCATCTGTCACTGGAAACCAAACTGAAAGCGGGCTTCCAAACGTACCAGCCATTTCCTAAGCACTCCCATATTATCTTCACTGAGTTGAACCATTAAGAAAAATCTAATCCCATTTTTGTTTGTCTCTCTTACGATAGGAACTAAAAGACATTGAGTCCTCCCAATTCCCTTTGGCCCTGAGTGCTGGGCCAGTTACACACAGGAAGATGGGCTTTAGATGTTAGGTCACACCCCACTGCACTCCTCTGCGGGCTTCTCACAGGGACCAGTTCTTCTTTGAAGCTCAAGAAGCAGTTGCTTTTCTACCCTTTTGGCAATTGCTCTGTTAAAAGAAAAGGCAGATACCACACATCTTTGAAGCCGGTGATGTTCTGCTACCAGACAAGTAGGATTTCTGTGAAATCCCAGCTCTTTTCTCATGAGTGCATGTTCATTTTTCTTCCCTTGATGTGAAATTCCTCCAATCTCTCAATTTCATCCCGTTTTATTTTTTAAATTATAAAATACGGTATCATGAGTCATGTTGCTATTTCTTTAAATTATATTCTTGGCATACAACAGGAATGCTCAAATGAATCATCCAAAGAATACATATGCTATTCTCTTCTAAAGAATTGTTATTTTGTCTGGTGCTTCCCATAAGTATTTGTGCCTACTATGCAAGGAAGGGACAGAGCACTTCCTCATTAGGACTGATTAAACACTAACAGCTTCTGACAGACTGAGCCTCCAAGTCTGAGATTGACACAGAGCCAGGGAGACACAAAGGTAGCAAAAAAGACTCAGTGCTGCTGTCTTTTGGCTACTTAATTGCTACCAATGGGTTGTTTTCTAGCGCTTCTCTCCTTTCTGCTAGTGAACTGCAGGGCTTCCAACAAGAAGTTTTGCTGAAGTATCTTAGGCACTAAAGTTTATAATTGACCCTTCCTTAAGTGATGTCCCAGTGAGCTAGACTTTGAACAGTATTCATCACTTTCAGTAAAACAAGAAGCAACTATCAGAGGTCTGTCTAAGCTTTTAGGTTTCTACTAACCCAGAGTGTGACTACTAATTCACAGGAAATACTAGTGATACAGTGAAAATGGGAGCAGACTGGGCATCAGAAGCAGAACTCTCTCGTATTCTCTATTCAGTTGAAGGCAGTGCAACCTGCAGATACACACCAGTCGATAGCTGGGGTGTTGGTGGGGTCATGCTTTACTCTCTCATTTCTCTACGCCAATCACAAAATCCTACTTATTTTGCCTTTTAAATATTTTTTCAACTCTCTCACCTTCTTACCATTGCTTTTTAATTCAGTCCTTTGTTGTCTAACAATGAAACTTATCCTCTAACCAGTTACCTTGCCTCCCCAGCTTGTCCCATAGAATCCATTCTCCACACAACCCATTCATCTGCCTAAAAGACAAATCTAGTTATATTAATTCCATCCATAAAAAATTGTCATGGTTCCCATCTCTCCAAGATAATACCCAAAATACTTAATAGTGGTGTCAGGGTACTTAGTCCCCTCTTTTGCAACTCACTTCAGTCTAGTATCACTCTAATATTCACATATTTTTTCCACGCACATACTATGTAGCTTGCCTCTGCACTCTTCTTCATGTTGGTCCAAAATGCCCTGTCCTCCACCTACCCATCTTTTACTTGCTAATTACTTCTATCCTTGGACTCAGCTCTGATAAGCATCCTTCAAGAGGCTTTGCAGACACTCCCCACCCCAGTACAGGTTAGGGATTCCACATCCATGTACCCTTTGGGTATTATTGGCACCCTTATTGCATTTGAACGTCTGTCCCCCTTGACTATGAGTTCCTTAGAGGCACACTTTGGTTTTTGTTGTTGTTGTTTTTATTTTTGGGTTTGTTTTATTTGTTTGTTTGTTTGTTTGTTTTGATTTGGTTTGGTTTTGCCTTCTTAGTCTCGTTGCTTGTTGCAGTCTTAGGGGCATTGTTTTGGTGCTCATATATCATTTTCTGTATGAGTGAATCAGGGCTGCCCTGATATATGCCAACTGTGGGATCCTGGGCAAGTCACTTAACTGCTCTGAGTTTCAGTGTTCTCATCTGTTCAATTAATGAATGTACATATAAACATCAATGAGTTGATAGGAAATAAGCAAAATTATTATATTGTCATAAAAGTGGTGTGTGGATTATAAAGTGCTTATGTAAAAGCAATTGTTGCTAAGATTATTTTTCTCATCAGCTTCAAAAACGATTAAAAATCCGTCAGATTCCCAGTAATAGTGATTTTGTCCATAGAGATTTATTTATTTATTTATAACTGATTAATGTAGAGTTTGGTAATTGTTTTACTTTTCTGCAAAGACAATTTTCTGTACTCCTTGATATTGAGATCTGCCTTTGAAAATTACTCCTAAATATTTCTTTGAAAAGTGTTTCAGAGAGACATCTTTTTTATTCTTCTGCTGTTAGCAAACATTCTGTAGAGCAGAATAAATAGCACAGTCTTTTCTGATAGACACACTTGCAAATGTGCAAGTTATTAAATTTCTGATTTTAAGTTTTCTCATTAGTAAAATGGGGCTGAAAATGTCTCCATAAGATTGTTGTGAGGATTAAATGAGTTCATGCATAGGAAATGTTTAGTATATTCTTTGAAGCAGTTAAATGCTTAATGAAAGTAGAAATGATGCTGATGTAAAGGTGAAAGAGGTCACTTGAGTGATGTGTTTTTGTCTGTGTCCGAGTCAGCACTTCAGGTACCTTTAGTGCTCGCAGCTGCCAATCACTATAGAACAAGGTTCAGATCTGAGTCATGTGTGCATCTCCCAAAATACTTTACACAGATGTACAGTAAACACAGTGTTTCATAAACAATGACTATCAAGTCTTCCGTAACTGTGGTTAATGTATGTCAATTTTTATTCTAGTTCCTCAGGCAACAACAGATAAGTGAATTATAAATTTAAAAAAAATCTGCAGTTAGTTAAAAATCCTTTTTGTTTGTCTTAATTATGTGTATTGATACACATACATACATATGCATTTGAGACCCAAATAATGAGTTTGGATTTTTTTGGTTAAACACATCTATAATTAACATAATTTCCTGTAATCCTTAAGCATAATTATTATCCCTCCTGGTATGTTCAGTGCTGCTACATTTCCTGATAGAATCAATAACACTGAATCCCTTCACTGCTCCTTCCATAAATATAGTCCATCTATTGGAACAATTGAATTAACTGGAGATAAAAATAATTTGGATAGATAGGCCCCAGTAATAACTTCCATATAATTTAAAACTTTAATAGTCTTGAAAATGGATCAGAAAGCATAATCCGTTAAAAGAAATGTGCATCTGTGCATTTGACCGTTTTCTAAGGTGTGAAGTAACAACTTTGAAGATAACCGAACCACATGTTAATTTTATACAGTGTAACATGCTCCGTGCCTGTGTGGATTTTTTTTTTCTTCTCTCTCTCTCTCTCTCTCTCTCTCTCTCTCTCTCTCTCTCTCTCTCTCTCTCTCTCTCTTTTATGGATTGCTAGGTAATTATTTCAGAATGTAAAATTAAAATTTAGGTTCAAGTCAAACAATATAGCTTACTGTGGATTTTATTGCCAGTACTAGGGGATAAACTTTAATAAACTTGCATTCATAAGCAACTCTGGGGGAAAGAAGGCCTATTTTGTAAATTGGTGGTTTCCATGTATGGGGTTCACTATGTTTAGCTTTCTATCAGCATATGAGATCTTTGTTGTAAGAGTCATATGACTTTTTAGAGCTCGTATGCTATCTAGGCATAAAAGAAGTAATGGGAGAAAAAAACTGGGCCTTTCAGTTCTGAATTTCCTTTCTTTGATGTAGACTTCATTTAAATCATTTGTTGGAACAGTTTGCTTCAATTGCTGATTTCAGAAAAGCTGGCAGTATAATAGTACATTGTTTCTGACCATTAACGCGGTTATTTGAGTCGGAGCCAAAACTAATAGTGTCAAGGGGCTTTTTTGCAGGTTCAAGTTAGGTTTTAGTACAATCCAAGACCCTGGTTAAGAACTGTGAATTCATCAACATTTTGATGAAACACATATTATAAAGCTCTCAAAGCTTTACTTGATGACTTTAAGAACCTTGATGTGTGTGTGACATGTTTGCCAGACTAACAAGATAGAGCAGACTGGTTCACTGGGGAATGATTCTTCATGACATATGGCAATAATCCACAAAGGCCCAGGAAAATCAGTAGTTCTCTAGTAAACAGTGCTTCAGGGCTTGGGGGATATTTACATACAAATATATATTAATAACATTTTATATTATAAGAATAGATTTCATATAAATGTGTAATATGTAAATATATATATTTGTGTATTGTAATACATACACATTACAATGTTATATTTATTTGCCACCTCCTGTATGTATGTATTGCTACTTTTAATGCTGAACTCAAGAGTCTTATTCAAAATGTCTCCTTTATAGGATTTGTTGTGGATTTTTTGGTTGTTGTTGTTATTGTATATTTTGTAGTTAAAACAATGGCTTAAAAAAAATCAACAGACAATTTTAAGGGCGGATAAGGAAATGAGATTTGTGATTGTAAAAAGAAAACCCAAAAAGACAATGTGTTAGTGGAGCCTTTTAAAGAATCAGTGCTGCCAGCTGAGCTCTTTGTGAGCTGGCTGAAAGTAAAATGCCATCAGCCAAGAGGTTGAATGAAGTCCCACTACAGAATTTAACAAGAGAATGATTTGTGAGAATGGCTCCCTCTCCTAACTCTTCTGATCCAGGGGCGTAAATAGGACGCTGAGCTCCAATCCTGCTGGTTTTTTATGCTACTTTATTTGATTGAGACCCAGCAGCATTATGGCCTATGATTCTTTTCCTTTTTTTTTTCTTCCCCTTGGTAAGAAGGATAATGTGAAGAACTTCTTCTGTTCTTACAGCCTTTCAGAAATAGCCGTTTTAACCCTAATGACCGTTGAAGATGTGACATTCTCTTAGATTTCTTTCATTTACTCATAAAGGTTTTTGGTTGCTTTCAGTTATTTCAAACAAACTGATGTAAATCTTAAAAGTTAATCAAAAGGAAAAGCATTCAGCACACGACCTTCCTACAGAGAGTTTGAAACACTCTCTTAATGTGTGTGCCAAGCAAGTATTTAAAGAAATGAGTAGAGCAGTCAGGTCCAAGAAATAATTGATACATAAGATGTTTCTGTGACAAATAATGACACAGCACCACACTAGTAAATAGCACACCGTGGGCTTTTCATCGCAACATTCTGAGCTTCTCTTTGATTTATTCATCTACATAACAGTGTGCAAGGTTTTCTCGTGGCCCACTTATATAGACGTATGACTTAGCAACTGTCTTTAACAACCTACATTCTGAAATAATGGCATCAACGTGGGACTCTGTAATTGAGTTGTGTGAATCTGTCCAATCTCAATTACTCAGCCGGAGAATGAAACTTGGAGAAATACATTAGTTTTTTTGCTCTAATCATTGATGGGTAGCTCATTTTCAAATATTAGACACATTGCTAAGAATCTCACGTAACCATAAGACTGAAATATTTTGTAATATTGTGTATCATTTAATGTAAAATAATTAATCCTAAATTAATTCACATTGATATATTCTATTTTATCTAGAATTGTTAGTATATAGTGATTGAGATAATTCATTGGTTAGAAGAGAATAATCACAAAGCAAATAATTGTAGTCTATTTGACATTAAGGATACCTTTTTCTTATGATGAACCTTAGATAAATTAAATATGCCAAACAATTGAAAAGCTGGCTATGCATCCATATGTATTGATTTTTTTTATTATTATTTGCTTACTATCATTTTAAATATTTTATAGGTATACACAACATTAATACTTATACTGGGGTGGATTGATTCTTGCAAATTCACAAATCTTCCAGTATATTCCAAACAGCAGGGTCATCCTTAGACTAGTTACACTTTACAATTGTCTAGAAGCTGGCATCCTTTGAACCTTATTTCAGTCACATAAAAGTATGATATGTTTTTTAAACATTATTTTTAGAAAGATTCTGTATAAATTGGAAGTGACTACTTTATAATATCGTACGTAAAGTTGGCAAAACTGATAAAAATACCATGAGCACTTTAATTTGCTTTTAACCTGTTAAAATAATCCTGTTATTCTCAGAATTTGATAAATAATGTGCTAGTATAAACACACCTGTAGAAAATACAAAAATATGTTTAAGACAAAATATAGCTCAGTAATTGCTTTATAACACATTTGTGTGGATGGGAAAAACCATAAATGGTCAGTAAAGTTAGCCGTAGCTTTAGGACATTTATTTTGTGTGATCAGTGTTAGTATGAGAGACATTAGGGCATTGCACAATTAAAACTGATAGATATGGCCATTTTAGAAAGGGGCTTTTAAAAAGTTAACTTTGTGTATGGTAGAATAGTTTTTCAGTGCTCTTTTTTAGGTAATTAGTAAATGTGCTCACCGCCCAAAACTAACCTAAAGTAATCTGATTATAGTACATTTTTGCTTAAACATTTTAGGATTGTTTGTTGTATTTCTGAGAAGAATGCCATTGGTATTTTGATAGGGATTGCATTGAATCTGTGGTTTGCTTTGGGTAGCATGGTTATGTTAATGATATTAATTCTAATCCATGAGCATGGTATATTCTTCCATTTATTTGTGTCCTCTTCAATTTATTTCTTCAGTGTCTTGTAGTTTTCTAAGTACAGGTATTTACCTCCTTGGTTAAATTTATTCCTAGGTATTTTATTCTTTTTGATGAAATTGTAAATGGGATTGTTTTCTTAATTTCTCCTTATGATTGTTTGTTAATAATATATAGGAATGTGACGGATATCTGTATACTAATTTTGTATCCTGCCACTTTACTGAATTATGTGGATTCCTTAGGGTTTTCTGTATATTTAGTATCATGTCATCTGCAGATAATGACACTTTTACTTTTTCATTTCCAATTTGGATGTCATTTACTTCTTTTCCTTGTCTGATTGCTTTGGCTAAGACTTCCAATACTATATTGAATAATAGAGGTAAGAGTGAGCATCCTTTTTCTTTTCCTAGTCTTAGAGGAAAAGTTTTAGCTTTTCACCATTGAGTATGGTGTTAGCTGTGGGCTTATCATATGTAGCTTTTATCAAGTTGAGGTAAGTTCCTTCTATACCCACTTTGTTGAAAGTTTTTATCATAAATGGATGTTGAATGTAAATAATTTCTTATTGAAAGTTATTTTGTTTAGGTGAAGGAGCCAAAACATTTCAGAACCAAAATTACATTAGAATAAAGTTTAACTTAAAAAAAAGAAAAAGAAAAAGAAAAAAGACAAAAACAAGCAAGTCATGCAATGTAGTAAAAAGAGAAAGGATTTTAAGAGCTCTGCAGACCTGAATTCCAATCTTCCATTTCTTACCTGATGTGCAGCCTCAAGAAAGTTAATCTTTACTCGCCACTCTTTGCAAAATTGGTATATTAAAATCTTTTCTACTGATTTTCTGGGATGGTTTCTAGCGTATGATGTGACATAGTTAGCTAATATTGAGGGCTCTTCATTAAACTGAGATGCACAAAGGTGATGTGACATATGCAGGATAGACCTGATTCATTTTGAAGAGGATCTTGATCCAAAGTTGTTTAAGTGTCAGTTGAGTAATTTTTTTATACCATCATGTACCTTAACTGTAGACCCTGCATGAACTGTGCCATTTGAAGATAGGTGTTCCAAATTTTCAAATAAACAAATTCTTGAGCGCTTTCTGTGTACAAAACAATATACTGGGCACTGTGAAGGATGCACAAATAAGTAAGGCATGGCTCCTGCCTTCATGGAGCTTATTACAGCCTAGTGAAGAAGAGAGATATACACAAGTATCTACAGTATCAGCAGAATGTAAAAAGTGTATTTGTGAAGATTTAGTTATGCCAGGTGGGGAGAAAGTGCTTTCAACTTGGCAATTTGGTCACTCTTTTAACAGACGTTTATATTACAATGTGGGTGATGTCCTCAGCTTCATAAGTGCTAGAGAAATTATAGCAAGCCAAATAGTTAAACGCTTGCCATCATGAAGTGTACAGGCTAGTTTGGAAAGCAGACATTTATAGAATAATCACACAAATATGTAATTTTAAAGTATAATAAGTGCTCTGGGAGAAAAGTTAAGGTTGCTTTGAGAATATGTAGTATTCTGGTAAGATTTAGTATCAAATTTAGAGGTAGCTCCTTCAAGACGTATTTTTTTTTTTTAACTGAGAGCTAACATGATTAGAAATTTAATAGGTGAAGGGGGATTATCCTGGGATACAGCATAAATAGAACCAGAGGTAAGATGGCTATGATATATTCAAGGACTAAATTAAGGCCTATGGGGTTAAGTTAGGGAGATACAGGATGAGAGGTGATAGATATGAGAAGACACTGCAGAGCTATACACGTAGTAATCCCATGTTAAGGATTTTGCTCTCTATTTTGAAAGCATTGGGACCATATTGAAGGGTTTTAAGCAAAAATGTACTATAATCAGATTAGTTTAGTTTAGTTTTGTTCTTAATCACTCTGGCTACATTTTGAAATTAGATTAAACACAAGAGGGTAGTTCAGGTGAGCCCAATTGGATAACTTGGGCCAGAGTGGTAGGAATAGAGATCAACAGAGAAGGAAGGAATGGAAAAATAGTAATGGATCGTTTATCATAAGGAGGAGGGAGAGGAAAGATCTAGGTTTCAGGCTTTCTAAATTGATTTATGGAATATTACCAGCAAAATTATGCTCCTGAGATTCTACGTCAGGTGGCATACACTTTTTCATAGATTGCTGGTTAGTTGAATTTCAATTTCAGACTCTTTAGTAGGCAAGTAAGTAAATTGCACAATTTAATAACTACTTTTTGTTTAAGTTGTCACTTTTTTAGAAGTGGGAGGAAAAGAAAAAGAATATTAACTTTTTCCTGAGTATCTATAATGTGAGGTATTGTGCCAGGCACTTTTTATATATATTTGGAGGAAATAATTATCTGTTACTATTCTGTTAAATTTTGGATTGAACAGCAAGGTTTCTCAGTCCTCGCAATATTGATATTTTGAGCTGGCTCATTCTTTGTTATGGGGCTATCTCGTGCACTGTAGGATGTTTATCAGCATCCCAGGCCTCTGTCCACTAGATGCCAGTAGCCCCACCCCACCCTCACCCCACTTCATTTGGGACAGCAGAATTGTCCCCAGAACCATCGATCTATAGAATAAGGTAATTTTGAGTAGAGGGGAAAAGTTCATAGCATTTGACGTATCCATTAAATGTATTCTGAAAATGTTCCTCTTAACCACTCTATTTTTATGTCTGAAAAGTTGAAAGACATAATGACAGGCTTTTATGTTAAACTCAATCTTTTTGCCCAAAAAGAAATCATACCTCGTGTTAAAATATCCTAACGGTTTTTAATTGTTTCAGATATTATCATTCATGAGTATCTATGCATATAATTTCTCTAGTATAAAAGTGACTGCATTTTGTCAGTTCACATGTAGAAACTTCACTACTTAAAAAGTTGAGTGTTCCTCTGTTTTAATAAAAATGTGTTTCTTCCCCAAAAAATCTTAAACTTACTACTTTTACTCACTCCATTCATATTCTTCTGGAATGTGGTATTTTCAGTTCTAGTCTACCAGATTTGTGAATTGAACCCTGCTGTTCAAAAAGCACTATAGTATATGAGAATAAAAAATAAATCACATCAATTTAAGGATTCATTAGAGTTTAGTTGCCAATAGTAAAAACTAATATGTGTGAATCAGCAGAAGAATTCCTTAGTTAAGGTGATATTTTTTTTTTTTGTAACCCATTCAGGAAAACTGCTGTTCTCTGGTGTTTACTAGTAGGATTGGTTGTACAATAGATAAGTTTGCTAACTATGAAATCTTCTATAGATTCATTCTAGGAGTTGAATATTTAAATTATTTTAGATTCAAATGCTATGGCAGTCTTCTGTCATTTCATTTTAAAATAATTGTATGACCAAAGCCAAGAGTGAAGAATCTCAACATTTCATATAGCTTTTGAAGCCATTAAGCTTCAAAAAATTGAGATCTCAGTGTAAAAATACCAAATCTTAGTAATAATGTGCCAATTATGCAAATACTTTACTTTCTTGCAATTTTCTGATCTTTTTGGGATTTATCTTATGAGCTATATATATAGAGCAGTTCATCAACTTAAGGTGATATGAACTGAAAGGAATATATTTGAGGGCATTTGTATACACATAATTACGGGAAAATATTGGGAGCAGAGGGCTATATCCATTCTCCTGCTTTGCCTCTGTATTTCCATATTCTTAAAATCATAGCATAGAAAGCACTTTGAATCAACTGCTCTTTTCCTTTACCAGACATAGTTGTAACTAAATTGTTGTGGCCAAATGGATATAAATCCCATTTTTAAAGATCGCTGAGACATCACAGTTGGCATCCAGTTCATGGTTCAGTGATCTTTACTGTTAACTGCTTCTTTTCTATACTTTCCTTAAGTCATTCATGCTATTATTTAGTCCCATTATCTTCTTCTCTTCTGGCCTAAGTAGTTATCAAGATTGGCTGGTCCCTGTATTTATTAGACCTAATCTGAAGAGTTCTTAAGAGTCTGTCCAGCTGATTTATTTTTTTTTAGGCCAAAAAAGTCTCTTCCTCAAGGTTTTTCAAACATTTAGCATCTTTCTGACTCATGTCTCCTGAATATGAGTATAACAAGCAAGTAGAATAAATAAGTTTTCTTTTTCCCTTCCCCCTTCCTCCCTTTCTTCTTTCCTTTCTTCCTCTTTTCCTTCATTCCAGTTTTGCCTCCTTTCTCTCCTAGCTTAGTTTATTTATACCGAAAGATTATTGCCTGAACAATATACATTCTTAGAATACAGAAGATTTCAAAGTAAGTAATCTGGAGCCTTTTCATGTAACATACAAAAAAGAAAGAAAGTCTCTTATTTTAAGTGTGGGTATGTGTGTGTGTGTGTGTGTGTGTGTGAGAGAGAGAGAGAGAGAGAGAGAGAGATGCTAAATTCTCCTAAGCTTTTTAAACAGTTGTGTTTTTAAACTATTAGTATATATTCGTATTGTCTCCAACGATTTTAAAGAAGGCTATTATTTTTCTCTTTTAGACACAAAAAGGAACAAGTGTTTTATGATTACATAATTTGTATGTATTGTATAAATGTGTATATATATATATATATATATATATATATATATATATATATATACATATATATATATAGACTTTCCATAACTCTTTCCCTCGCTACCAAGAAAATATAGTGTAGGTGAAAATACTGTGCTATCTATACAAACTCAGTCTTGTGGCAAGTTCTCCAATCCCTTATCTTTTTCCAAAGTTGCTATGTTAAAAAAGTTAAATGCCAGGTTTCAATCTCTTAAAAATATATTTATTTTTAAAAGTGATTTTGACCTTCCTATTTGACATATTTGCCTTAAAAATGATATTTGTGAAAATATTATTCTCATGTTTCAAAAAGTATTATTTTATTCTATTTATAATGATTTCAAGTGATGTAGTTAAAATTGGTTGACCCTTAAGAAATGATTACATTACTTGTTTTTTCAAAAGGTGAACTTTTCAAGATGCTTAAAGTCTGTTTTCTTCTCACCTGTTAGTTTTCTATGTCTTTTTAAAACTATAGTTAAATATTCTTAAAAGATTTTTAATATCATGAAGAATTCTTTCAAAGGCGTTTTTATATGTGTGTAGTAATGCTTTTGGTAGTAATGATTTTAGGTTAAACAATTATGACAGTGTAAATGTGAAATCAAATGCATTGTGTGTCATATTGTGTATAGCTCTCCCCAAACTGATTAACCCGTAGGAAAATTTGTACAGAGACTTTGATTTAGTCAAGAGGTCTGGAAGGCAGTCTCTGGTTAGTCATCTGTGACCTTGAGAAAGCTATTTAACAATTTAGGCTCTTCGTTTCTCATGCAGAAAGGATAGGGTTAGACTGATAAGTTCTAAGGTCACTTCCAGCAGTAACATTTTAGAGTTTTATTGTTTTATTAGAGGTAGACACAGACAAGCTTTTCCTCCTTCTTAGGGAAAAAGGGAGTAGGGATCGAGGTGTTCCCAGCCTTTAAAGCAGAAAGAAGATAAGAGTTCTGAGGTGTAGGAGTGAAGCCAGTCATAAATCCCAAACTTCAGCACATGACGAATGAACAGAATCTGCTTTTCTCTGGTTCTTTCTGGACATACCGAACTGGACGATAATGTACGTGGCACGTTGGATAGAAGGTCCCTGTTCTCTGTCTGCAAAGACAACCTTTGACCTGACCCTGAGACAGATATGGAGAACAGGGAAATCTGAGAAAAACTTCAAGAAATTCCTGTAGTTTATGTTTTAGAAGAGGAAGTTTCAGATGATAATTTCCTTCAAATGAGTATAAGAATTGTATGTGAAGGATACTAATGGCATTTATTTGTTTACTGAAACTAGAACAAATGAAATGGGAGTAAAATTGTGACAGATAGGTTTTCACTGAGATAAGAATCATTTCTTGAGAATCATAGTTGTTAAAAGCCAAAATGATATTCAAAATAGGGTTTTCTCAAAATTTTCTGATTTTTGAGAAGCTTCTATGTTAAATATTGATCTGCGATAACTTTTAGTGTCCTTAATAGACTATGGAATATTTTCCAGCTATCATTTGTCATTGATGTGATATGCAAATGGTTAGTCTGAGGTTTTTAAACACATTGGATTTTAGTGAATAAAATATTTAATTCCTATGACTCAATTGCTGGTAAAACCTATGCAAAGAAAAAGCACTTTTTAAGTGAGCTGTTTCTTAGCAATTTTCTTATTTCTAAAAGTATTGGATATTTTTGAAATGTTTAAGGAATTTTAAACTACTGAAAATACATGACTAGAAAATATTTATGGATCATTCCTCTGGTCTCTGTCTTTAAATAAGGCTTGGATCAGTCCAATTAGATCAATTTATTTTCACAGATTCCTCCAAAAGATGTTTCTAAAACTTTTTTTTTTTTTTTTAAGCAAAATTCTGTTACTAAAGGTTGTCGGGCTCTCTCTTTTGTAGTTTCTAAATATTTCTTCCTGTCATTTAAAAGACATTATCATTGAGGTTTCAAGAAGTGTAATCAAGTTAGATCCACTCTGTGTTTTAAAATCTGGATAACATAGCTGATGCTATGAAAAAGATTATGTTTGAGTAAGTGAGAGATATTTTTTTTCTTTTCTTGCCTGAGGAAAAGCAGAATTATGCTTAAAGATTTTTTTGTTTTGTTTTTTAAGAATAATAGATAAAGACAAATTATTTCACTCACATTGAAGACAACTTGGGAGTTAAAATATGTTTTTGAGTTTCCTTTAAATTTTGCATGTGTGATAACAACAGGCAGGATAACTTTTGTCTCTATTTTAAAGTTTACCATTTCACAGCAGCAGTGCTTAGCATAGTTCATTTACTTAAACTACAGAGATGTATATCAAGTCTAATTAATTTTGACTTGCTGAAAGACACAGGGATTATTTGATTAAAGTATATTGTGGGTGTCTACTGGACTATTATGAAAAAATTCTGCATTTGACAATCATAATTACCTTTAGTTCTAAAAGAGGAAAACAAAAGAGTCACTTTCCAGTATTTAAACTGTGTATTACTTGATATGTGAAAACACTCAGTGTTGCAGCATTGAAAACAATATGTTTATGACTTTATTAGATAGGGTTGTAAAGTGTTTTTCCTGTTTTCAATATGTATTCACATTTTTTTCTATGTGTCTTCTCAATTAAAAATATGCAAGAATTTAAATGTAACACCTTTTAATAACTTTGCTACTCAACCGATGGTCATAGACCAGCAGCACCTGGGTGCTTGTTAGAAATGCAAAATCTCAGGCCATATTCCTGACCTATGGAATCATAATCTATGGAATAAATCAGATTTAAGGGTGATTTTGTATGCAGATTCAATTATGAGAAGCACGGGTTTAATAGAATATTATTGGCAGCATTAACCTTTAAAAAATTAATCTGATGATGGTGTTATAGAATTTAACACTTCTTTATCTTTGGTTTATATCCTTAATTTCTATATTATGTAGCATTAGCAATTAAAATTTATAGTGTTTTGTAAGCCCCTTGCATGTGTAGTTACCTAACTCTGTTATCTGGTAGCAAAATGTAAAGTCATTGAAAAGTGTTTTATAATTTTATAGTTGTCATCCATTGTAGCTTTGCCATTTAATCATTGAAGAGATTTTAAGATTCATTTCTATTTTTCTTAAATCATTCATGATTACACTTAAAATGCTAACAAATATTCATTTGTAGACAGTATGAACCATCTATCCAAATATTAATGTGTTCTTTATTTTTTTTAAAAAAAGGTCATTGTTAAGTCAAATCTTATTACTTTCTCTGTTTCGTTTTGTTTCTTTATTTTTATTTATTCCATGTTTTCTTTTTGTTTTGTTTTAGTTGGGTCTGGTAAGTTGACATTTTATTGGCCATCTTCTAATCACCGTGTCACTGTGACTGGAACTTCTCTTCCCCTTTCCATCCATACCCTTCCATGTCCTTCAACCAATCAGCCTCCATGTTTCACTTGTCATTGGCCACAAAGACAGTCTGCACAGAATAAAGTCTGCAGGAAGTATGGGTAACTGACAAAAAGTAAAGGTAATGGGGTTGCTAATTTTATGTCTGATTAAATGATGTGTGATCTGCATCCTTTTATTTTTTCTCTCCTTAAATGAGTGATAATAAGTGATATGAGTATCTTGGTTAAGTACTATTTCAATTTGTATCTCATAAAAGAAACAAACAAACCAAAATAGATACCTAGAAAATAATTTGGGCTTCTTTTTTTAGTCCAAAATATGTTTATGTATTCATATTTGTCTGAGTTTTTGTAACTGTTGTTCAATAATAGTCATTAAAAGTCCTTTGCTGAGTAACCTTGACCTTAAGGCAGTTTGCACTCATTTTCATTTCTATGTGTCAGATAAATTTCATTTCTTGTAAGAAATAACCACATGATGTGTTCAAAATATGTTAAAGTTTCCTTTGATAAACATTTGTCCTCATATAAATTGTCATTAGGTTTCTAAATACTTTCCTGATTAGTATATTGGGGAAGGTCCATTCACTTCTTTAAGGATGCTTAAACACTATATTTGGAGAATTCTGCATGAGTATGCTAAGTGGTATGCCAGAGTATAATTTTGACACTAAAATAATCTCCCTATTTTTTAAGTTAAAACACTACACAAATATTATAAAGGTGTTACTTCATACTAGTACAGATAGGATAGATTGTTCATTAAGGGTGTTGCAATAATGGGCTATTTGAAAAAATAGCTTTCTATATACTACCATATATTAGAAAATATAGATGATTAAAATTTAAACATAAAAAATAAAGAAAAAGTAAAGGATGAGAATGGAGGTGAATATTTATATAATTTGTATATTATACAATCTATATTATAATTTTATTGATAGAGTAACAAAAATGCAAAACCAGATTAGAAAGACTGTTAAAAAATGGAAAAATAAGTGTATCTATAATACATAAGAGAAATGGATAAAATTTTAGCCTATCAACAGTTCTTAGAAATAAAAAAGATGAGCATATGAACACAATCTGCACAACAAGTAAGATATCAGTGACACGGTCATGTCAAGATAAATGTTTAAGATCACTGATCTAAACATGCTAATTAAGTGGAGATTCTATTCTCAATTTCATGAAGATATTGATGCCCTGTGTTTGTGAGGTTTGGGAGGAAAGTACCCTATTAGAGAAAGCGTCAGTTGGAATAATCTTGAATATAATTGAGAATGATGTTAATCTCACCACTATTTTAATAATGAAAGTTATAAACCATCCACATTTAAAACCAACTCATTGCTTAAATAATTTAAGGTAATCTGTATATAAATTATTAAGCAGTCATTAAAATGATACTGTAAGATAATATTTTAAAACAATATGGTCCAATTTGCATGGCTGAATTACAAGGTAGTTTTTCTTTTCTTCTTTGCTTGTCTAATTTTCTAAATTTTCAGCACTGACCATATGTGACATTAATAACATGATTATGTATTTTTAGTCATGTCAAGTATAAATGTTGTAGCCTTAAAATATTTCAACATTTCATCATAAACATCATATAGAGGCATATGATGAATGGCCTTCTCAATCTAAATAGATAGGTGATGCTGACAGATTGATAGATATGCATATTTAATCCATTTAAATTATATTTAGAGATATTTAGCATACATGGAGAAAAGATTTTTTTTAAGTTATATTTCTAAAACATGTCTTGTGGCTGATGTCACTGTTGACATTGGCTCAAGAATCTGCCTCCATAATATAGTAAATTCATTTTCAGGCAAAAATCCTGTGTGGAAGGATTGCTGCAGGATACATATCGTTAGCATAAGAGTTTGTATCCCTTGTTCCCAAGTAAGTCTTTGAGGTTTGAGGAAAGCTGGCATTTTATAAAAGAAACATGGATTCTGACACACATTATTAGACATGCTTCTGAGACAGGAAAGAGACCACCCGAAGTTTTTACTTGTCTAAGTGGTTTAAACACTTATATTTTCCTACTCAAATTCCCTACATATTGGAAAGTCATATTCGCCCATTCATTTAATTAATCCTTTGGTTTTCTTTCATTGAAACAAACCAAAGTCTCTCTGGCTTTCGTGTATTATCCAGTCAATCATTTCAGGTTTTTCCCTTTGATATCTACCTCAATTATTCCAACCCTTAACCAAAGAATCAAATGTTCCTGTATGGATGTGTATGGAGGAAAATCCCCAAGCGACAATGCACATGCCTGTTATTATACCTGGATAATGATAGTGTTTGTTAAATTCATGAGTAAACCACTCAATTACAATCAGAGTTTGAAAAAACAAATTATAAGCTAGAACTTCAGCATTACCAAATTGAACTTAAACTCTACCTCCTAAATTTGTATTTTCTTCCCTATAAGTTACAGGACATTTAAGGGCATTTGGCCTGATTTTTCAGGTCTCCTATAATTTTCTAGTCAAATGGTATAATTTCTACTGAGCCTCAATTAAAAATAAAAAGGGAGTATAGAATACGTTAGGCTATCTAATTGCTTTCTTCAGTTTTGCCACCATGGAATCTTTGGGCAAGTTGTTTTCATATCCCTTTATTTAAGAGGTTTATATTTCAATTAATATATGATTTATAAAGTGTATATATGATATATATCACACATAGTTGTATATATGTGTTAGGTACAGTTGATCAGAAAACATACCCTTTTAAATCCTCACCTTCATTAACAAAGAAATCATATTCTTGTGAGCAGAAGGGAGCATTTGTGGACATAATCTGAAAATAATTTTCTGATGTATATTCACTTTACGGAATTATCCTAAGTGACTGACATGAGTAACTAAAGTACTTTCAAAGAAAATGTTAGAAACAATGGAACAGTCTTAAAAAGTGGATTAGAAGAACTCTATCCTGTATAAACTGTTCAATGTCTGGCTTGAAACATTCACTTCAGTTTGAACTGAGACAAGAGGAGAGAATAATTAGGTGTTCCAGACAGCTGATAAGAAATGAATTTGAAATGTGTAAACAGTAGGTAAAAAGACTTACATTCAGTACACATTTTTCCAAGCATAAAGCACAGCCCAAAGAAGCATTTTTTTTTTTTTTTTTTTTCCAGGAGTGACTCCATCAGCACACCTAATGGTTTCAGCTGCCATTGCTCTCAATGTTAACTGACACAATTTTCTGACACTCTATTTACTGCTGGATGAAGTGGCCATTTAAGTCTGTATAAATCAAACAGTTTGGACAAAGCTGGCAGTATTTAGAATGTCAGGATGAGCAGATGTTTCAAATTTGCTCTTATTTCCATATATATTCTGTTTGAACATGCCCTTGCCTATGTAAATGAAGGAGGTATTTGACTCCACTATTGGTTTAAATTCATTTCTATACAAGTAATTGGACTGAGGATTTTAAATGTTACAACTTGCATGGTAGTATTTCAGGAGCTTTTGAGTAAAATTATTCTTAGGACCTGCCTACATCAGGAAGTCCTTGTGTGTATGATTCAAGTCCATTCACTTTTAAGCAACGCTACATGAGAAAAATAGAACAAATTTCAGGTGTATCATGAATGTCAAGGGTCAAATTGTAGCTGAAGAACTGTTTTTTAATATGGAGGTTAATTGTAGAAGATCAGGTAACATACACCTTTTCACGAAACAACTCTATTCCATTCTATAAATACGCATTTAACAATTTAGCTTCAATTGAATTAAGGATGAGAATTTGTACATCATGTACTGTAGTATGTAACGAGTTGTATAAAATAACGGCAGCACTGGCTTATCATCAAATTGTCTCAGGACGACTGCATGTTTTTGATTCAGTGTAATTTGTTTCATCTCCTTTAGAACCTCCGCATTTTGTTGTGAAACCCCGTGACCAGGTGGTTGCCTTGGGAAGAACTGTAACTTTTCAGTGTGAAGCAACTGGAAATCCTCAACCAGCTATTTTTTGGAGGAGAGAGGGGAGTCAGGTACAAACTTGGTCTGTTATTTCAATCAGCAAAGATGGGTGTCAGATACATAATTAAAAAACAACATATTATTTGGTCATATAGCTGTCACTTTCAGAGAATGGAGAAATCCCTGAGTATCCTAGAAAATTTTAGCAATGAGAGAGAAGACAGAATTTCCTTCATTGTTTTAATTCTCAAAGCAATATCCCCTGCCTAGTTTTGGTGCAAAGGGTAGTATATATATGTAGAATAGTAACTGTTTATTGTACATAATTTACCTTTATTGCCACATTTACAAAACACTATTTTTCTCAACATAATGTAAACAGTTATCATTTCTGTTATTCATATATCCTTAGTTATATATTAAAAGAGATTTACATACATTTAAAACAGATGATAATTTTCAGTGTAATTTATCTGAAAGTACCAGAAATCTGAAGTGTCTTTTCATTGCTTTATGTTTTAATTGATGTGTATGTGTTGTTTGTGTGTAACATATATAAATATATATATATAAAATTCATCAAACTATATGAAATTAGCATAGATCACATGTTAAATACAGTTCAGTATATTATAATTCTTTGAAAACTATCATATGTCATCAATATTTGGTGTTAAATCCTGCTGTCTAAACATTTCATAAACCATAATTTTCTATATACCTTGAAACTGGAATGTAGAGATCCATGCTGTTACAAACTCGAAGTTCACTATTGGACTTCAGCTTAATGAAAAGAAAATTTTGAAACAATTTTACTTTTAAAATAATAGCAAACTTTAAAATAGTTTTTAAAATGTAAGATTTTTTTTCCTTTCTCTTAATGGCTTACCTTCTTCAATAAAGGGAAACATTTCCCTTTTGTCTCTGATACTTGGAAAAAATGATTCTCATTCATTATTAATACAGTTGTTTCTAACCTCTGATTTTTTTGTGTAAATCAGTCTTGAGTGTGTTGTTTCATGGTCTTGCTTATACTGTGCTCATATAAATAACATATAGGTTATTTACTGACTGCTTTTACTAATTTTTGCAGGCAATGCTATCAAGTTTAATTTTGTTTTTTACTTTGGTAGGCAAATATTAACTTGATTATAGTATGTAGGCCTTCATTTGAGTTCTAGTATGTTGGTTGATTCTAACACATTACATTTGGCCTAAAAGGACTAAGTTTGTTGACAGCAAATTAATGACAAGAAAAAACAAAATATTTTAGTAGAGCAGGAAGAATTGGAAGTGCATTACATAAGAAAATCCATAGAAATAATAGTCAATCCATTTAAATGATTTAGTTATTTATTTAAATAATTTGTTAGGTTATTTAAACTTTATAGCAAATGTCAAGATAACTTTAGTTAGGTTTGGTTTAATGATACAGCTTGCTTTTTTCTAAAATTTTGTCATTGGACATATAGCCATGGAATAGTAGTTAAGCCTTTTTAAAATGATATATGTTAAAAGGCAATTAACTTTTTAAAAGGAGCAACTTTATTTTTGTTAGAAGAAATATTGATATTTTTATTTCATGAAAAACAATGACATGATATGTTATTTTGCATAAAATATACACTCCCTCTGTCAAATGTGAGAAATTTGTACCACAAAAGAACATCACACCTAGTTTTCACTTTGTATTTCAGATAATTTTCTATAGAAATAAAGCTCTGTTATGAATTCTTAAATTCATATATGTTCCCATTTAACAAGAGAAACAAGAAATTGTTAATTTGATAGAGGCTACTGAACTTTTATAATGGAAGGCCAACAGATCTCCTTGTTACCGTGCCAAAAATGATATCCTTGAACTTAACTTGTCAGAACTATGTGCTTAAATTTTAATTTTGTTTACATATTAAAAGACTTAGTGTTTATAATCCTAATAGTTATATATTTATAAACATATATATGTGTGTATACACATACACATATATCCTATATATATATAGTATTTATATATATAGGATTCATATATATATATATATATATATATATATATATATATATACACATAAAGCAAAACTTTTGACTCAGCTTTGGTTAAATTTATAAAACTTAATTCTAATGATATCTAATATACTTTAAAATCTAGTATTGTTTGAAACTGATAATTATGAAAGCATATATCAATATTTAGAATTTATTTAGAAATTTTAATAACCCTATTTAAGATGGAATCATTAAAACTTGTATTTATAAGTTTACGTATGTGCATATTGAGCATGTGATGAACAACATTTAGCTTATTTGTGCCCATATGCATATATGTATATATATGTGGTGTGTTTGTTTATATGTTTATATCTATATCTATATCTATGTGCCAAATATATATGTATATATGCCAAAATATTGGAACCTGGCAATTAACCTGTTGTTATTGTTTCCTTACACATTCTGTGTTCTAGAATCTTCTTTTCTCATATCAGCCACCCCAGTCATCCAGCCGTTTTTCGGTCTCCCAGACTGGTGACCTCACTATTACTAATGTCCAGCGATCTGATGTTGGTTATTATATCTGCCAGACTTTAAATGTTGCCGGAAGTATCATCACAAAAGCGTATTTGGAAGTTACTGATGGTAAAGTAGAGCATTTTATTTCAAAATATCAAAGTTTGACTTAGGGTCTAACGAAAGTACCAGTAAATGTATTTATTTTCAACTTTTGTATCCTTACAGCAATTTTGGTGTAAAGCTTAAAAGGATGTTAATGCAATGATTAAGTCCAAAATCATTCTTAATTTAACCTGGCAGTACTATAAATTTCTACATCAAGGCAGACTCTCAAAAGCATAGAAGTTATTCAAAGAAAAGTTT
This sequence comes from Rhinolophus sinicus, assembly GCF_057876585.1. Classification (NCBI taxonomy): domain Eukaryota; kingdom Metazoa; phylum Chordata; class Mammalia; order Chiroptera; family Rhinolophidae; genus Rhinolophus; species Rhinolophus sinicus. Next base: position 94,950,793 of record NC_142517.1, read on the forward strand.
ATACCAAATAGTTGCATAGGGGGATGTTTCCATGTTTTGGAAAATAAAAATCTATTTTGAAATGTCTTAGTGTAATACATCATCCTTTGCCTTTCCTCCATTTTAAGGAGATAAGTGCATTATTAATAAATTCAATTCACAATTTAGATGATGAACAATTTTTGTTAATAATGTGATTTTATTATGTTTTATTGGCTCCCCTAAACGTAATTAATTCCAAATATAGTGTAACGACAGTGATGGAGAAAATCTCCAAACCATTAGATGGATAATAGTAATAATAATTTGAGAAGAAAAAATATGTATACATATGAATATATGAAATATGTATTTATCAGTATATATATTCACATATATGTAAAATACATATATATATATATATACATATATATACATGTATATTCCTTTTTGTTGCTGTATAGTATTCCATTGTGTGAATAGTTCTCGATTCGTTTATATATTCTTCAATTGATGGATTGTTTTCAGTTTAGGGCTTTTATTAATAAAGCTAAATATACCTGTACAAGTCTACTGGTTGGCATGTGCACTCAATTATCTTGGTTTGCCTTTTGGTGGGTGCATGTACTCATTTCTCTACTTTTTCGTTTTCTCATACATTCTAGATACAAGTCTTTGTCAGATATATGTATTGTAAATATTTCTTCTCATATATTCTTTTAATGATTTTAGCTAACTAATTTTAATGAGAACCAATGTTATTTGTTTTTTCTTATATAGTTGGTACTTTTAGTTTTCTGCCCTACCTTGAGTTCATGAAGATGTTCTCCTAACTCTTTTTCTAGAAACTTTATTGTCTGTACCTTTGAGATTTACGATTTTAATCCATCTTAAATCAGTTTTTGTAAATGGTGGGAAATAAGGGCCAAAATTATGTTTCCCTCCTATATGGATACTAATTGTTCCAAAATCATTTATTGCAAAGACAATCTGTTCAGCACTGAATTGCAGTGGCATCTTAATCATAATTCAAATTAACAGAAATGTGTGTGTCCACTTCTGTTCCACCATTCTGTTTCCTTAACCTTTTATATCAGTACTTATATAGATGGTCTTAATGTAGCTTACTGGTAAGTCTTACAAACTGGTACTGTAAGCCTCCAACTTTATTTTTCTTATTTTGGATTGACTGCTAGAGGTCCTCTGCATTTTGTTATAAGCTTTAAAAATCAACTTGTTAATTTTTATGCACATACACACACATTATCAATAAACAAAAAAAATCTGTTTTGAATTTTCATTCCACCCAAATTATTGAACAATTTCAAAGATAGATAGATATAGATATTTATGTCTATATCTATCTATATCTATATCTATATACATATAGATATAGATATATATACCTGTATAAATATAGATCTAGATCTATCTTTAAATCTCAACAATGTTTTATAGTTTTCAGGGTAGAGGTCTTGCACACATCTTAGCAGATTTATACCTATGATATTTTATGATTTTTTCATATGACTGCATATATATATATATATATATATATATATATATATATATATATATAATATTTCATTATGGTATTGTTTAAAATAAGATGTATATTGACTTTTTATATTAACCCTGTATCCAGCAATTTTGCTAAATCCAGCTCTTTATTTCTAAGAGTTTGTATGTAGATTATTTTGAAATGTCTGCAAACAAAGTGTGTCAACTACAAATAAACCAATTTTACTTCTTCTTTTCAGTATTTATACCTTTATTTCTTTTACTTGAGCATTGTCTGTGATCTCCAATATAATTAGTAGAATTGGTAATAGTGGAAATATTTTTCTTGATCCTATCTTCAAGGGAAAAGCATTTATTATTTTATCAGTAAGTATAATGTTACCTAGCATTTTATAGATACCCTTTTACAATTAAAAAAAACTACAGAGTGATTTTTTTAATACATTAATTTTGTTATTTTGTTTCCCACTGCTCTCAGAATAAAATTTATATTCCTTAATGTGCATTACAATTCATGATTAACCTCTGCAGGCTCATCTCTGAAGACTGTGTTGCTCGCATGTCCTAATTTTATTGTTTGCTATGCTTTCCCTTCACCTTAATACCTCTGCACATGCGGTTTCCACTGACTTGAAATGTCAGTTCCTTCAAGAAATATTTCTTAACTCTTTAAATGTGGGAACTATGTTCCCACTCTTGTATATGTATATATGGATATGGATATGGATATGTGTAGGTTGCATCCTATACTTTCCTATCTTCTTTGTTTATTTTCCTGTAATCTTCATTAGGTAATAAGTTCCATGTGAGCAGGGCTCATGTCTGTCTAATCAAGTTAAATATATACACAGTGACCTTCAAAGCCTGACACACTGTAGGTGCTCCAAAAATTGTTTTTTTTTTTTCTTTTTTCATGAGTGTTACAAACAAAGAAGAAAGAACTAAATGCCTAGCTATTGATTAAGGCAGAATTCAAAATTAGAATTGTCCCATTCAAAAGTCTGAACTCTGACCTCTCTGTATGATGTGTATTATATATGTACTGGCTCAAATAAGTTAGAGTGACCGGAAAAGTTTTTACAATTTCTTACATTCATTACAGCTAATAAATTATGGTTGTGAAGATCATGTAATGAATTTAACAATGATCAATAAAATCAATATGTAGAAAAAGTAGAATGTAGAGTTGAATGTACATTTATAATGACAATTTTATAAAGCAACTTGTATATGTACAAGCAACTTGTATATACAGGTATATGTGAAAAAAGGCCTAAGAAAACTATGGTAAAATATTTTCAAGTATCTCTTATTAATCTCATAATTAATCATTGAAAGCAAAATTTTATATGTGCCATCTGACATGGCATTATCATGAATTGGTGTATTAGTGAGAATAGATCAAGGATAGCAACTTTTGCTCAACTGAAACAAAGACAAAAACCCTAAATTTGGTGATTTCAGATTTATCCCTATTAGCCAATTCACTCCTAACACTAAATGTCCTGTTCCATCTTACACTGTCTGGAGAGATTTAAGGTGGTTTTGTGTTTGCCGTGGTTATACTGTGTTTTTAGTTTAGTTTTATTTTCTTTATTTTAGAGTTGATTGATATTGTACAAACAACTTACTACTCTAGCCTCATTCTCCATAGGTAAACTATCATTATCTCGAAAGCTAACAATGTCAGTATTTATACTTGACCAAGTGAAGTCAAGAGGACAGCTAGCAGACAGAGTGTTTTCTGGATACTATTTTGACTTTAGCTTTTTGACCTTATGTCTTTACTGTTTGCAAACTGAACAAAGCCAAAGGCAGAATAAAGCATGAGGCACAGAATATGGTGGAGTTCTGCTGTCTTTGAAATGTTGCTTCTCCAAATAGCGTTTGACTCAGGAACATAGAAATTCATATCACCTGTTTAACTGAAAATGTTTCTTCTCTTTATTACTAGAAGGGAACAAAACGTAGCGGTTATAAAGTGATGTGTATAATTTAAAACCACTTGCTTCACATCTCAAAACTTATTGATATACAGTGGAAAGAGTGTTAACTTTTATTCTAAAAAAGAGAGATTTGCCAATTACCAACTGTTTAATTTGGACAAAGCACTTTAACTTTCAGTTCCCTGATTCCTAAGATGGGATAATATGTTACAGACTACTTCAGGGATTTGTGAGATATGTTTGCAAACTGATAGCAATTGTGATATACTATAACTAATGTTTGTTAATGTATAACTGTGAATTTTTCATACTTTACACCAGTCAATGTGTGTACGTCATTTTGTATTCTTTTTCACTTAAAATAACCTTTTAAAAATATTTATATGTATTAACATAGTCTTCATAATTATTTTTGAGGTGACAAAATACTACTTCTGATGATATGCCCTCATCTTTTAGGGTTTTTAAATTTTCACTGAATGTGGGTAAAAGATAGGCAAAGTTTTATAAACTCTGCTCTAACAGGGTCTTACCACCTGTCAGACTGCTTATACCAGGACTGCTACCACCACTATTACCACTGTACTGATAATAAACTTACAGTTATTCAATGCTGTCTTTGTGCCGGGAACTATGCTAAGAACTTTTCACGTATCAACAATCAAATGTGATAGCATCTCATTTTACAAATGAGGAAATGGAGACCAAAGACATTGAAAAGGCATGCCCACATTATACAGACAGTAAGTACCAGAACTGAGATTTAAAACAAAAATTGGCACGTTCCAACCTGGTAGTCACTTGCCACATGAGGCTACTTAAATTGATTAAAATTTAAAATTACACACTCAGGTCCTCAGTCACACTAGCCACGCTCAGGTGCTCAGTAGCCATTTGCACTATCAGTTTCTGTATCAGATAGCATAGAGATGGAATATTTTCATTGTTCAGAGCTACATCTTTCTGATTCCAACATCTATGCACTTACTCACTTTTTAAAAATGTGTTTCTGTTTCTTATAATTCTCTATTGTCTTGCCGGATAATTCATTCTAATAATCTCAGTGTAAAATATCAGAACCTTAATTTGTGGTTTGTCACACAAATCGTAAAGATAAGTTTGAGTCATATGTGTACTACACTCTTTAGTTTGTGTAAATTTAAACATTTCATCAGTATTTCTAATCTATGACAACACCAAAATGTTTCACTTTTTCTATCTAAAAACATGAAATTGCTTTAATGAACTCATTTAGCTTTGATTTGTATATTACTTTTTACAGAAAATTTTCACAATTCATATATATATCTAGCTTTTTGCAATTAGAAAAGCACTTTCATAACTGTTATTCTATTTAAATCTTCATAACAACCCCCTGAGCTGGTTAAAACAACTGCTATTATCCTGAAGTATTATTATTATTATATTTTACAGATTTAAAACAAAAAACAAAAATTGAGGCTTAGAGAATTTAAGGAACTTGCCCAGAGACACATGACAGATGGTGAAGCTGATAATTAACCCTACTCCTCTTTTCATACTTTATTTTTGTAAACTACCCGGTGTAAACCAGGAAGAAATAAATAACAGAGAAATAGCACCATTCAACATTTTGGGGAATGAGAGGGATCCAAGATGGTGAAGTGGATAAACACTGTGCCTGCCTTCTTCCATGAACACATTAAAATTACAACTGATTTATGGAACAATCAACCTGGAAAAGCATCTGAAGTCTAGCTGAACAGAAGTTTTATAATGAAGGATTTAAAGAAGAAGCCATGTTGAGACTGGTAGGAGAGGAGAAGACGCAAAACAAACTGACCCCAAACCTCTGTGTGATGGTTGAGAATCAGGAGGAATACCTCGGCCATGGAGGTTCCCCCTGGAGGAGTAAGAGACCCCAGCCCCACACCGGCCTCTCCAGCCCAGAGTACTAGAGCTGAAAACAGGAGATACCGCAACATCTGGCTGTGAAAAACATTGGTGATTCCAACCATCTGGGTGGGACAGAAAGCTGCAGGAAACCCAGACATTCTCTTAAGCAGCCCAAACACTGACTCACTAACTTGTAGTCATTTGTCTTGGCTTCTGGCAGTAAGGACGGTGACACAGAGGGTATTGGAGGCAAAAGGGAGGCAGACTGAGGTGTATGACTTCCAAGTGAGGGCTAGAGGACAGTTGCCATTTTCCCTGTGTGGGGCCCTTCTTCCATGCAGCCGGCAGTCAGGCACTATCTTTCCTATGTTGAGCCCTCCCCCCTCGCTCCTGGCCAAATCTGAATATTAATTGGTCTGGTGAGCTCCACTGGGACTCCACCATACCCAACTCCCCCAATGCTGGAGGCACTTTCTCAGGGAGCAGCCAGCCCCATCCATACTGCACACTTTCTTGGAAAATGATTGGAGTCCATGGGCCCCAGGCAGGTGACAATTGGACTTGACGTGCTCTGAGACTTCTGCTGAATAGCTCCAGGATCAGCACTGGCACCAAACAACAATCTTCATTAACCTGCTTGCCTCAACTCTTCCCACTCTTGATTCTCTGAGATCCTGCCTCACCCAACTTGCATACCACGTGAGTCTTTATCAGTAGCTGAACCTTAAGGGAGCCAACAGGAGGCAGCAGACATTGGGGTGTCCTGGCTTTTTGTAGAGCTACCCCAGGCCCAGTACTGATGGCAGACATGCTTGGTTGACAGCATGGCCTCTTCCACGTTCCTCCAGATTTAGCACAGACAGCGGATAACTGTGGATTGCTTTGTACTCCTACTAGGTAGGCCCTGTATGGTCACAGGCAGTGGGTGAGACCTGGGCCATTCACAGGCAGCAAGTGACTTGGGACTGCACTGGAGCCCCTCCCAGAAGCCCCAGAACCATCATGCTGGGAGGCTGGCTGAAGACTACAGCAGAGCACTGCTCAATTAGCCCCCAAACAGCACACACAAAGGGCAGTCTCAGTGGGTACCAGAACTCACTGGGGTGAATTCCACTCAGTGGGGTAAGCCCCATGCACAGCAGCGTGTAAGCTGTGGACGTGGCCAAACCCCACAGCCATTCACTGACATGCCAAAAGCAATCAACTACACCAGGAGGGCACACACCACCCACACAAGGAACACTCCTAGAACAGGTGACCAGGGAGACCATGCCACTGGGTCCCACGGGATACCTACTACATAAGACCTCCTGGCCAAGACTGGGAGACATAGCAGATCTACCTAATAATGGAAACAAACAGAGAGGCAGCCAAAATGAGGAACAAAAAATAATGTCCCAAATGAACAGGAGAAAACTCCAGAAAAAGAATTACATGAAATGGAGGCAAGCAACCTACCAAATACAGAGTTCAAAACAATGGTTATAAGGATGCTCAAGGAACTTAGAATTTCAACAAGGAAATAACAAGCATAAAAAAGGACATAGAACCCATAAAAATGATCCAGTCAGATGTGAAGAACACAATAACTGAAATGAAGAATGCACTAGAAGGAATCACCAGCAGACTAGATGAATCAGAGGATTAAATCAGTGATTTAGAAGACAAGGTAGCTTAAAACACTCAATCAGAACAACAAAAGGAAAAAAGAATACAAAAAAAAATGAGGATAGTTTAATGAGCCTCTGGGACAACATCAAGCATAACAACGTTCACATTATAGGGTATCAGAAGGAGAAGAGAGAAAGCAAGGCATTGAAAACCTATTTGAAGAAATAATGACTGAAAACTTTCCTAACCTGGAGAAAGAAATACACATACAAATGCAGGAAGCACAGAGTCCCAAACAAGTTGAACCCAAACAGGCACATAGTAGATACATTATGATTAAAATGGCAAAGGTTAAAGACAAAGAGAGAATCCTAAAAGCAGCTGAGAAAAGCAACCAGTAACTTATAAGGGGAGCTCCTCTAAGACTATCAGCTGATTTTTTAACAGAAACGTTGCAGGCCAGAAGGGAATGACACAAAATATTCACCATGGTGAAAAGCAAGGACCTACAACCAAAGGTACTCTTCCTAGCAAGGCTATCCTTTAAAATCAAAAGACAGATAAAGAGCTTCCCAGACAAGAAAAATCTAAAGGAGTTAATCACCACCAAACAGTATTATAAGGAATGTTAGAGGAACCGCTTTAATATAGAAGAAAAAAAGAAAAAAAAAGATCAAAATTATATAATAAGTACCGTGTTTCCCTAACCAGACCATCAGCTCTAATGCGTCTTTTGGAGCAAAAATTAATATAAGACCCGGTATTATATTATATTATATTATATTATATTATATTAAAATAAGACTGGGTCATATTAATTTTTGCTCCAAAAAAACACATTAGAGCTGATGGTCTGGCTAGATCTTATTTTTGGGGAAATGGTAATAAAATGACAATAGCTACATATCTATCAACAATTACTTTTAACGCAAATGAATTCAGTGCTCCAATCAAAAGACGTAAGAGGGCTGAATGGATAAAAACAAACAAACAAAAACAAACCCTTATATATGCTACATACATGACACCCACTGCACATAGAAAGAAACCCAACATACAAAGTAAAGAGATGGACAAAGATATTTCATGAACATGAAATGAAAAAAAAAGACAAAAAGAGCTGGAGTAGCAGTACTTATACCAGACAAAATAGACTTTAAAACAAAGGCCATAGCAAGAGACAAAGAAGGAACCAGTAATTCTATGTCTGGGTATTTTCTGAAGAAACTCAAAAAGTCTACTTCAAGGGGATGTGTGCGTCCCTATGTTCATTGCAGCATTGTTTACAACGGCCAAGATGTGGAGGCAGCCTTGGCATCCAATGATGGAAGAATGGGTAAAGTGGAGGTGGTACATATGTACAATGGAATATTGCTCTGCTGTGAAAGAGAATGGGTTCTTGCCATCTGCAGCGGCATGGATGAACCTGGAGGGTATTGTGCTGAGTGGAGTATGTCAGACGGATAAAGACAGATGCAGTATGATTTCACTTATATGTGGAATCTAAAGAACAAAATAAACAAAACAGAAACAAACTCGTAGGTACAGAAAACGTTTTGATGGATGACAGATGGGAGGGGGTTGGGAATAGGCTGAAAAAGGTGAGGGGATTAAGAACTACAAATTGGTAGTTACAAAATAGTCATGAGGATATAAAGTAAAGCAGAGGGAATATAGTCTATAATACTGTGATAGCTGGTACAGTGTCAGATGGTTGCTGGACTTATGGTGATCACTTCTTTAGGAATATAAATGTTGAATAACTATGGTGTACATCTGAAACTAATATAATAATGTATGTTAGCTATATTTTAATAAAAATCTTTTAAAATGGTTTGGGGTGGATGGGGAAGTATGGATGATTCTAAACATGATGCAAGTATCAAAGAATTATAAAGGTATAGAAAATGGAATAAATCCACAGATATGGATTATTCCTAATAGATTTAGTAGTCTTGTTATATTTATTAGACTTAATTCTAATCAGTTATAAGAAGCCTTATGTTGCTATTTTAATTAATGTCTGGAAATAAATATTAATTTATACTTATAATCAAGGTAACATAGGTGACAGAGTCCTACAAAAACCCAAATGCAATAAAACACTTTCATTCTTTTTTCATACTTATGGAGGGGCCTCTGGTTTTATTTTAGTCACTTTCAACAGATAATGTAGAAAACATCAAATAATTATAAGCAAAGGAATTATTGGCTTATGTTTTTCATCCATGGAGTATCTGAAACACTCCTGCCAAGTTTCAAACGTCAGCCTTCTAATGCATCCCTGTCCTCCCTGGTATTAACAAATTTCATGCTAGTAACCAAGGATGGAAGAGAATTGCAGGGGTGGAGTAAAAATTCACAGTTGTTGATTTCACTCTGTTGCTTTCTTGTTTTTCTTAGAGGGAATGCACAAAACTAATAATTATCGCATGATAAGTGAGAAACAAACTGAAGTGTGACTCCAGCTTTTGAAAAATCTTTGGTACATAAGACTTTGAACATGACACATCCAGCTTTGCAAATGGTTGCATCCAAAATTTTGTTACTCTGGCAGGCAGTTCCCTTTCATCAGGCAGCTGCTTAGAATTGTCTTTTGTATATTTGTGACTTTTACAATTTGTAACTAATATTCAGAACTTTAAAGCTTAATAAGGAAAAAAATTTGTAAACTTAATTTTTTATTCATTTAAAGAAACATCTATGGAGTTTCACCTAAATTGCCTAGGTCAGGGGATGAGAACATCTCTCTAATGCAGGAGTTATTCTAGTTCCCTACAGTTGTTCTGGTCTTTCTGTGAAATTATTTATTTATTATTTCAGATAATGTTTTTAGGTTTTAGATTTTTCATGTACTAATAGGAATAATTTCATGTATATATTATAAAAATGTCGTCCATTGTACACTAAAACTATTAAGATAACAGAATTAGCAACTGTTTTCCCATTCCTATTATTTCAATATGGAACTATGATATTCCTAAGTTAGGACATCAGCTTGCATTATAATTTTAGATTAACCTACCAACAATATATTTGGCAGTTTTCCACTTACTCTGAATTGGGAAATTTTTACCCATGTATTATTTTAATAGAAAGAATTCCAAGATAAAAAGAGCTCAATCATATTTATTTGTAAATTATGAAAGTCCAAAGCACCTCTTTGAATCCCAAATTGTCAAACATGCTAGTATTTGTTTCCAGGTGACGGCAAACAGTTGTCAAATAAATATCAAGTTGGCTTTGGTTCATTTATGAAAATTCATCTCATACGTTTCATTGGGGTACGTGATTTTTGTTCTTGCTGTCATGTTTTATTTTCTACGTATTTTAAAGTTTAAAAAGTACAGCATTCTACCTCCCATCACTACATCTACTTCACTTTCCGCAATCCTTATTTAGTCCCTTGAACTCTTAAGATAAGTAGGTACCTAAACAGTGCAGCAAGCTCCGTCAGTGGTTGGTCGTTTGAAAGGAGTATATTTTATCTCATTTTAATATTCTGAATCAATGCATCATATAAATGCGTTCTGAATAATGCATGTCTCCTACTTTAATTACTTGTTTAATTAGTTTGTTTCAAAGCCCAGAGCAACTGCTGTTGCTTCGATGATTAGAAAATTGTTTCCAGTTGCAGAAATCTATTTCCTGTTGTTTCTTCTGGCAGTGATTGCAGACCGGCCTCCCCCAGTCATTCGACAAGGGCCTGTGAATCAGACTGTAGCAGTGGATGGTACTTTAGTGCTCAGCTGTGTGGCCACAGGCAGTCCAGTGCCCACGATTCTATGGAGAAAGGATGGAGTCCTTGTTTCCACCCAAGATTCTAGAATTAAACAGCTGGAGACGGGAGTGCTGCAGATCCGATATGCGAAGGTAACTTGAAATGTCACCCCAGGTTTCCCATTTTGTTTCACTTTGTTTTTGCCTCCAGCAACTAGTGTTGATATCTCTAATTTTTGACTTAATGGAATGCCAAATAACAGTATTAATATATTTTTAATTTGATGCTTGATTCTTTCAGACATTCCACTGTGTATATTTAAGATGATTTGACTCATAATTTAGCCCATGGCAAGTAATTTAAGGTTTTATATGGAGGAGATAAAAAGGTTTTTGAGTCCTACTGAGGAAAGTAAATAGGGATTTGTCGGAGGGGAAACAAAACAAAAACCTTCTAAGGTGTGATGTGATGTAGTCATTTATTCCATAGAGCATTTTTTCAAAGGTATTTCCCAGTACCATTTTACGTGTAATGTACTTGAACAGTTTTATTGTGAATATTTGGTTCAACATTTTGCAATTACGGAATACTATAAATGCAAACAAAAAAATATAAAGCAATGTACACACTGAGTGTACACTTCAAATCAGAATGTTAAATGATGAAAGCCCATAGGTTTGTGGGAACAATTTAGGGATTTATCTTCCCAGGGCATCACATCACATACCTGTTCTGTCAGGACTGTGTTGTTTTGTTTTAATTTTTCTTTTTCTTTTTAGCTCAAGATCAGACAAGCTCATGAGGCATATGAAACAATAGCCTTGTCAGTAAAAAATATAAATTTAAATTGCTTTATTGCCTATTATGGGTGGCTTCTTTGGCATTTTAGATCAGCGTAACAGTTCATTTTATGTGCCACAAAAGTTAATATGTTGTACTTCTTTGTGACAACTATTGTGACTTTGTTATTGTAACTGCCAGAGCAAGATGACAATCTTGCTTTACCAAACATTACTTGAAGAGAAAGTTATTACCTTAAGCAGAGGTATATGGGTTCATTATACTGCTGATGATTTTCAAGTTGAATGTGTGACCTGTGTTTGTATTCTGGCGTTCAGTCTTTAGAAGGGAGACAGAGTGTTCATTCCAGCTCGGGTTTGGCTTTACACTTATTAAACTACCTTAAGTTAAGGTTTTAAAAAAGTGGAGGAAAGGATTGAATACGAAGAAATCATTTTGTGTCTGTCCTTTTTTCATAAATATTTGTTTATTTCAGGTATCCATATAGTTGTAACTGATAAAATAAGAAATAGCAAGAGTTGGCATTGGTGACATTTTATCAGTCTTATTATGTGACTTTATAAAGATAAAATTTAGCAATAAAGACTAACCCTTTGAATTATGTATTGACCCTGACACTGAAAATAATGTTATTGTAATTAAATATTATATTTTATTATATAATCAGAATAACCATATAACATATTTTTTACATCTCCATGAAATATTTTCCTTCACATTCAATAAAAATATATTCAATTAAGAGGTAGTATCTGGTGAGTGAATTTTAATGCACTCCATATTCATTTAATCCATATTCATGGGCCCTATACAAAGCTATAATGGTTTTTCCGGCCCAGTGAGTTCTTGATTGTTCCAAATATTTGTTTTCCATCTGTCTTCTCAGCTGGGTGACACTGGTCGGTACACCTGCATTGCATCGACCCCCAGTGGTGAAGCGACGTGGACTGCTTACATTGAAGTCCAAGGTAAATCAGATGTTAGTATTTTTACCTTAGAATACAGTTTCCAATGCACTTGTTTCCTTACTGGTAAATAGATAAAGTACATGTCCTGATGCCCGAGTAGGTGTGAGGTTATGTTGTCTACAGTTACTTATGTGCTTATCTGTATGCCTGCAAACATTTGCTGTCTTTTTCCTCTTCGTCAGAATTTGGAGTTCCAGTTCAACCTCCAAGACCCACCGACCCTAATTTAATCCCTAGTGCCCCCTCAAAACCTGAAGTTACAGATGTTAGCAGAAATACAGTGACATTGTCATGGCAACCAAACTTGAACTCAGGGGCAACTCCAACGTCTTATATTATAGAAGCCTTCAGGTAGAGTCCAGATGATGTTTCCTAGCTGTTGTTCTGTTTTGTGAGTTACCATTAAATACGCATGTTCTAACTTGTATCTCTCTCCTTAGCCATGCATCTGGGAGCAGCTGGCAGACTGTAGCAGAGAATGTGAAAACAGAAACATTCGCCACTAAAGGACTCAAACCTAATGCAATTTACCTGTTCCTTGTGAGGGCAGCTAATGCATATGGAATTAGTGATCCAAGCCAGATATCAGATCCAGTGAAAACACAAGGTAAATATTGATTTACTCAACTTGTGGCACCTGCTTCCCCTTAGTTGTTATAGTTTTATAGGTAAATCATTTGTGCTACATGCTAGGTTTGTATATTTAATATAGATCTGTTATCTACGTTACTCAATTAATTTTTAATATACAAACACTATATTTGCAAACTTTATTATGTTCCAGACTAAGCACTCCCAGATAAAGTTAATAACAGAGAAATGTTTCTCGTTTTATAAAATCACAAATCCAATGAAACGAAAATATTATATGAATATTTTTGTATTATATTCAATTTTGTGATTTTAAATATGGTTACATGTGGTTGTAAAATCTTAATCATAATAATTAGATTTACAGTTGAGTAAATATTATTTATGTTGAGATTAGTCCATAGAACCTTCTAGATGAGTTACGAAAATTACAACCTTAATCAAGTAATACTTTCTGGAAATCATGCAAATGTAAGAGATATTGGGAAGATAAGCTTGACAAGTTCTTAATCCTTCTGTCCGGTGAACCTCCTACTAAGTAGCATGGAAAAAAGTACTTTAAGTCTGTCTGTTGTTTGGCTTTTCATTGATGAACATGGGAGCCATGGTATATTAAACTTTTAAATGAAAAGTATGTATAATTTGGTCAAAAATGGATTAAAGAAACAGAAAAAAGGAAAGATGAACGTGTTAAAACTGCTTCTAAAACATTTAAAATTGGAAATTTCATTCACTTGGACCACATACTGGGTACACTGCTTTTTATTTTCTTTGGGAATAGAAATTATTTTTAGTTTTCAACAGATAGATTATCTCCCAGTCACCTTCTTGCTCATCCTATTTTAATACTTTACTGGAAGCAATTTATATATTTAAAAATATGAATTTGAATCAACCTTTACCATTTTTGGAACATACTGCAATTGCAATTAAAATATGCTTGCCCTTGTATGAATGAAGAAGGATAATTCTAGATGGTAGTGATTAGAAATATAAAATTATTTCCTCAACATGCAGAGGAATCATAATGTCTCTGTCTTCAGCTTTACATTCCCAAAGGGGGGGAAATGTAACTTAGTTATAACAATAAAAACAAGTTATTTACAAATTACTGAAAGACTTAAAGGCAGGTTTTCTCCTGGTTTGGGAGAGGGTCTGCCAGCCATGTGCATTTTTTGTCTTCTCCAGCGGGTGTATAAACAACCTTTTGGGAGGACTTTTTGTTTCAGAATTCACAGAGAAAGCAAACCCAGCCGTAGAACATGCCCACGTCTGTCTCTTGCTGTGTGAATTCAACACACGCAAATGCCTGTGTTTGTTATTATGAGTCAGCTCTCCAGGAGCTTTGATATTCTTGGAGCCTGCCTTAAGGCAGTTTGAGGTTTTCAATATTAGATACGCATTTGTAAAGAATGCAGAAGCTATGACAGCTGTAAAGTGAATTTCAACTTTTGTCCCCAGTACCGTGGTCTCTACCTAGTAGACTCGAAGTGAAGGTTTTGATTGAATGCTATTCTGTCATATACTCATATGAGTTTGTATAGTATGTATCTCCCTTTGTAAATGTGGATATAGTTAACATTTGATCTGAATATGTCTTTTAAAATTTTAATCAACTTGCCTTTGTCTATGAAAAGCTATGTCAATTGGAAGACTAGAAACATAGTGAAACAGGCATATAGTTTTTAAATCAAAGAATTTTTAATCTTAGCTCCTTAGTGTACAGGCTATATGGACCTGAGCAAGTTAGTCCTGAGCTCCAGTTTCCTCACGTATTATGGGCCTGAAAGAACCGACTCCACAGGATTAGACAGGAATTAAATTGACTAATCAATTTGTGAGTATACAAGACCTAGATTTCTTTTGTATTCTATGCCATGAGACCTTGCTATTGGACTTAGTTATTTCTGTCACTGTCTGGAGTAAAAATAAAAGAAGTTTACAATATTTATGGATATCATAAAACTGAGAAAGGCCACCAGCGTGCTGAATGAGAGAATTAGAGTTAAATATATTTAGCAGACAGAAATGATGGGCCAGCACCAACATGATGGAAATTAATGGAGCACATTTAAAAGTCTGCTGTTTGATCTTAGGTTTTAAAAATTAGGGATGTAAGGAAGGGCTGAGGTTACCGGGTTAAAGGGAGAACATGTGACTGTGTGTCAGGACCGTGGGGAAAAGGCCGACTTTAATGTTTGAAGTCAATTAACACACCAATCTGAGCCAACTGAATGGTGTAAGAATAAATGTAGTCTTAGCAGGCATTAGCAGAATCATGCCTAGATCAAGTAGTCTCTCACCTTCACTCTGAACTGGTCAGATCATGAGTGGAGTCCTGTGTTCTTTTTTGCACCCCACGTTTTCAGATAGACTTATAGGAGGAGAATAATGAGAATAGTTGGTAGGACTGCATGGAAGGGTACAAATAACAACATAGGAAAAGAAATCCAAAGATCTTGGATTTAACCCTCAAAATAATAAAGTTAGAGTAAGCATGACATTTTTTCCTTAATATTTTAAGAAACTGTCGTGTGAAAAAGATATGTTTATTCTAACTGCAGACAACAAAACAGGGCCAATGAGTAGAGTAAAACTGAGAAAGATTTTGTTGTCTAATGCTCGGACTGCTTTTGAGACACTGTGAAGCCCAGCTGAGGGTCAGGCTAGTGTTGGCTATAGCTGGAACCTGGGGAAGAAGCTGGACAAGATCCAACTGGAGTGTACAGAACCTGTAAGCAGTGATGAGCCAGGGGTGGAGAGAATTTGGGAAAGACTTGTCGGAAATGGATTCATAAGGGAGCAGACATAATTTCTAGAACCATTTCTGCAAAAAGTCATCCCCAAGTGGAGATGCCTATGAATGAGCTGGGTCAAAAGAGTTGCAGAGATAGAGAGCACGGTTCCCAGTTCAGGAGTCGGGTAGACCTATGTCACAGTTGCGGTTAGAGCTTTGTCATAGGTTAACCCAAATCTGTTTTTCCAAAGACACAGTGTGGTACTGCAAGGAAGATGAGATGAGTAGCTGGCAGGCAGGGGTGGTGACCCTCATTGTTGGGGTGGGGGGTTGGCTGTAGCCACCATTACTACTGTTTTCAGCCACACTTCCTGTTCACACAGCCTTCTTGAGCCCTATTGTTTTAAAGACTATGTACACAGACACCAAATGTACAGAATATGTACGATATAGATAATAAGACCGGTTACTATAAATAAGCAAGTGGCGCCTGGATAATCTTCCTTCAGAGATTACGTCCCAATATTGGGGAAGCTGGTGGATAGAACTGTACCTGAGATTTCCTCCAGTTTTATTCTGAATGTTGTGAAGGGCCTTTTACACTATAATGCATTCCTTTCAGGAGAAGACCAGGAACAATAAAGGACTAATTAATAGACTTATAAATATTACATTATTAGATAATATTTCCCATTTTTCTCTCTGATGGGAAATTTTCTAAAATAATATTCTAGACTGGCTATTGTTAAATGGTTATATGAGGCCAGGGAGTTTAGTCAGTTTCATAAAGGGATGAACTGGCAAGTTTATCTCAAACCAGAGGACTTAAGGATATAATGCAAGTCGTAGTAGTTTCCCTTTGAAATGGTTATTTACATGTTTGAAGATACTTCCTAAAAGCCAGAGGACTCCCTGAGGATGGAAGCTTACATATGAGAGAATATGTTTAGAAGCTGATATAGTATGTGTGTTTCCCTTACACTAATTCATTTTAACTCAACCAATTGAGTTAAATTATTATGCACAGTTTATGTGTATGGCACTTTGCTAGGTGTTCTGGATCCACAAAGGTTGACTAGATACCTGGCCTCAGGGAACGGACTTTCCATGCCTACCAAACAGTCCTCACAGCCGTCTCCAGAGGGAGCCTCTTCAGTGCTGTCATTTGACAGATGAGGAAACAGAAATCGTGAAGTTCAGAAATCTTCCTATTGACAGGTGGCTATTAAGTTGCTGAATGGGAGTTCAAACCCAAGTCTGTCTTATTCCAAGGACTTCACTCTTACCCTGGAGATAGAAGGGAGCTGAGGTTATAGGAGCAAATAAGACAGTAGGGAAGGAAAAAGGCCTGAGATGGAAACGCGGCAATCAAGTGCTCTGTACCTGTGATCATAGGTAGTCTAATGACCAGTATTAACCAAAGAGAAAGTGTGAGAAGCCAGAATTATCTCAGCTGTTTTTATAATTTTGTTTATTTATAAGCTCAATTTATAGGCCATGTATATGTGTGTGGGCCACACACACACAGTCAAGGGTATTATTTCTAAAAGTGTTTGATAGCACTCAATCTATCATTTCTTCCATTACAAGCCTGTCTTCCCTGGGCTCCATGAAAAATATATACTAACCTCACTTTTAACATTCATGTTTTAGCTTTCTATCTAGAGTCTGTTCTTGAAAATATTTAATCATTCAGAAAACTAAGATTCTTCTTTCTGTTGTTTATGGGATGGTAAATAATCTAGACTATATATACCAAGATACAATACTTTTGAGATTTCTAGACGCAAAACAAAAATTTTCTTTTTCACCATGTTTTGCCTATAACTATTGTAAACAAAGCAAAACATCTGTATTTGGAACACCTCTGTAGAAACAGGCAATTTTTATTGATTACTGACTTGAGTAAGTTTAACAAAACCCTTCCTTGTTGGAAAAGAAAAGTGCAGTATAAATGAATACCGAGTCTTACTTTGTTCTTGGTCTCCTTTGTAAAATGTTGGGGTTCTTGAGTTTAAAACCTCTTTATTAAGGCTTTATTGTGATACTGTAACTAAACGAAACCATTATCAATCAAATAGATGTTAAATGCTCTTTTCTCATCAGATATATCCTATCCTATCTTTTCCTAACCCATCCCATCCCATTTTTCTGGTGGCTCTGTATTCCCAGTCATAGCTGCTAACTTATAACTGAATTTGGGGAGACATCCAGGTTGTTCTTAAGAGATGTAAGTTGTCTTCTTTTTATGCTTGCTCTTCACTTAGATGCCTCCATTCTTTTCATTTCCCATCCACTCTGCTGCAATTTCTAGCTCTTCTTTTTTGCATAATTAAGATCTTCAGAAGGTTATGAAAAACTCAGAGGAGATTGCATTTGCTCCTCATCCTCCACGAGAAAGCAATCATTACGTGGTAGGAGGAGCCCTCAAATGCTGCTGTTGCTGTTGCTGTCTTTGCCTCCTGCTCTTTTCTCTTTCTCCATGCCCTCTGCTTCTCTCTCTCTCTCTCTCTCTCTCTCTCTCTCTCTCTCTCTCTCTCTCTCTCTCATAAAAAGGTTAAGTTGTCTCTATTCTGTATTGCAGGTTGGTCTCACAGTCACAATGATTCTTCTTTTCTGAGAGTTGCTATGAATGAAAGGAGTGTTTCACCATGTTTTCATTCAAGTCTGACACAGTCTCCTTGCATTGTTACAGATGTTCCACCAACAAGCCAGGGGGTGGATCACAAGCAGGTCCAGAGAGAACTGGGAAATGTGGTTCTGCACCTGCACAACCCCACTATCCTTTCCTCCTCTGCCATTGAAGTGCATTGGACAGTGAGTCGTCGTTGTTGCAATATTTGATCACAGTTTTAATAAGCAGTTGACTTCTGGGAGATCATTATGTGAAATGTGTGTGTGTGTGTGTGTGTGTATATATATATACACACACTATTGCAACAGATAAGTTAAATATATCTGCTGCTCACTCTCCACCAATGACAACTTTACAGTGCAAGCATTTTTTTTTAATTATGGTATCTGTGGACTGGCTTTAAACAGAGACAAGTTTTATCTTTGTGTGTATTTTCTGTTATGCTGCAATAATGAACTTGACCAGTCTCAGAGGAAAGAAACACAGAGTATTAACTATAAATATACAACGTGTGATAGGATCATTATTACATGAATTGTTTTAGACTTATAAATATGTCTAAGTCTCATTAAGTAGTCTTCTAAAATTAGAAAGTAGTAAAACACATTTTATTGCCTCATCACCTTGACCCTAACAGACTCATCTCTAGATGTTGTCACAGAGCTGCTATGACCCCTCACATTTCTGCACGACGCATAGCTATTAATGTTTAATAGTATATATTAAGCCGAGAAACTGAACACATTACAAAAAAAAGTGATCTGTTTTTAGTATTGCACTTTGTATAAACTAGAAAACCATGGGGTGAAGCCAAATAGAATTTTTTGCATTTTGTCACACTTAATTTTTATAATTTTCTAATAAACTGATAAAAATCTGATTACATTTTTATTTGTCATTTTAATAGGTAGACCAACAATCTCAGTATATTCAAGGATATAAAATTCTTTATCGGCCATCTGGAGCCAACCATGGTGAATCGGAGTGGTTAGTTTTTGAAGTGAGGACGCCAACCAAAAACAGCGTGGTTATCCCTGATCTTAAAAAGGGAGTCAACTATGAAATTAAGGCTCGTCCTTTTTTTAACGAATTTCAAGGTGCAGACAGTGAAATTAAATTTGCTAAAACCCTAGAAGAAGGCAAGTATAATGAAGTGTGTGATTCCTATGCACTGCAGTACATTTGCTAGGCTTTTGTAAACTGAATAATTTTAATGTTATCAGTGACATTATTAGCTGTCTTTATATTGACCATTATATTTTGCTAATATAATTTGTTTAATTAAAACCACTATAAAACAAAATTCTGTAATAACTTGCTTTCATAGAGACCTATATAAAAATGTGCAAACGTGGACATTGTATTCCTTAGTGGCATGTGTTTAATTATTCAGAACTAAAATTCACATTTAAAGAGAAGTGTTTTCCATTTGCTTGCCTTTCCATTAATTATCTTCCATTCATCTATTGAATATTATCTTGAGTAATGATTTATAAATAAGGTGAGTAAATAATGGTTTGCTTAGGGCTTTATTGGATTAGCATTTTATACTTAAAACTCATGTCCCTAAAAACCCCTCAGTTCTAGACAAACTAGTATGATTGGCTACCCTATAACTGTAAATTGAAAATTACTATTTACATGAATGTATAAAGTTATATATCATAACTATACTGTTTAAAAATAGCCGGAGTTTTTCCTAAAAATTCTATTACTTTATTACTATATGATAGGTTATAGTTAATATCATAGATTATTGGCATTTGTCTTCATACTTTTGAACATTTTTGTGGAGAACATGGGACTATATTAACTTTGGTTATGGAAGATTCACTGAAACAATTGGTTAGCAATATTTAGGGAAAACTTAAACAGTTTAGGATTATTCAGACTTTGATGAGATACATCTTGAAAACGTATGCATCTATTGATAATACATTTTATAGTTATTGTTTGACCTTAAATATTAAATGTTTACTTTCAATGTTCTTTAATGCACTCATAATACATCTACTTTTTAAAACAATCTACTTTTTAAAACAATTTAATAGCGCCCAGTGCCCCACCTCAAAGTGTAACTGTATCAAAGAATGATGGAAATGGAACTGCAATTCTTGTTAGTTGGCAGCCACCGCCAGAGGACACTCAAAACGGAATGGTCCAAGAGTATAAGGTAATAATACATATATAGTAATTTGCTGGTGGACATCCCTCTCCCCCTACAAAGAAAAGCAAGATTGGTTAAATACTGCATGGGTATTTGGCGCCATCTGCTGGTCCACATAGCAGCATGTAAAATCATTTTTAAAACGCTCCTGTTTATTCACTGATTGTGGATACTAATTCTTTCTTAAGCCATTTGAAAAAAAATGTTTTAAGAGATATTTGACATGTTCACAAAATATATAGGTCCATGTAATTTCACACAAACAACAAATGTACATGCTAATGAAAAAAATATATATACATATATATGTACACGAGTACATACTCTATACTGTAAAAAGTAGTTTAAATATATTTTGCAGGATTGGGTTGCCCAATGGAAATGGCTATGAATTACATTCTATCAAATATGATTTGCTTTCTTTTTAAAACATGCTTGAAATTTGGAATTTTGGAGCTAAGTTAAATTATTTTAGTGTGCATGAAAATCAGTTTTTTTCCATAAACCTTGTTTTAGTCTCAGAGGAAATTCAATTATAAATTTCTTTATGTTTAAATGAATTATAAAATATACGATTCATTGTTAAGTGATTTAATCTAATGGTTCTGAATAAATATTTTTACCTTTGAAGTCATTGGCTCTATTCATTGAATTCAGAGAGTCTTACATAGATTTATTTTGTGCAAATGTTTTTAAGCATCCCAAGGTGCAATAAAAACTAAGTTAGAGGCATGACATTTATCCTATCAGCGAATCTGCATTGTGGGATAGTCTTAATGAGCTTGATAAATGAATTTGAATCAGGAAAATCTCAATGGAAAATAAATTAGTGTAGTTTTCAACACTATATACTAAAACAATTTTAATTGCAAAACATTTATTTCTCTAGACACTGCTTAAAATTTCCATGATACCTGAGTGTTTTTCTAATTAGTAGCTAAATTTTGATACTCGGTAGATTACCTTGTATATATGAAGATTTTATACTGTGTCTGTTGATGTGAGACTGAATTGAAGAAAGCGAACACCTTTACCTTCTACAGGTAATTACATGTTAATATCAGAATCACTTGTGGAATCATTTTCAAAATACAGGTGTCGCCACCATTTTTAGTGATTCTGATTCTGTGGGTCTAACAGGCTCCTGGCCTATAGATGAGTACTTTGCTAGATCTTTGTAGATGATTCTGAGACGCACTCTCAGTTAAGGCCCAAATGAAGACTACCAATAATTTGTATGGTAACCAGATAGACTGAGCTTAATTTTAGGTATACTATCTCATTTTAAAGTGATTTTTAAAAAATAACCTGAAAACCTCTTTATAAAATTTGTGCACACTTTTTAGAGGGCAATTTTTTTTTTTTTTTTTAAGTATTTACAATACTGCCATTAGTGCACTATGGGTATTTTATGGTACTTTAAATTAGATCTTCTCATGTAATTGAGTCCTTAAAAGGTAAGAATCTGTATACCTATAAGTGTTCTCTCATGAGTTTCAAGGTTATTTTAATACCGCAGGTGTCAGGATAGTTTGATTCAGTCCAGAAAAATAAACTGTTATAGAGATTTTTAAGGATCTTAAATGAAGTGATGTCTCAGCTCTGAAGCAAAATTGTGTGATGTAGGCATTTTCCCCTAAGAGTCAAAACTCATTTTTGTCTTGAAGAAATGTGAAAGGGTAGATTTCACTTAACTTCATGGTCAATTTAAAATAATAAAATGCCTTTCAGAACCTGATTGACTGGTACAAAATCAGTTTGTGGCTTTGGTTCAGCTGTGTAATGTAATTGGAGGGAAAAGTCACAAAGGACTCTTTATTTCCAAATGGTCAGATCCTGGTATAGAGGCTGACCATTTGCTGGTGTTATGCATTGAAGCTATGTTAAAATATTAGCTTTCAAAGATAAAAAATAAAGGTTATTGCCTATGTGATAGAGGACACTGATATTCTTACATTCATTTTAAATCTCATTTCCTATTACAATTTAGACAATAGGCTACTTGAAGCTAATTCCCTGTCTTGCTCAAGGACATCACGAAGAATGTAGAGCATGGTTTACTGCTCCACGGATCATTTTCTTATGGAAACTGAGTCCAAGTACTGTCACGTACCATATCCAAGCTCCCAAATGACACAAAAGATCGCTCTGTGATTAAATAATCCTTTAGTGAAATTTATGTTGAGGATTATAGTGTAATTCAGAAATCAGTATTTCCTGAAAATGAATTATTATCACAAATACTATTAAAGTTAATGAGATATACAATAATTTTCTTACAAGAACATTATTCTTTCAAGTCATATGCATTGTCCTTCTTTGTGATCTCATATGTTATCAAAATCTAAATAATATGCCATTTAAGTACAAGATCAGAGTGCTAGTTTTCTCTCACTGTTAATAGTTCCACATACCAAAGGCTGAGTAAAATTCTAGGATGATCCTTATTTCTTACATTTAGTTTTATTTTTAATAACCATACTTATGCAAAGGTACTTTTGATTATTCAGAAACTCTGTCCCTTTTTAAATCAAATGCTTCTTGATTTTGATAGGAAAGGTGCTGACAGCACCAGGTAATTTTATCCCAGAGAAATCCTGAAGTAAAGTGCCAGACGTGGAGTTTCCTCCTCATCTTTGTTTTGTGATATCTGGTCATGTAGTGTCATGCCGAGACCACAGTAGGAATGCAAATGCTGAATGATGATAGATAAGTTATTGTTCTGTATTTGGATGTACACAGCTTTTTGCAAGAGCCTTTTTTTCCTGGCAAATAATTTTGTGGTGGTTTAAAAAACAATAAACCCTCATGATATGGGCTGATAGGAACTAGTGTTTTCAAGCAAAAATTTGTTGACTCACCTGCTATAATCCTTTAAAAGCATATGAGGAAGTTGAAAGTGGTCTTCAAGGTCCTACTAACACTAGGTTCGACTGGAAGAGTCTTTTCAGAACTAGATCCTAGGGAAAATTGACTTTTGAAACTTCCTATGTTAGGTTCATGATAGATCTGAACTCTGTCTAGTTCTAAAACCACACCACTTTGTTGATCTTTGTATTAACTTAAATAATTTACCAGCTTAAGAACGTCCATTGTGTTCTTCTTACAGGTTTGGTGTCTGGGCAATGAAACGCGTTACCATATAAACAAGACAGTAGATGGTTCCACCTTTTCTGTGGTCATTCCTTCTCTGGTTCCTGGGATCCGATACAGTGTAGAGGTGGCAGCCAGCACTGGGGCTGGGCCTGGAGTGAAGAGCGAGCCACAGTTTATCCAGTTAGGTAAGTGCTGGTGCAGACCCAGTTTGAGAGTATATCAGTGTTCCCTTTGACCTGCTTTTGTGTGAGGTGTGTGGATGGGGGTGGGGGTGGTGGTGGTGGTGGTGATGGTGGTCTGTGTGTGTGTGTCTGTAGCGGAGCCACCATTGCTAGTTAAATAGAATATGGAATGATGGTGGTGTTAGCTTTATGATAACTAAACTTAAACTTATCCAAGCACACATTTTAAATGACATTTCAAGCAAAAGGCTGTCAATATTCAGTGTCATCCTAATCCTGTCCTATTTTTTTTTTTTTGGTCTATTCGACAAATACTATTAATTGAGCACCAAAGATACGTCAGTGAATAAGAAATACATAGTCTGCACCGTCATAGAAATTACAGTTATTTGGGCTAACAAAAACAAACTTCCATGCAAAACTCATACTAGATATTGGATATTTACAACAATATGCAGTTTATATTCACTTTTTTGTGTCTGTTTAAAATTGAAGTTGCTTTTTATAACAAAAGGTAGATTGAGATGTCAAAGTGCATTGGAATATGGTTATATGGCAATTACTTATTAAGTTAAATACCATGTGTGCTTCAGAAGTTAGGTGGATAGAAAAGAAATGGGCAGAGAATCCTTCAGTAGCAAAATTCACTACAGGTAATGTGGCATGAACATAAAATACAAATCAGTAAGTGGTTACCTAAAATCTAAAACAAACAACAAAAACAGTAACAAAGTACTATTGTAAATAGAAAGAGGAAAGGAATTAGTAAGATATTAAGAGCTGACATTTGAATTACGAAAGATGCCAAGAAATATGTAGTCATCTTTGTGTTTGTTTGTTCCAGATCAGGAGTTAAGCATTAGTAATGTTTTATTAGCTGATAAATTATGGACAAGAATCAGCTATATGGATCTTTATGTTCACAAATAAGTACATAGTGTTCTTGCATGTTAATGTTGATGACATCCTAGAAATCATTTGAAAACAAAATTAAGACTCATTTGGCTTTGAATAAACTTTGTTACGGTATGGAAGGAACTTAACATTTAATTTGAAGCTGTTATTGGTGTTTCATTGTTAAGAGACATTGCTGCTGGTTGTTACAGACACACTTGCAGAATTTTGCTTGTATAGCACAATGAAGTCCATCTCAAGTCCAGTGGTTGTGGGGATGGACTCTGTGCCACATGAATATGGATGGGCACAGACTGATGTGGCTTCCCCCCTTTTACATCGGGCTTCAAAGATTGACCCTGGGTCAGCAGAAAGGAAGTGTAGAAACACATAGTGTGTGGGAAGTATAATGGTGCACATGGCCTCTGCCCTGAACTCCGTCATGTGATTTCAAATAGATAAATGGGAACATCACAAAATGGAGTCACTGGCGACGGAGCTACCTCCCAACAACTCCATGCTATGAGAGTCCCATTCAAAGCTTTAGTGGAGGAGAGCTTGCTGTCTCGGCCACAGAATTTGATTTTTGGTTTACCTTTTATATTTAGGCACATTTTAAAACAGTGATTATATATACAACTTTTAAGTGAAAATAGCTTCATGGTTTATTTCTGGTTCATTCAATGCAAAATTCCATGTAATATACAATGTTACAATGTTATGTATGGAAGATATGAGGGAAAACAGTTTAAATATAGACTTTTTTACTCAAATTGTTGACCAGTTTTGTGAAGTATCAGTATTAACGTATTAACATTGAAATTATGAGTTACATTGTGATAACCTTGTATGTTGTTGATGTCATTTACTATTTTTTTTTTAATAACATATGACTTTTAGTCCTGGGTTTTCAAAGAGGCATTGGAAAGGGGACCATGTCAATTTTATTTACTTAAGATTTAAATCACGAGATTTAAGGGTCAAATGGTTTTCTTGAAATTATAAACGTGTTCCAGTTTTTTCCATATCTTAATATAGCCTCAGCTGCAGTGAGACAAAGGCTGAGATATAGAGTGGCCGTTTAATTCATTAGTCACACCACACTGTATTCTCTTAAGCCCGTCTGGTCGCTTGCATGGAATCTCTCTTGGCTGTCTCCATAAAATCTGAAGCTACCCAACTTAACCTTCCACAAATAACCATGAAATCCATAAACCTTGCAGATACAAAGGGTGTATTAGGAATAAAAAAATAGGTCTGCTTGGTGAATGTTCAGAAGATGAAGTGCTCTTAGGATAACCATAGATAAAAGGGTCTGGAACATGAAATTAAACTTTCAGTCAACAAACAGTTGAAGGCAGGTGACTGCTGTGAAAATAGGTTTTTCAACCTTAACTCTCCGTTAAATGAACTCTAAAATTCTGTTCAAGAAAAACAAACAAACACCAAATAAAAACCACACACCTACAACATGACTAGCCATTTAGCCATTTTACATAGAAATGGGCACTATTTTCCTACGGCCTGTTCCTTAACCATTGAAGGCTGCTTGTTTTTCCTGCCAGTGTCTTATCTGGATGCAGTATCATTATTATAAGAAAACATAATCTGTAGGATGTTTTCTGTTTCAGCAATGTTATTCATATATGATGAGTTATACCAATTATATTTCTGGGGGGAAAAAAAGGATTTTTTGGACTGGAACAAATGTTTCTATTTTAAAGCACGTTGTAGTAGCAGAACGTTTTCAGAGTCAAATTATTTAAAAATTGTAAGAAAACCCCAATCCTCATGAAATGGGCAAACACCTTCTTTTTTCACCAGATGTTATAGGGAAGAGCATTAGAATGGCAGGCACTGTGAGAATGCTGCCCGTTGGCCGTCCTCCAGGCTGGCATCGCTTGGTGCCAGCCAAATAGGATATCGCTTTGATGATAGAGCAACAGCTTCCAGTTTTCTACACACATTGCAGACTGCTCTGTGTGACCTAATGAAGTGGTGGGCTTGAAAAATGAATATCTAAGTAGGTTTCAACATCAATGTAAAATAAGTAAATTTTAATATCCACAAATTCCATCAATGTTAATTCTTGAATCAAAATAGCTAACAGAAAACACAAGCCTTATTGACGATTCGTAAAGCTTGATCATTATTGTCATATCTCTTGCTGGCCATTGTTATTATTTTAAAAGAATGGTTATTCATAGATCTTTCAATGGTAACACGATCTTAATTTTTCATTGTCTTGAACAATCCTAAATTTTATGCACCCTCTGAACATAGGTTCAAATAATGTGTTCCTAAGGCAGTTAAGAATCTTAGGCTATAGTCTCTGTGTGTATGTGGCAGTAAGATACACACACACACACACACACACACATTTTTTTCAATATCTAGCTTATAGAGGAAATAAAACTATTGCTTACCTTTTTTGAGAATATAATAGAGGATTCCTACGCAACTCTGAGCAAGTGTCTATCTTTTCTTGGCATTTTTATTTGGGACCCCTTATTTGTATGCATGCATTAAAATATTTCATTTTTTAGAATTGCACTTTTGTATTTATCTCAGTTAATACGATCCTGTGAAACTTAATCTAAGCAATGAGCTACGGAGTTTTCTGGAGTGAAAAAATAGAAATCGTGTGTTGTCGTCTTTGTTTTAAAATATATTTCATAAAATTATCACATCGTATTTGTTTTCATTTAAATGAGAATAATTTTGCTGAAAAGCTCATGAACTATTTTAAGTTAAAATGCTGGGTGTCCTGGGTGGAAAAACAGAAGCCACTGTCCACAGTTAACACAATACAATGGCCATTCTATATCATGTCAGTATGAGTTCATTGTCTTGTTGAGGTTTAAACCCAAATTAATGTGAAGGTGACTTTTCAGATTCCCACGGAAACCCCGTGTCACCTGAGGACCAGGTCAGTCTTGCTCAGCAGATCTCAGATGTCGTGAAGCAGCCAGCATTCATCGCAGGAATCGGGGCCGCCTGTTGGATCATCCTCATGGTCTTTAGCATCTGGCTGTACCGACATCGCAAGAAGAGAAATGGGCTGACAAGTACATACGCGGGTATCAGAAAAGGTATTAGCTTTCCTAAGGTTTTCGTATTCTAACCTGTTAACGCAGCTCTTGATTTTAATATGTGACTGCAAAATTATGTATGATTATATATCTGTCCTGTATGAAATTATTGTACTATATAAAGATTTTCAAAAGTGCTTTGATTTTATGGTGATAGCTGCAGAAAAAGACCGGTTGAATAGCAGTGCTACAAATAGGCCTCATCAGTTGCAGGCCCAGTTCCTTTAAAATATATTTCACCAAGGTAAGTACCCCCCTTGGGTGTCCTACCAGTCACTTGCTCTCTTAGGGAATGACTTTATTGATTTATATTCCCCAGGAAATGTTTTAATCTCCTTGCCGCAGGAATTGTAAATACCAATGTTGAACAGTCTCACACAACTTGAACGGTGGTGCTGTTACTATTCTGAAGCTAGAGAGTATGTGAGAATCATTATTTTGATGCTGATTTCTGATCTTTATAAAATAGTCATTTCTTAGTCAGTACGGAATGCGCGATTGAATGGTGTCCTTTGGTTTGCAACAAGAGGAGCTTTAGTACTTTTTTGTTATATTCAAAATTGCAGAGTTGACTATGTACGAGAGTATATGCT
The DNA here is from genome assembly GCF_057876585.1 of Rhinolophus sinicus. Lineage (NCBI taxonomy): Eukaryota > Metazoa > Chordata > Mammalia > Chiroptera > Rhinolophidae > Rhinolophus > Rhinolophus sinicus. The sequence continues at coordinate 94,979,181 of NC_142517.1, forward strand.
GTTAATGATGGTGATTTCATTACAAATATGTTTACAGTTTTAGAAGAGAAAGTTTACTTGCCTGCTATTATTTGCAATTTTATGGATGAACCGAATATGCCAAGGTATTTCACAGACACCTTTGCCACATATCCTTGAAGTCTGTAGATTGATGATTTGTATTTTTTATTCTCTGAGATTTGTTAACACTGTCAGACAGAGAATCCTCCCTCCACCCCAAATATATTCATCAATTCTGGGCCTCAGATCTGGACTCCAGGTGGGGTGATGGTAAATCCCAGTTTTCCGGGGACAGTCCCAATTTATGTTTTTAGTTTAACTAAATTATTTACAGTGCTCCTTTTGCTCTCACAATTGTCCTGGTTTGGATGACAAATTATACGTTCACCGAAGTTACTTATAGGGCCTATGCCTAAGTTAAGACAACACTTTTGCTTTGCCGCAATGCAAATTTAAAGAGAATTGCCAAAAACATATCCCCTTCCCCACCATCACCACCCTTAAAAAAAAAAAAAAAAAGATGTCTCCCTCTTTCTTGAGTAAATGTTTCCTACGTGTCTTGGCCAAGTCATTTCTCTAACCAAGTATATGGCCAAGTCCGAATTTGTAATGCTAGCTAGAACTTTTCTCAGTGACAAGTTCTATTGAAAGTCCGTCCACACTTATAGAGCACTCTGGGATAGAAGTCTAAAATATTTCTGCTCTCGGTCACAAGCGGGCTTGGCAAGAAAGAGTCGACACACATTCATTTCCCATACTGTAAAAATGAATCTTTGTGAGTCTCGCCTGTGTCCGCACAGCAATCTCTTCATGTACGTACATTCGCCTTAGCATTATCATCCTTAAATGTGTTTTTTTTTCAGATGTGTCCTCTAGAGATGAAGTAAAATGTCAGTTTCCCTGCCTGTGAAATGGAAAATGAGGGCTTGGAGGTTACTGCAAAGAGGGCGGGTGCCCATTATGTATACAAAATAGAATGATGTCAGGCACATGTGTTACCATGTGAAACCTTTGACTAAAGAACATGCAGGGAAGGGATTTGTGGGTGTCTGTGTGGTGGAGCAGGAAAGGGGCAAGGTTTGGGGGCTTGTGTTTTGAATTCGGATTTGAATGAGGAAAAGTGGCAGATTACCATATAGATGTAGTCCTTGGACTTCTCCAGGAATCCTGTATTTCTCATTGTGGTGAAGTGCTGTAGCTGTGTAGTTACAATTTAATACTCTGTATTGTCTTGAAATCTAAATATGGGAAATGAAACCCTCTTCCCATCTGTTTCTTTTCCTTTACTAATGTGCTTTAAGCATGCTGGCAATGCTCATGTGCTCTTCCTGCAAAACCTATTAAACTAATATCATTGTCTCTTTAACTAGCTTGTGTTTAAGCAGAAATCATAGAACATAATTACAAATGTAATTGGTGAGCATTTGATTCTGCTTTCCTTATTTTGCCTTGTCAGCACTTTTTGTTTATATGCAACTGAAAAAAAAAAAAAATGCATCCTGAAATCTTAAATTGTCTATGCCCAAAACAATGCTGGTAACAAGAAAAAAGGAAAGGAAGGATTTTAAAGAAATAAGTGTAAGAGAGCCTATCGGCTTATCATCCATCAAGTCAGAGTGTGACGGGGTAACAGTGAGCATTTCCCCCACGTTTGTTTGTAGGTGTGCCCTCTGCTGGAACACTCAGTCCCCCCCACCCCCAAACCCCATCCACATAACATTCACACAGTGCACCAGCATCACTGGGTAAAAACAGTGTATTCTATTATCAGAAGGTTTGAAAATTAAGTTGTTCTTTGGTATATATGCTGTAAAAATTGCCTTTAGACTGGCCTCTTTTCATCTCTTCTTCAATTCCTTAAACTGGGGTTAGCAGTTAGCTAAGAGTACTAACAAGGACCTTTCTATTTTCCCTATGTCCTTGTGAAGGCATATTCATGTTCAGGCATTCTATTCTTGCTTGAATAGCTCTACTTTCAAATGTACCTTTTCTTATGAAGACTTGTTACTATGGCTCTGAATTTTTTATTGTAGCTAAATTACATTGACTATCTGAAAAGCCCTGACTGAAAGAAAACACAATAGATTATTAAGACAGAGACTGCTGTGCTGCAAATGAAGGCCAGTGTATAAATTGGGTACATACAGCATTGAGGTTTTGGTTTTTGTTCTCTCTGGTATACTCCGATGGTTTGAGCATACTAGGTTTCGTAAGAAGTGACGGTGGTAAAGGATGCTATAGCATTCCGGTTTGCAACCCCAAATGCTCTATTCCTAAAGTAAATTTCTTGCAGATGGTCAAGTGTGAAGTGGAAAATACATTTTGGGCAGCTTTTCCATCCATGATAACTAATCAATATTCCAGTTTGTGTGTCTTAAGTATTTCTTAAAAGAAAACTTTAGTCTTCAAGGGAGTTATGCACAGTGCCTTGCTTTCCTTATCATATTAGGTCCTCCAGTGTTTACTTTAAATTAATTGTGAAGAACTTGGAAAATAAGTCAGCCTCCATCCTCTCTGATATAACGTGGACATAACTCTGGTGTTATCCAACATCCAGGAATGAGAGAAGATAGGAAAAGTGGGGGAGGCAAGGATGCTACTTTTAAGGTCTATGGTTCAATTTCAGGCATTATTGATTAGATTAAAATTTATCACTGCAAAGAGTGAAGATTTCCAGAGGGGCATTTTTGTTCTATTGTTTAGTTTCTAGAGTGTGGCATTAAAATAATGATGAGTGTACTCCTAGAAAGCTTCTAAATATAAACTATAATAGATACAGTTTAAAACTCCCCATTTCTTCTGCCCATTCACAGATTTGTATGATGATAAAAATGTAGCATTACACTGTATATTATAAGGTGTCATGCAATGAAAGAGTTCATTTTATGGTTCTCTTCGTTCCAATGCTCCCTTCCTTGCTCCCTCCTCCCTTCCTCCTTCCTCCCCCCTTTCCTTCCTCCTTCCTGTTGAGCTTTCTTCTCTCCCCTACCCCCGTCTTTCTCCTACCCGTAATCTCTGTCTCAATCTCTGTCTCTCTGTCTCTCTTAATGATGAATACTTAAGTACACCTATTAGTCCACTTTAATAAGCATTTATTTTCAGATTTCTAGATAAAGTTCAAGCAAGACCCTAATAATGCTTGTTTAAGCATCCATCATTCAATGTTTGGAAATGATTCATAGGAGAGGATTCCTGTTTGTACTAAAGCCGTGAGCTAAATCTGTGTTACTAAATGTAGGGTCATTCACAGGCTAACCCAGCATAATTCCCCTCCGTACTAGAATGTCAGACACTTCAAAATGGTACCTGTAGAGACAAGCTCCTTTTTGTAACCTCAGATTTGGTTGTATTCATATATCAGAATGTCAGAACTACTGGCTTAGTTATTTACATTTGTTTTATGTTCAGCTGTCTGCTTGATTTATACTAATGTGATATGTTCCCTTTCTCTCTTCAGCTTAATAACTGGTTTATATTTTGTTTTGATTTTTCAGTCCCGTCTTTTACCTTCACACCAACAGGTATATATTTGCACTTACCCTCCTCCTTTCCTTTGTTAGTTTGGCATGTGTCGTACTATTTTGTTTCTGTTTTTATTTCGTTTTCTGCAGTAAGTTGGGGGACAGGACTTAAATGGAATACAATACTTTATTTACTCATGTCAGGCATGCGTTTGAAGTAGAAGTGGTTGATGTTGCTTTTCATCCATTTAATGCAGTTATTTATTCATGAATCCACATTGCATCTTAACCTTGTATGCATGTGTTTCATTAGATAGACACACTGTTTCTCCCCTCAGCATGATTTAACATGCTAATGATCTTATTATTTCATACTCGGCAGTGCATTTTTCCTTAACTTAAGCTTTCAGATTTTCCAACAAAAATTTATCTCCCTTTCCATTCTTTGTCCATAGAATCAACATTCTTAAAGGTAACCAAAACATCCAGCACATGCAAAAGATAAAACTTTTCATTTTCCCTAAGTCGAATCCTAATATTCTGTTCTGTTCAGTTTCTTTCCAAGTGGGTCCTCTCCTTTCACATCACCTTTAGTAGAAGACGCACCTGTAATCTTGCCTCCCTTTATTTAATCCAGTTATTGTAATCGCTGGAAGCGATTATCTCTCCTTAACAGACTCCAGTTTGGAGTTCTTCTAAGTAGCAGAATTTGGCAGTTTTTAGAAACACATTTCTTAGAAAATGTGTCTGTGTTTACAGAAAAGCTAATCTTCTTAACCCCTTGCCTATGTGTAAATGTTGTTTTATTATGGCTAAATTTTTATACTGATAATTTATTAAGCTGAGAATGCTTTCAAGAGCATTAAAATACATTTCCACTTTATATACATGTCTAATGAAAACACAATGAGAAGGGTTTCTACAGGCTACAGTAAAAACAGGTCATATTAATTGATAGTCACAGCTTGGCATACATCTTTGTGTGTGGAGAGAGAGAAGGTTTATTTTAACATTTATCTCTGTCTTACTGGGAAAGCAGCCTAATAAGGATTCTTTCCCCACATTTCAAATTCTACTTATGTAAATTCATGAAATTATATGATCTAATAATAAATGTAAATCTATGAGAATGTGAATGTACAAATGTGTAATAGTTATATTTAATAAGAATGTACTGAAGTTTGCTTTTGCTTAGCTTTCAACCTTGTTGGCACATTAAGAAAATAAGAGTAACTTATATTTAATTCTATACAATCTTAAAAAAAAATACTGGTTGAATCAGAAATCTGCTACTTCCTGTGATGACTTTTGCATTGCTTCTAAATAGAAAGGAAGAATGCATTCCGTTTTAGAAAGATGCTCATAAATGTAATAGCTTTTGATATACAAATATAAATGTCTATTAATTTTTTCTTTTTCTTTTTTGTAATATCCTAGTAACTTATCAGAGAGGAGGCGAAGCTGTGAGCAGTGGAGGGAGGTAATTATTTTGCTTGTTTTGTAGATCCTAAGGGGAATGCCGGATATTCCTTGATGACATTGCTATCTCCGCTTAAAAGGTTCAACTTAAAGATGAAATTGGTTCAAATCTTTTAGAAATACTCCATTCCACTGTGCGGTGGAACCAAGCTTGTTCGTATACAAATGCTGTTGATGGAGCTGTTGCATCTTAGTCAGCGACCACCAGAGGGAGCACTTTCACCGGGAAAGACAGACTTGCTGATTTAGCAGATGATTAAAAGGAATTAAAGCAATTAAGTGATGGCATTTATGAAGATTAAGAAATATAGCTAGTTAACAGATACTATCAAAGAAAAAGTGTTCATTTGAAAACTTGCTGAACACAGCATTTGCTCATAAGTTGTAGGTTATATTTGTTTGTGTTTGCTAACAATTCAATGTAGTTCAGGTCTCTATTTGCAGGGAAACACATTGAAATAAAAGAAAGAAACCTGGGTAGCTTGTTAACACAGAGGTTTCTTTTCTCTAATTAAAATGAACCTCAATCCTATATTTATGATTTTTTTTGGTAATTATTATTCAGTGAACTTTAATATATTCACAGGGAAATCACAAATTGATGTGACAAGTGGCTTAAATGGACTGAAATAAGATATGTTACATCAGCCATGCTTCGGGATTTTCTACAATAATTTGATTTTTATTTTTTTCAAAAACAGTAACATCTTGCTTAAGGTGTCAGAAAAAATGATTTTCTTTCCAAGCAAAACCATTTTATAATTGAAGTTCAATTAACTTACTGAGTATCCTGGTAGGTACCAATGGATAATGTGGTTTCTACTGGAAAAGACAAAAATGAGTAAGGCATAATTCCTGAATCTGAGGAACATACTGTCTGATGACAAAATTACTGAATTTAGTAAATGACAAAGAGTGATTTGATTTAAAAGAAACTGTTGACCACTTTTAACCAATGCTGCACAAATTTGGCGGCAAGTACTAATCTTTTCTTCCTGAGTACTGCTGCTAGCTTCCTGTTTCCATACCTGTGAAACAAAGCCAACTACTGAAAGACCCAAAAGCTAGGAAGGGCTTCACAAGGAATAAATCCACCCAATTCAGGCATTTAAACCAGGGCATGTTTTTGCATCCAGGGGAATTCCATCTAAATCATAGCCCAGACATTCATCAAACAGCATTTGACATAAGAACATTCTCTCCTGGATAAATCTGGAATGCCTGATTATATATTCACCTCTCTACCTGGTATATTCATGACTGTAGACTTCAGCTTTCTCATTAATCAAAGCATAGGAAAGTATTTAATTGAGCATCTTCTATATGTTTGGCAGTAGCCTCTGGACATAGGTGTGGGCACAGATGCATGTGTGCTCCTGTGGGGACACACACACACAAACACACACACAATATACGTATATACCCTGTTTCCCCGAAAATAAGATGTAGCTGGACAATCAGCTCTAATGCCTCTTTTGGAGCAAAAATTAATCTAAGACCCGGTCTTATTTTACTATGATATTAGATTAATTTTTGCTCCAAAAGACGTGTTAGAGCTGATTGTCTAGCTAGGTCTTATTTTCGGGGAAACACAGTATGTCCAGTTTTTGCTGTACTGAAATTGACCACCTAGATAGACCAAATTATCAAACAGGAAATAATTGAAGGAATCCGTAGGTACTAAATGCTAGTTTCTATGGCAGGACTGAAAAATTACACTGTTCCTTGAAATCTCTATCCATTTGGAAAACTCACTATATCATCAACAGAATTAACCTTGTAAATTTAAAAATAGAATATCAGGGAAGCCATTTTAATTCAAATACCAAATGACATGATAAAAGATGCTGGAATGTTACAGAGGCAACAGTTAAATAAAGATCTTTGAGTCAATGATCAAAATGACAGTTATGTACACAATTTTAAATTTATTTATTCATCACACAGTCATTGAATGCCCAACATGTGATGGGCACTGTTCTAGTTGCTTGACATGTATCAGCGAGCAAAGTCAGTAACAATTTCTGTCCACGTGAGCCTTACATTTAACTCGGGAGACAGAAGATAAATAATAAACATTAAAAATAAGTCAATGCTATACCATTAACCGTTGATGAGTACTATGGAAAAAATATAAAAGGATAAGAGGGGAATCAGGAGGGCATTAGGAAGAGGTCTCATTTCCTAGCCATGTGTGAGTGAGAGAGAGAGAGAGAGAGAGAGAGAGAGAGAGTGTGTGTGTGTGTGTGTGTGTGTGTGTGTGTGTGTGTGCGTGCGTTTGTTCTATGATCTCCTGTAGTAAGAGAATAAGAAGTGAACCAAACTGCATTCGCTTCTCTCATGTCCATCCCTTAAACACTGGTTTCCCTCAGGCCTCTCAGACTCAGTGAGCCCTCACCAGACTCGCCACCTCATTTGGTTAATGACACCCAAGTCGGAATGTTCCGAACATTCCCTTTACTGCCTCCATGACTGCTTTGCATTGATCCTTCTTTTTACCCCCTTCACTATCACTATATTGTTTCACTCCCTGGCCTAATCTATTACAGAAGCTCGCAGCAGCCCTGCCTTTAACTACCTTTATTTGCATGATTTCCTGTGAGTTCGTTCCTTTTGCCCATTGGAGCCAGAATGATATTTTGAAGTGCATATTGATCATGTCTCCAACCTGCTGAAGATCGCATTTTCAGTAAAACCCACCACGTTTAAATACCCAAACTGAGCATAGCACTGGAAGCCCACAACCGCTAAGGCTTTGCGGGTCCACTTCACTCCTCTGTGAGCCGCACCCTACAATCCACCTGCCATTTGCCAGTATTGCATTCTCCTGTATGTCCTTATGACATCAGTCTGGAATGTGTCCCCCCTCCCCTTGTCAGTTTGTGGAGGTTCATCTGCTGCCTCCTCCATGAACATTCTGTGCTGTGTAAATACCACAACACCTAATATGAGGAAATGCAGTTATCTTTTGTAAATACCAGGGGTCAGCAAATTATGGTTCTTGGGCCAAATTGGGTCTGCCACCCAGTTTCATAAATAGAAGTTTTATAAGGATACAGCCAAACTCATTTGTTTACAGGTTGTCTCTGACTGCTTTTCCACTACAGTGGCAGAGCTGAGTAGTTGTAATGGAAACTACATGGCCTGCAAAGCCTGAAATGGTTCCTATCTGATCCTTTACAGAAGTATTAATAGTTTGCCAACTCCTGACTTATATGATTGTCACAATAAATTGTGAGATCCTGGAGTGTATTGGCTCATAATTTATTAGTAATTAAATATGTGGATTTTTTTAAATAAATGCAATGTACTGAATTATGTCAATAAATTTAATACATGGATTATTGAACTTTGAAAGATACCATCAGAAAGTATCCAAGGAAGGAAGGAATGAGTAAGCTATTTAAAAAATGAAAGTCAGAAGGCCTGAGTTTGAGTCTTTAATGACTTTGGAGATAATTTTGGGGGCTGGACATTTTGCTCTAATAAAGGAGAAAGCAGAGCTAGAAATCTCTTCTAGTTTTCAAAATTGCAAATTTAGCTATCCTCAGAAAAGGGAGAGATTGAGGGTTGTGGTAAACAAAGAGACCTCTTTTTGACTTGAAAAGAGCAAAGGATGTGTGATGGAATCCAGGGGAGGAGCATGGGAATATTAAATAGCTGTTGCTATTTATTTGTTTTTCTTACCTCAAATATCCCAGTCACTTTTTTTCTAAAAACCTACTTAAAATCCAAACCATGGCATAAACCAGGAAACAGCAAAAAAAGCCTGAAAAAGTTAGTATGGAAGTCAGGCTAGCCAGATGGAGAATGCCAGCACCACATTTCCTAGCAGCGCTGGGTGAGAAAGTAACCAAGCTCAGGTCTTGCTTCTCTTTAAAATACTGGCCACTGTTAGATATGTCCCTCCCTTCGTTCTGGCTTCAAAACTCTTTAAAGTTATCAATGGAAAGAGGAGCCAATCTATAGGCAACCTTTACTGCCAGTCCCCTCACCATTTTCCCCAATCCCTGGACCCGCTAGTATTGTATTTTGTGGTTTAGGAGCTCAAATAGGAGTTTGTTGGTTTGTTTGTTTGTTTTAGAGTAAGTGATTAGAATATCTAGAGTAGGAGGAATGGAAGAATTGAAGGAAACTGCCACAAAATTATTTAAGTGCGTTTGCCCTCTTTTCCTTTGTAACACAAATCAATCTCCCTAGCATAAGCTAGAAGATAAATTTGGTTTTGTGAGGCCAAGTCTCTTCCTTTCCCTGATAATACTGCCTTGTCGAAGATAAGGAAGAAATAAGCAAAACTCAGATATGTTAGTATGGAAATATAACAATGAACATATTACATGACGATATAGTGTATGGTAACGTTATATACTATTTTAGACACATAGTAATCGCTCTCAGCAGCACTGTGTTTTGCTTCTGCTTCGTTTCTTATTGCTGGGTATCTAAATCTGTTTCATACACACTAGATCATCTTAAATGCATAAAGATAGCCTGTGAGATTATCAGTTTGAAAAGACCCTAACACCCTTATCAGAGTAGCTACATATGACCTTGACTTCCTCAAAGACCTCTGAAATACACACATGGCATTTTAAGTTTCATTGTGAGCCCAGTAATCATCCTTAACCTTCTTCCCTAAATAATTAGCATTCCAAACGCAAGTCTAAACTGAAAGCTAGGATGTGAATTGTTAATCCTACTTCCTGTTGGAAATCACCCATACATATGAAAAGTTCTTTCAGCCTGTGATGATGTCAAAACATTCACTTTAAAGGCTTTTTTTTTTTTTTTTTTTTTCTGAGGGAATCATAGTAGCGTGAAAACATTGTCTATTCCTTTTGAAATATGTAAGACAGGCTGTGGAATATTTCCACTTGATCCATACGTAAAACATCCCATAATATATCTACAGTGTCAAATATGGAGATTTATTTTTAATAACTTCTATAGTGATAACACACATGGTTTAAGTTCAAGAGAAAATAAAAAAAGGAAAGTTAAAAGATTATCGGATGCAGAATTTCTAAAGTAACATTTATTTCAAAGGCTCCAGATATCTGTGAGACTGCTTGCATGTAAATCTTTCAAATTTCAAGAGTTCAGCAACATTGCTCTTCAAAGCATGTTTTTATCAACAATTTTAATAATAAGCTTGCACAGTTTTAACAGCTTTATTGAGAATTTCAAGACTTCCGACACATCCCTCACTCTTCCTTTTATTAACAATGTTTGAGGACTGGAGGAAATTTCAGCACTCTCCAGTATCTGGGTTTATAGCATCCTAGATGAGAATGTGAATTCTGCAGCTAGAATACTTAAATTTGAATTCCAGCTCTCCCACTCACTCACTTTGTATAACCACATACAAGTTTCTTAACCTCTCTCAGGTGTCTCAGTTTCCTCATCTGTAAAATCTGAATAATAATAGTAACTGCCTTGTAGAATTTTGTGAGAATTAAATGAATTGTTACATATAAAGACCTCAGATCAATGCCTCACACATTGTATGCAAACAGTAAATATTAATTTTTATCACACACACACACATACGGGACCAGATATATAAATTAAAATGCATATTCTTCATTTGAAGTGACATTCCTTAAATAACCATCATTTGCATAGTAAGTTTCCTGGGTTGACTATGTGTCAGAATAGGAACCATGGTGAGTGGAATGTTGGGTGTTTGCTTCCCAGGTCAGTGAGATACATGATTATTGCACAGAAAAGGAAATCATGAAGACCATCTTTGCAGAACATGTAGTCCCGGTCTCTTTATTGTGGGTCTGACAGCACATCATGCATCATCACCTCTTTTGCTGAGTTATCAAATGGAATCAGTGTTGGAAAAAGATGTTGGAATGCCGTTCTTGGTCTCCAGTCTGTGTATCTACTGCTGGGAGTCCAGGGCTTCCATTAATAATTGCTGATGTGCTTTGCATTCCCAACGCACAGTGAAAGAGGATTAACATCTGGTGTGCCCAAAAAACATGAACATTACTATTTCTTAGAGTGGACATCTTTGTTTTACCAGATTTAATTCAGTAGCTTTTCTTTGTTTATGTTGGGATTTGTGGCATTTTATGTCATCCCCCTCGGAAAATGTTGACAAGCTTACACAACTGTGCACGGAAGCATCGAGGAGGCTTTCTGCAAAATATCACAGATCCCAAGACTTGCTGTTTCATCATTTTGGAAGGAAAATATACACATGTGCTTCCTGTGAAGTATCTATTGTCTAAGTGAAGGAGCTTGTTCCATTTCATAATAAAGTCGTGAGAAGAATAATTTTTAAGGGGTCAGAAATGAAATACAAACTGTCTTAATTATGGTATCTTTAAGCCATTAAAACACTGAAAATATTATGTATCCATGTTTTTATATTCCGTGTTTGATTTTCAGTTAATGTGACTAAAGGTGGAGTAGAGCACTGCAAGTGGTACTGTATTTTAAGTCTGAAGCACAGCTCTGCCAATTTACAAAGTTATGACTCTAAAAACTGTGGCACATCCCAGAATATTACGGTACAGTTGCTTTGTCTGTAAATAAAAGGAATAATATCATTCAGTAGAGTTGACCAAATTATATGTGAGTGTAATGGAATGAAGAGTTTGTTGGGATTCTGAATAGGAAATATTATTTGTTACTTATATAACATTTATTTAATATCTTTTTGTTTTTCTTTAGGCCAGGACTTCTTAACATCAGTGAGCCTGCCGCACAGCCCTGGCTGGCAGACACGTGGCCTAATACTGGCAACAATCACAATGATTGTTCCATCAATTGCTGTACAGCAGGCAGTGGGAACAGCGATAGCAATCTGACCACCTACAGTCGCCCAGGTTAGAGACACAGACATCTTGATGTGTAGTTGCACTGGAAGGAACCAGCCAAAAAGAGATACATTTCTTCTCCCTCTCCCTGCATGGGAAGGGAAAGTTTCATCACCATGTTTAAGAAATGTTGACTATCATTTAGCAATCTAGACTGACTCAAGTTATTTTCTCCATCCCTATATCTCCACACCTCAGTCTCTTCCAAAAAAGTTTCCCAGTACACAGTGGGTGAATGGAGAATAGAATCTCTAGAATAGATAGCAAATAAGGAAAAATGAAATTATGTAAAAATATTCATAAAACTCTTTAGGGTTATAATTTTTAATTGTAACTATTTCATTATTTTCAACATTTGAGCCATAAAACAGATCAAAATGTGAATAAATCTATAGTTAAAGTGAGCCAAATTATTTTAATAGCAGTGGTAATAATTGTATAACAGTAATACAAATTTTCAAATGAAAATTAGCTGAAATTCAAAATTAAATTTTTATAGTATAGAAATAAATTCTGAGAATACAAGAAATATATATCTTTTGCAGATGTGTATGCATACGTTTATTTGGCATCATGTGTTTGGGGTTCAGAAACATGCATAAGTAAATTAGTTTGCTAAAATTTCATGCTAAAATATGACAGTAAAATATGGATGTTTAGTATGTAATATTTGAACAGAAAATTATAAATGTTTTTTATAAAGAAAAAAATCCCTCAACATTCACGATATGGGAAATATTGAAAGAATTGTAAAGAATCAAAAGATATGATGATAGAAGTAAAATAACCCATGGAATTAAGGAACAGGGAAATAGAAGATAGCATTTACACAAAGATGTTATGTAACGTAAAGTACAAGTCATAGTGCCATCTATAGGTCTAACCTTAAAAGAAGTCCCGAAGGTCCATTGGATAAGGATATGGATATGACATCCATGTGACCGAGTCCATATTCTCCAAAGGTCCATATCCTAGTCATCCAGACAGACGCTTACATAATTTTAAATAAAAGAAAGACTATGGTGAGACCGATAGGGGAGAAATAATGACAGTACTCATTTGAATTAATATGTAGAACTCTGCTGTCCAACATGGTAGCCTCTGCCTATATGTGGCTATTTCAATTTAAATAAAATACAATTTAAAATTCAGTTCCTCATTCTCATTAGCCACATTTCAAGTGCTGGTGGCCACTGTATTGCACAATGCAGAATAGACCATGTCCATCATCTCAGAAAGTTCAATTGAGTAGCACTCATTTCGAAAGACTGAGGAAGAAAAATGAGATTGCCAAATCCATATTGCCTTTAATAATATGTCTGTACCCCTATTAAATAAAATTTAATACCTAGAAACTAGAATTACTAAAGACCAGATGGATCAAATATCCCTGTTTCCTGATCATTTATTATTGAAATGCCAAATTGTTGAATTCAGTATTCTAGAGAAGTTGCAAAATTTTCTTAAGAGTCTATTCCTATTTATATCTTTATTACCCACTGTGTTAACTTATATATTTTTTAATAGAGTAAGGTTTTTTATTTACAATAAAAGTTTATATTTGAGATAACATTTAAATATTTTTTTATTAGTTTCAGGTGCACAAGGCAAAGTAATACTTAGACGTTTATCATTTATATTTAACTTATAATTTTTTAAGATATCCAGTTGGAAACTAATCTTCAAGGTGACTTGTTAATGTTGGTGCCATTATATACTGCATGAATAATATAATATTGTTTTCACCACTGTAACTTGACTAATTTTTTTTTATTTTAAAAATGTTTTAATTTTAACTCCTACTGTTTTAATATTTTTAACTACAGGCTTTAATATTTCTCTGTATCAGTTATTTCATTCTCAAATATTTCAATGAAGGGAAAATTAGAAGGAAATTGAGATAGTAGACATAATTGATATTATTTCAGGCTTTATTTGATTAAATTACCCTGGTAATGTATGATCCGTTTTCCCATCATTATTGTCACTTTATACTTCTTGGGGTGTCATTATGAAACCATAAAAAAAATGATTAACATCTTTGCCTGACAATGATTATCCTACGTGACCAAGAGAAGAACTAATAAAATTCTCCCTAGTACTATTTACTATCACTCCTCTCTTCCTCATAGCTTTTGAGTAGAGATACTTTATAAAATATTGAAATCTCATATTTTTTGATGGGATGGCAGAGATTTTTTTCTTTGTTTGATTCTCAACTTCTATGCTTGGTTCTGTTGCTTTGATAGCTAAGTAGTATCTTCAAGTAGTTCAATTAACTCCAGACTAGAAAATTTAAATTTGGCACATATATTCATGTATATGTTATTTGGGTGGAATTCTCATTAATGGAGTTGTTAAAGAAAAGTTCTCTCAAATTGGGTGAATTATTTATTATATAGCACTTTGCAGAAGTTCCAAATTATTTAGTCTATATAAATTCTCTTTCGTCTGTATATAAATTCTTTTATTCCCTCCATTTTCAATCATTTTCTTTAGAAAGTACATATGAATACTTGGCCCTTTTTACTGATCTTATTGAAGCCCATTTGTGCTTTACATAACAATTTTACTGTGACTCACAAAGCTACTTACAAAAAGCCTTAAACAAATAACCATGGAAAATGACTTTCTCCTTTTCCTCTCCGTTGCACATAGCCGATTGTATAGCAAATTATAACAACCAACTGGATAACAAACAAACAAATCTGATGCTCCCTGAGTCAACTGTTTATGGTGATGTGGACCTTAGTAACAAAATCAATGAGATGAAAACCTTCAATAGCCCAAATCTGAAGGATGGGCGTTTTGTCAATCCATCAGGGCAGCCCACTCCTTATGCCACCACCCAGCTCATCCAGTCAAACCTCAGCAACAACATGAACAATGGCAGTGGGGACGCCAGCGAGAAGCACTGGAAACCGCCTGGGCAGCAGAAACCAGAAGTGGCACCGATTCAGTATAACATCATGGAGCAGAACAAATTGAACAAAGGTGAACCGCTGTGCCTTCATCCTCACCCTTTTCTGTCTTGGTACCCCTAACCCTCAGCACTCCGTGCCGAAGCCTGGCTGGGACGAGCATGTGAAATCTTTCTTTGGTTACTAAGGTTTTTGTATTTCTTTGGTTTCAGAATTTCTGTGTCCGAGAGTTAATTAGCACAACAATAACCCTGGAAATTGATTTTATAATAATATATAAGTATTTTCAAGTCGTCTTTTGAGATTAATTTAAATTTAATCGTAGGTGAAGGATTGCATAGGACAGGCAATCTTTTATTCATAAAGCAGAGCTACAGCCGTTACAATGCCTCACACTTTAAATAAATAGACTATCCCATTTTTCCACTCGAGAATGTAAGGTAATTGCTTCTACATGGTCATATAAACGAATGGCATTTTTATATCAAACTGGAGAAAAATAATTAAACGTGAACTGGAGAAGTGGTTCAATTTGTTGTAGTTCTCCTACCTTGAGTGCTTACTAAGGCTGCTGCAATGTACGATTTTAGAACCTACAATTCTTTGGTTGACCTGATTGAAGTCTGTCAGAATAGACCCTAAAGTAAATTGAGTTTAGTGTTAACTTGTCGCAGCAGAATTGTATCTTATGGCCTGAGGGGAATGTTTCTCTTTCTAATAAGGTATGTGTGAGTCGGAATTTGATTTTTTTATAGTCCTTCAGGCTAATGTTTTAATAACATGATTTGCAATGTTATATCATAAAGAAAAAAAGGATTGCTCTAATTTGAATAGATCAGGCAATTTTGTACAAGTGTCCAGATGAAGGATACATTTTATTGTAAGTAATTAGACACATAGGTTTATTTTCTTTAGGCTTGAGTTGGGACCTTTTTTTTTCCCCCCCGAAAATAAAACATAGTTCGAGATTACAAAATAATAGCTTAAAACCACTGTTTTGTTTGATTAAGTTAGTGTTATGTGTTTTCATTTAATTACAGACTCATCCTGCTTTTTTCTAAGTTTAAAAAAACACTGGGTTGGCATAATAATCCAATTCAATAAATATTTATTCAGACTCTTGCACAAGTTCATGACAAAGGCTGACAAAGATGAATAAGACAGTTTGTGCAATCATAGAGTTTACAGTGGGAATTCAAACTATTATTACATTGTTCCTCTAACGTATATGGCTTTACTGAGGACTTTGGAAGGGTCTGACAGTTCTCTGTACAAATATTTCAGAGCTCTGATTTATTGTTTATACTGCTTGTAAACAGACTCAGTATGTCACACTATAATAAAGACCCCATCATGCAACTAGACTGACAGATTATTACTCATTATATCCCAGTGGCGAGTTTATCATTTGGATTTTCCCCCTCTGCTGAAGTAAGCAGAAGCATTTCTGTGGCAGACTGAGATTCTTTTTTCCTTATCATGGGTATTTTTTATTATATATAAGCTTGCTGACAAGTTTCAGTTTTGTTTCTTTTTAATTTTCTTTTATTTTATGATTCATAGATATGATATTTTCCCGATTTCTTATTGTTAAAGTTATTTTGTTACTACATCTTTCAAGATAAGAAGTCAAGCAAACCTAATTTCTGTCATAGCTGGTTTATAAATAATTTAAAGAGAGGAAATAGTCCCACATAGGATTCGTCCACACCTCTGTTTAGTCTGGTGTGTGGAAAGAAGATGATGCAAAGATTTGTATTTTGTAAATCGTAAAGGAGACATGTTTAAAGGTCTATTTTTTCTTGACTTTTCCTCCGGTAAACTTACATGCAACTTAGCAAGTAATCAAAATGGTGGCTTAAAAGCCTAATTGTTGGTAAATGATTAAGGCAACAAAGAAAAACTAAATGTTTATGTATTTATTTTTTTTATCTGAAATGTGTAGATTATCGAGCAAATGATGCGGTTCCTCCAACTATCCCATACAACCAGTCATATGACCAGAACACAGGAGGCTCCTACAACAGCTCAGACCGGGGCAGTAGTACGTCTGGTAAGTAAGGGGAACCAAAAAGAAAGTCAACATCTCCTTTCAGAAGGTGGCACGTTCAAGATTATTAATTGAATGCTAATGAACTCATGTGTATATGACATTCCTATTACTTTATGTAATTTGTATATTCCAGGCATAGGTTTTGTCTCTGCAATTTGAAGGACTGTCCACGCAATAAGCCATTTCTGTTTCTGTTCTATTTGGTCACAAAGGTTAAGGATCCTGTTTTCCTCCTTGTGAAGGGAACTTTAGTAAAGCCAGAAGCGTCAACTAATCTTTAAAGGCAGTTGAAACTTGTGGGGTTTTTTTAGTCAAAATATAAGTAAAACTGTTGAACATATAGTTGATCTGATAAATATGTTACCATTTGAAAGCAGGCTATAAAAGCACATCCATTTAAGTACACTTGAGCAGAATCAAAAGGCTCAGACACAATATTATGAGATAGGTACAACAGGAAACTGCCTCGGTGTATAACCTCTCTACTCTTCCTCAGTTCTTTCTCTAAAACCTCATAAAGCCACCTCCCGGCTGAAGTCTCTAAGTGCCTCAGAAGCCACAGTGAGGCCCCTTCTCTGTGGTCTGTATGCTGTTGCAGCTGTTTGCCAGCTGTTTTCCTGATAGGGGCTGCAGATGGGAGTTTGCTAGTACTTAAGTCCTGTTTTTCTAATTAAAGGCAGTTCGTTATTAGAACTAACATGTGGCAAGTCACACCACAATGAGAACAAAACCAATTGATCTTGACTCGAGTATGTTTCTCCAGGACAGGGTGGAAATATCGCTTCTGAGCATCTGGATTAAAGTTGTTGCTAGGTGCTTTTAGCCAAGTGTCTCTACCCCTCTTTTGTAACGAATATAGCATTTGTGTTTTCCCATCTTCCCTTGAGTGAGGCATGCTGATTTGGCATTTTCTAGCCCGTATTTTCAAAGAATGAAATTGTTCATATTTGAATTAAAGGAACTTAGAAATTGCTCTTTACTTTTTATATCTACTCTTATTCTACTATATGTTGTTTCATTATTTTAACAATTAAGAGCTTCTTAAATGACTTTTTTCTTTCTTAAAGGAAGTAAACCCTAAATTAACAGAAATTTTTCAAAGATCTGCTCTTGCAAAAACCATAGAATATATTCTAATACTGATACCTCATGCCATTTCATCTTTGAATTCTTAGCCACTTAGAAAATCATAACTTAGAAGGAAAAATATGATTCTAGGTTATAAATATTCAGTTGACTTTCTCTACGCCTCAACTAAGGTACCTGGATCCTGATGGTCTGCTGCTATTTATTATTAGGTATTTTGTGAATATTGATAAAAAGATGCAAAAATGTGAAATCTGTTGGTAATTAAGGGAGAGAATGAAGCAAACAAATGAGGTGTAGGAGAGATTTGTGATGTGAGACCTCTCAGGACAGACGGAGATGTTCCAGTATATGTGTGCCAGGAAATCAAGAGGAAGGCACGGGGTATGGTCACCTCCACAGCCATTCCAGTATCGGACAACTGAGCAGAGGAAGAGAGAATGGAAACACACAGGACACATAGTGTACTGATAGCAGCCTGTCCGTCAGCCCGCACTTAGTGCAGTAGCAGACCAGTGTGAGAATGTGTGGCTTAACACTGCCATTTGACTGAAAACTCCCAAGTGAGTTAAGAAAATAAACCTCATTGAATATACTATGACCAGGTTCATACCCGCATATAATTTGGAGCAGTTTCAGAGAGGTTAAAAAAGACCAAGATAATTCACTGAATTTAAGGGATCATATGAGAAAAGTAATTGTAGACTCATTGTCTATAATGTATATAACAATCTAAAATGTATCCTATTGAAAGAGGAGGATTAAGACCATTTTATCTCAAAATAGCTTTTGACCCAAGTTATTTTAAAACAAATCCTCTAAAATGTGCAGCTACCTATGTTTAAAGAATACGCCAAATCGAAAATCTCAACACTGGGGCACTTGAATAATTGGGCTATTTCCAACAGCTAAGAATGTTCAGGAAACATCATTTTACTCTGAGCCATAATTTTATAAAAACAGTGAGTAAAAACTCTTCTTTTTAAAAATAATTTTTATGCTTCCTTTGTTGTTACATTACTTTTTCCAGTAATTATTTTCATCTGCACCTGCCTTTCTGATGAGAGCTAGTAATTTCATTGTGCCTAAAACATTTCAACGGACAAGTACAAATTATATATATATTCAGTGATTTAATGCAACAGTGGCACTCTAATAGATCGTATCTGTATCATATTGTATTTTAAGTTCCAGCAATTAAATGCTAGAAAAAAACTTCAGAAAATGTGTCTACAGCTCATTTGTTGTCCATGATTATCCATAGTGCAATTAATTGCTATAAGAAGATCACTATTAATGATATGACTTGTAAAATTCATTTATGGTTTTATTGCTTTTTTGCTATTTATTTTGCAGTTAAACTGGTTCATCTCTGTTGTACCAAGTTCTGTTTAATATTAATGAAGAAAAGTGTTTTTCTCTATATACATACATGAATTACAAGATCATGTTTACAGAAAGTAATTAACGTATGAATAATTGAAAAATCTTAAAGGCCGGATATGAAAAACTTTCATTTTGTTTCTTTTCAAGGGAGTCAAGGGCACAAGAAAGGAGCACGAACACCCAAAGTACCAAAACAGGGCGGCATGAATTGGGCGGACCTGCTTCCTCCGCCCCCAGCACACCCCCCTCCTCATAGTAATAGTGAAGAGTACAGTATCTCTGTCGATGAGAGGTAAGCGGAACTTCAGAGCTGACTGAAGGGAAGTCATGCGATTCCTTACACCCCTGTCAAGTAATTGTTACCCAGATTGCCAACGGGAGACTGATTCCTAAGGTCTATGAGCATTTGTCTCTGAATAAAACTGTACTGATAGATCAGCAGGACTTAAAAACCTTCCTCGGTGATGCCAAAAAAGGAATTTGTGCTTTAGAAGCTTCTTTTGGAACTAAGAATCATGAACCATGACCATATACCATGCCAAAACAATGTATACAAGTGGGCACTTTGGTCAGCTTTGCTCAAGCAGTAGTTCACTGTAATCAGGAGTGTCTGGAACACTGATGGTAACCACTTTGATCACCTCTTGTAATTGCAGGAGTCAAACGTGACTTGTATTCATCTTTTGTTATCGATATATGTTGAGTATTACAATTTTAGTACAATTTTTTCCTTTCTTAAATGTGTATACATTTTTTTGGCACCCTCTGTATGTATATATGTATGTGTGTATATATATATGTGTGTGTGTGTGTATATATATATATATATATGTATATATATATATAATTTACATGTGTTTTACATTTTATTCATCATTTTCATATGTAATAATGAATATATGAGATCACATATATATGTATATTATATATGTGATTTTGTGATTTATATATATATATGTGATTTTGTGATTTTCAAATATCATAACTTCTATTGAACACCTCTGAATTTTCATTAAATAATTGTATGAACTTATACTATATCTACGGTATCCTGATAACTGTTCTTAGACATTATTCAATTATGCTGAAAACTGTACGAATTTAAATTTCACCAAATGCCTGTATCTCTCAGGGATTTAACAAGTGTAAGTAATCCACATGACAGCAGTTAGAAAGTTGCTTCTTCCTCACTCCCGAGTCTGTAGAATTGGACATGGTACTTCCCAACAGAACAAAACAGCTGCTTTACTAGTAGGATCAATAGAGTAGAACTCACTTGCCATAGAGAATTCACACACAAAAAACCCTCAAAACCTACCTGAAATTGCAGTATTTTTAGTTACTATTATAGAAATAAAGACATTGTCATTTCAGTCTACACACACACACACACACACACGTTTTACAGTTCCAACTATGCCAGAAAACAAAGCCTCTGTACTTTTATTTTCTAATTACTTCGTGAATATTGAGCCATTGCTTCTAAGAGAAATACAGGGTTAGGTTTCTGCAAGCCTCTGGTCATATTTTTGTCGACCAGTCCAAGTATAACCTTGTTTTACATGAGTTTTCTTTAAAGACACCGTATTTAATAAGTTTTGGTGACTCATTAACCTTGAACTCACAGCCAACAGCCCTGTAAGTCATTCCTTAACAATCTTATCTAATGTACATATTTTCTCCGTTAAGGCATATCACAGCTTTTTTGCCCTTAGGAACACTAGACAGCACTAAGGTACTACACTTCCAGACCATTTTAAACAGGAAAGTCACCAATATAAAGAAAGAGAGAGAGAGAGAACAATGTAGCATGATATAGACATGAAAAGGACACTTGTTTCCAGTGTGAAAGCTGAAACAAGAAGGCGGAGTGTCACCTTGTTTGACCCCCTGCTAGTCCTGTGCCCAACAGGTGGCTCAAATGTTGTACCTGTCTGTACATGTCTATTAAATGACCATGAAAGTACCACAGGTATTGACTTTGGGGTTGCAGATAAATTTAAGCAAGTAAGTGAATTCATAAATATAGAAGGATTGTACTTTTAAAAATTCATTTTCAAGGCTATGATAACATGTATTGATGTTTTAGTCCACCACAAAAACAAAACAATAATAAAAACAACAGGAAATACAACTATGCCCCAAAGGGAGAGACTGAATCTAACCGGGAAGAATGGAGGTTTCTTGGTCTGCTGGGTTTTGTTCTTGACCTTGACAAATGAGAAGGTTCTCAATGAAGAGAAGGGGTTTTATGGACATTGGGACCACACAAAGACGTGGATTTCCAGAGAACTAACAGGAAACAAATGGTAGGGAGTGAGAGAAAGCTGGGAAGGCAAATATAAGCCAGACTGTGCAAACGCTTGAATGTTTTGTTTAGGCACTTACATTTTATTCTCTAGGCAATGAGAGCCATTTATTACTTTGGAGCAAATGAATGACCTGGGAGTGATGTGTATTATAATAAAGTAATTTTGGAAGCAATGTGAGGATGAAGAAAGAGTGGCTGGAGGCAAAGAAATTGATTAAAATGTTATTGCAGTAACACATACAACAGATTTAAAAAGGGGAATAGATACTAAACATTTTTTAGAGATAGACGAGAGCTGAACTGGGGAACAGTGTAAAGTAGAAGAGAGAGAAATAATTCAAAGATGACTACAAGATTTCTAGTTTAGATGAGCGAGCAAATCGCTCTATTATTTGTTGATACAAGAAACATGATAGTAGGATTAGTAAAGTAAAAGATACAGAAAAATCATGTCACATAAGCCTCAACTTTCCTGAGTTCAAGTAAACAAGGCAAGTGGTAAAGAATGAACTAGAGAGAAGGGTAACTAGAACACAATTTGTATAATGCAGTAAATCACTGCCATTCTAATCAATAACCATAGGCACTGGGGTAGGAAAAAAGAGAAAGGCTTGAATGTTTTCCAGATCCATCTAGAGCTTCCACATAACTCAGTAGAGGAGGAATGGGGGCCTTTTATTCATTATTATTTTATTGTGTTTTACATTCATCATCCTAACTGCAACCCAACTGCTTCATTTTGTGTTCAGCTAAAGAAATAGTGACTTATGATAATTTCAGAGGAAAAGTAGGTGGTATTGGATTAAATAAATAAGTTGGTCTCCCGTATCTTTCCCTCTGAAGGGATTTTCAAGAGTCCTTTTTTTCAGAGGTTAGCGTATCATCTTTGGGTCATCTGCACAACCATCCTTGAGTTGCCCTTTAGAGATCATGTTGAGTAGGCAAGACAGACTATAGCAAACACATTTTGGAATTACTAAATTAAGCCATGTTAAATAGTTTTTGTTGTTGTTTTTTTATTGCATGACTTCTCAGAGCCTGTAATAGGCCAGTGTAAATTGTAATACCTCAGAGGGAAAAAAAATTATATGTAGCAATTCACAAACCTTTGTGATGATGAATATTTTTTTTTTTGACAATGCCTCATTAATGTGGCTCAGAACATTTTCATTTAAAACACAGTTCAAAGCTGACATTCCTTTAACTATACAAATGGTTTATTTGAATAACCTGACTTAAGTCTAAGTGCCCTTGTAATCTGTTTCAGCTATGACCAAGAAATGCCATGTCCAGTGCCACCAGCCAGGATGTATTTGCAACAAGATGAACTAGAAGAGGAGGAAGATGAGCGAGGCCCCACTCCCCCGGTCCGAGGAGCAGCTTCTTCTCCAGCCGCCGTGTCTTACAGCCATCAGTCCACTGCCACTCTGACCCCCTCTCCACAGGAAGAACTCCAGCCCATGTTGCAGGACTGCCCAGAGGAGATTGGCCATATGCAGCACCAGCCTGACAGGAGGTACTGTTGTCAGGAGCCTCCTTTGCTCAGATCAGATCATTTCGAATCCTAAGTAGCATTTAGAGAATGCTATTACATGAATTAATTTTCATCTCACATGAGCCTTTTTTCCAGTATCATTGCACAGTAAGCCCCGGTAATTAACATACCAAGTAATATTATTGACCAGAACATTAAATTAATTGATCCTAGTGAACTTGCAACCATAAAATAATGTGCATTAATACTCACGCACTTATGATAATTACATTTATAAACAAACACATGGAGACTATGTAGTAAATATATGGTTTGCTAATCTTGTAAATTTTATTGATGGCAGGTGTTTTTTATTTTAGTTTTCCTTATGTATTTCATCTGTGGAAAATAGATTTTCTCCTGTCTTTTTAAATGAAGTCTGCAGAATGATCTGTTCCCTTATGTTATAGCTGTAATGTTGCAGAAGAGTGAGTTTGGTGTATTCCTTTTCGTCTTGACTTTAGGTCCCTTTGTTTTGATTGAGATATTAGGTTCGAGTCCTTTTGTCCACGTTACTAAATAGTGTGTGTGTGTGTGTGTGTGTGTGTGTGTGTGTGTGTGTATGTCTTAAACTCTTTTTAACCTGTATATTTAGTACTGTCAACCAATACATTTGTTATATACAAATACTTCACTTGTCATTTCTACCACATAAAAACTATTACTACGTCATCTTAGCTCTTTTCTTATTGTTGATGATTTTGTTTGTACTATTTTACTGCACTTCACACATTGTGTGTGTGTGTGTGTGTGTATAACTTCCTGTATTCCTAACATCATTTGAAACTAAGTATATTATTTGCCTCAGAAGGTCTCCCTTCAATATTCTTGAATGAATAACAAATTATGGTTTCTGCTGCTTGAATTCTGTCAATTAAAATAGAACTTGCAATGTTTATTAGCTATTCAATCAGTAAGAGGTTATTACAAAATTTAGATCATTTTCTAAAACGAAGGAAGTAGATAAACCTTCTACTCTGAGACAAAGAGGGAAGTTGGATTGTGATAATTTAAATTGAATATTGTTAACCCATGGAACTTCATGCAAATGAGAACAAATAAGGCATCTCATTTCCCTATTAAGGTCACAGACCATCTCTGCTTCTCTTATTTAAAGCAAATGAGAGGCTAATAGATGCCATTAGTTCTGAAATACCTTAGGATTCTTCCTTCATTCTCTCGAATTACCTATTTCCCTGCCATTCCCTTCTGTGTTACAAGTGGTACCCAATATCGTCCTCTTAACCTGCCTCTTCTATTGTGTTCCTTTATGTCATCCTCTCTAACTTGCTCAAAAACAATAAAAAATTGGTTTACCTTTATCTGTGTTGACTTTTCAGCCTCTTCCTTTTCATTCAGTCCTTTATCTTCACTGTTAGTCCTACTATTTTTGAAACTTTCCTTAGCCTCCACTTCTAGTTATCATGCTCTCCTTCCCTTCTATTCCTTAGGGTTGTTTAAACACTTCTTTCTCCCTAAGTCCCATTCACACTTCAGCCCACTGCATTTTGGTGTCTACCATTTTGCTTCCATCAGTCTACTGAAAGTAACCTCCTAAAGGTCAATCTAAACGCTTCTCAGTCTTTATCAGATGTAAGCTTTATGCAGTGATGGCAATTTTTAGAAGTTGTTGTGAGAATCAAATGAGACAGTGTGGGTATAGTACCTAAAGCAGGGTAAATATTCAACAAATATTAATTCCCTAATGTCCTCACCCTTACGCTAGCACTCCATTACTTGGTTCAGCTATACTTATATTCTGATGGCTTTCAAATTCATTTAGCCATCCCAGCTCTCTTTATTAAGCACTGTGGTGTTTCCACTTGGACATCTCAGATTACACATGTCCAAAACCAAATTCTTTGTCTTTGCAAATGTGTTTTTTCTCCTCCTTTGTTGCCTATCTTATTTAGAATTATCAATCCTTTTTTATCTGACCAATGTATTAAAAATAAAATAGCCAAGGGAATGGGCAAAATTATTTTTAAAAACTTTCTCATTTTGAAATCAGCTTAGTCTACTGTTGAATGTTTTCTGTTGTCTTCCTACCATTCCCCAATGAAATTATTCACCAAGTCCCTGCAGCTCGAACTCCAAAATACCTTGTGATTTTGTTCATTTGCTATTCTTACGGCTGCTAGGGCAGGTGATCAGTCTGTACTGCCACGTCCTTAAACTCATCTTCACTTTTCTTCTCTCTCCCTTTTTTGGTCTACGCTCCACATTATATTTCTTTATACCCAAACCTTTTAATTTATTCCCCATTCAGAGTTGTCTTACTGTTTAGCCCTGTATTAAAAGCCTTTCACAATTCTTCCCCTTTTACTTCCTCTCTACCTCCCAGTTCCTCCATACTTCACTTTTCTAATTAATCTGTTTGAAATTCCTTGAATTTGTCTTCAGGTTACCAACACCCAGGTCAACAATGCCACTTCCTGGCCCACAGAGGACTGGTCTTGAACTAGCAGGAGGGGAAGGCCACTCTTGCCTCAATGGCCATCACCAAATGCCCAACTCACTTAGGGTCCTCACTAAGCACATGTGTCTTGCACATGCTCTTTCTTTGATTGCCTGGCAAGCATTTCTCATCATCTTTCTACGTCCTTTTCAAATGTCCCCACTGTGTGAAACTTCCTTCTGGTTGCCTAGCGAAATCAGCCAATCCTTTTCTTTACTCTTCACAATGGTCTGTTCACAACCCTGCTATCATACTAATCAGTGTTTAGGTTTCATTAGCATTTGCTTATTTGTATCTCTGTTTCAATATTTAAGTTAAAAGCTCTTTGAGGTCAGATCTCATGTTTTACTCATGTTGTTGAGTTCCACAAAGCTTTCTTCAGTAAGTATTTGATTAATGGGAATCTGATACTACAGGAGAATTTTGGAGTCGACCTACTCCTGCTGTTTTAGGGGGATGAATACTTGTATGAACTCAATGTGGACATGTATAATTGGTAAATGCATTGTGTACCTGCACTTAAAAATCTTATTTGTCTCAATTCAGCCCTTTTAAAATGTATGATTTTCAGTCTGTAAAGGTACTAAGAATTTTATTTCCGGGATTATTCCTGGAAATAACACTAGGCACTAATAAAAAGTAGATAAAAGCCCATTAAACACAAAACTATTACTGCTCTTTTGTGATGAAAGTATTATCAATGTGGTTATATAGAAATTTTTAACAATCAAGATACACAAAATGAGAATATAAAAATATCAGTGATCTATGTAGTCAGAAATAGCCACTGTTATGACCTCAGTAAAGATCCTTTCAGTTTTTCATCTTTATATATACTAACATTGCTTTGACTGCATGATATGCCAATATTACTTTATCAGCTATTCTTTTCACTGAGCAGTCTATTCTTCCATATCAATAATTTTTTATTTAGGTACTCATGTTAAACAAATGTGTACTGTAATTTATTTAGACACTTCCTTAATGTTGCACATTAAATCACACGCCTACTTCTTGATGCTGTATACCATGCTGTAATTCCCATGTCTAGTTAAGTCCTGAGTGAAGCGTCTTCTCAAAGCCTTCATCTGCTCAAATGGCTGCCCTATCAGTAGTTGACTTCTGCTTCTCATCATCCTGCCAGTCTCCTGATGATGCAGTCATTAAAAATAGATAGCTATTTCTCTACAGATTTCATTTTAGCACATCAGATCCTTATATCCAAGCACTTGCTACTACATATTTTCACTGCTTAACATCAGTCAGAGTGATATGCATATCTCCCTCCAGTCTTAAAGGCACTTTCCTACTTCTGACAGCCATTTTCTCTGCCCGCATTTCTGTAATGGTCCATAAGTGGGCTCGTTGCCTTTAGCCTTGCCCCTTCTTCAATCTATTCTTCCTGCTACAGACTATACAGAGGCATTTTCCTAAAATGTAACACTGATCAAGTCTCCAAATTGCTTAAAATTTCTCAACAACTTTCCATTTCCCTTAGAATAAAGGCAAGCTTCCTTCCTATAGCAATCAGGGCCCTTTGTGATCTGACCCCTGTATGTCTTCTCATCCTTACCCATTGCCACTCCCCTCCTCACTGTTCTGTTGCCTCCACTGAAAGTTTCTTCCAGTTCCTGGAATGACCAGTGCTCTTACCCACCTCGTTGTCTTTCCACATGCCGTCCCATCTTCCTGGAACAGCATTCTCCCCTCTCTTTTTTGGAGCTAACATTTATGTATCCTTTAGCTCCAAGATTAAGTGGCAGTTACTCTCCACAGAATCTTTCCCTGATGTCCCAACTCTGAGACAGGACCAAATTCTGTGTGTGCCCACAATACCCTAGACATCCTTGGTCATGGAGCTTTGTGAACACTGCATTGTCATTGTATATTTCACTGTCTTTCTCCTCCACTGGACTATAAGTCCCTTCAGGCAAGGAACATATTGATTTAGCTGAATTTCTAACATTGTCTCACTTCTGCCACATGCTATTGGTCAGAGCACTCTCAGGGTCCACTAGGATCCAGGAGTATAGAAGTAAATTCCCTCTCTTGACGGGGGATTGGCAGGTTCTCATCCTTGGAAAGCATTTGGAATGTTTATTGATTAGGGACCTATATAAATAGTGTGATTTATATTAATAAGAAATAGAACTAAGACCATTGTAACACTGCAATATTTAATTAGGTAAATATTTCAGACTTGCATTATCATAGATAGTGCAATTTTGGCATTCTAATAAACTTCTAGGATATTCCATTTTTGTTTAAAACTAGATAAACTAGGTGACCAACATAACAGTAAGCTTTCTTCTCTCTTTCAGACAATAACTATGAAAATAATATAATTAAACTTATTTACATGTGTCGTTTTAAAAAGAGTCTGGCCCTATTGAGTTTACTGTAGTTGATAGTAAATAAAATTTACTTTTCTCTTGAAAAGTAAGTTATTTTCATGTATGTAATAGGAAAATTCCTGATATATTTTTTAATATAGACAAATTGAGTATGATATAGTTGGAAGGGGAAAAAAAGTAAGAAGGCAAAGGGAAATTAAATACTTTGTATATTTACAAACCAGGTAATGGTTAATTATATGAGATATTAAAGCTACACCAGTTTCAGAAAAAAAATTCAAACATATGCATTTCCTCCTTTTTGTCTTTAGCCTGGTAAAAGATATATGATGAACTATATAAACACCTGCTTTCATAAATTAATGGCATTGTTCCCTTCTTTTCTTGAACATGTTTGAAGGTGGAGGTTCATTTGTGGCAAGTCCCACTTGAGTGCAGCATCTTGAAATAGCTTTTTGTTTTCAAATAGAATATATTACATATTTCAAACAGTATATGTTTATCACACATTCCTTGGGCTTGATTTATTTACAGATGGTTCGAATAAATTTTTCTGTCTGTCTAAAGCATTTGCACAGGGTGGTAATAGTTAAAAGCCAGCCCTTGTTTAACAGGAAGATGTTTTTACTCTACAGAATGTGAATTAATCCAAATACAACAATGCTGGCATCCTTTCGTGGTGAAGTGGGCTCTTCTACATCCCCTTACTGATGGTCAAAATAGTCCCTTTTGTACTAATAGTCTTACATGTCTTTAAAAAGAGAACTTTTTGTGGTATTTTAGATGTGCATGCTGACAAAGACTGTAAATTGACTTTTAAGTATGGCATTTTATTACAATTTAAATTAAACAAAGGTTTTCCTCCTATGTGTATAACACACTCCATATTGAAACAATTATCCATTTTAATCTCGTAAATAATTTCAGCTTTAGCACATTTTTCATATTTCTTCTATGCCACACACAGATTCATTAGAAACCACCCACAAATAAAAAATAACACATTATATTTTAAAAACTATGTGTGCATATCTATATATATGTATATACCCGTATATATATGCACAAATAGTGTGTGTGTGTATATATTACATTTATGTGTATGTATGTGTGTATATATATATATATATATATATATATATATATATATATATATGTGTGTGTGTGTGTGTGTGTGTGTGTATGAATACATTTGTAATAACATCATTGTTTGAAGTAAGGTTATGACCTTGAAAACGAAATGCGAGATTAAATTCTAAACTTGAGACATCAAAATGACAGTGTGAGGTGAGCCTCTGTAAATCTCCCCTAGAATTTACAGCTAGTCGAACAACTATAGCTCCACAAAGGACTCCCTGCACAGCAGACAGGCAAGACGAAGAGGCCCACTACTGAATTCACCTAAAGGTGGGCGAATCATGCGAGGGGGGGGAGGAAGGGGAGAAGTGTGGAGACAGAGCCACGCGGGCGCAGGACACAGAACTATCTCAGTGCTCTGAGCTCACTGCATCCCGGAACTATCGCAGCTGTGGGAGAGGGAAGAACTCGGACTGCTAGGGCTCCGTTTATGGCCCACAGGGCTGAGGGGACAGCATATAACACGGCTGAACCCAACGCTCACGGCAGAGACCTCAGAGAAAAGACTGAAGGAAGAAGGCTGAAAACGGTGGTTTAAGCCCTCACTGCCAAGCAGAGAACAGAAGCCTTAGGCACTGAGACTACCCGCGCCCTCCCTACCCTCCCAAAGCTCGCCCCGCCCCCACCTGCCCGGTGCTAGAAGCGGAACAGTAGCCGTGTCAGATCAAAAGAACAAAATATTTGTAGTTCTGAGAACTGTGGACCACAGACACAGATTCATAGTCCAACTAGTTCCGGCAAAGGGGAGGGAGCTGTGGAAGCAGGACTGGCTGTGGTGGTGGTCGCGGACATTGTTCTAGGCCACCTCTCACAACTCATCCTGCCCTTGGCCCCACCTATCTGGGCGGATCCCTGCAGGAGTAAACAGAACTGCTGAAACACACGGGCTCTGAATCTGGTGCAGGAAGAGCTTTGGAACTTCAAAAGCTCTCCACATACCCACACGAATACTGCACCCTGTGACCCAGGTGAACTACAAACAAGAGGAGAAGCCCATCTCTCAGGGAATCCCCCCATTGTATGAGAAGCTGGAATAGTGCAGAGAAAACAGCACTACTGTGTGAGAGAGAAACAAGGGGTGCAGTCAGAGAGAAAACAAAACATTCTACCTACAAGTACTGGAAAACAAAAGAAAGACCTCTTCCTATCAACCTGTTGCAGAAGCCACTCCTGTAGATGTCCAGGAAGAGAAATAATAATTCAGTAATTGCCACGAATAACCAAGGCAACAAGACAGCTCAGAAAGAAAGTGAAAAGTCTCCAGAAAAGGAAGTTAAAGATATGGAAATATGTGACTTAAATGACAGAGAATTCAAGATTGCAGTTCAGAAAAAACTCAACGAGATGCAAGAAAGCACAGAAAGACAGTTTAATGAACTCAGAAACGCAATCAAAGAACAACATGAGCATTTTACCAAAGAGATTGTAATTTTAAAAAAAGAACCAAATAAAATTTCTGGAGATTAAGAACTCCATAGAAGAAATTAAGAATGAAATAGCCAGCTTACGAAGTAGAGTTGACCAGATGGAGGTAAGAATCAGTGACATCGAAGATAGAAACCTGGAAATGACACTGATGGAAGAAGAAAGAGACCTGAGACTTAAAAGAAATGAAAGAACTATACAAGAACTTTCTGACTCCATCAGAAAGAGCAATATAAGAATAATGGGCATACCAGAAGGAGAAGAAAGAGAGAAGGGAACAGAGAATATATTCAAACAACTTGTCGATGAGAATTTCCCAAACATGTGGACAGAACTGGACCCTCGAATCCAAGAAGCAAATAGAACACCTAATTACCTCAATCCCAACAGGCCTTCTCCAAGGCAAATTGTATTGAAGCTGTCTAAAATCAACGACAAAGATAGAATCCTCAAGGCAGCCAGGGAAAAGAAGACGGTAACCTACAAAGGAAAGCCCATTAGATTATCATCAGATTTTTCAGCAGAAACTGTACAAGCCAGGAGGGAGTGGAATCAAATATTCAAACTATTGAAAGAGAGAAATTATGAGCCAAGAACAATATATGCAGCAAAGATATCCTTTAGATATGAAGAAGGAATAGAGACCTTTCCAGATATACAGAAGCTGAGGGAATTTTCTAATGCATGACATGCACTACAAGAAATACTAAAGGAGGCTATTCGACCACCATCAACAGGGATAATTTGTGGCAACCAAAACATAAAAAGGGGAGAGTAAAGGCCTGAACTGGAATATGGGAATGGAGAAACTAAGCATGCTGAAGAAAATGGAATACTCTAAATATCGAACTTTCTTTTACATAAACTTAAGGGTAACCACTCAAAAAAAATCCAGAACTGAAAATATATTGTAATTAAAGAAGAAACAGAGGGAAGCATCATAGAATACCATCACACAGAAATAATAGACAACAGAAAGGCAAAGAAACAATGGAGACACAGCCTTACCAGAAAACTAAAGATAGAATGACAGGAAATCCTCACATATCAACACTCACCCTAAATGTAAGTGGACTGAACTAACCAATAAAAAGGCACAGAGTAGCAAATTGGATCAAAAAACTAAACCCAACCATATGCTGTCTCCAAGAGACATCTCAGCTACAAGGACAAGCATAGACTCAAAGTGAAAGGGTAGAAATTGACACTCCAAGCAAATGGTATCCAGAGAAAATCAGGTGTAGCCATACTGATATCAGATGAAACAGACTTCAGGGTGAAAAAGGTAACGAGACAAAGATGGACATTTCATAATGGTAAAGGGGACTACACAACAAGAAGACATAACAGTCATCAATATTTATGCCCCCAATCAGGGAGTACCGAAATATACCAAGCAACTACTAACAAAACTAAAGGGAGAAATTGACCAAAACACAATTATACTAGGGGACTTGAATACATCATTGACAGCTATGGATAGATGATCCAAACAGAAAATAAATAGTGAAATAGCAGCCCTAAATAACACATTAGATTAAATGGACATAATTGACATATATAGAGCACTTCATTCTAAAACATCAGACTATACATTTTTTTCTAGTGTACGTGGAACATTCTCAAGGATAGACCATATATTGGGACATAAAATCAGCCTCAGCAAATTTAAGAAGATTGAAATCATACCAACCATATTCTCTGATCACAAGGCTTTGAAATTGGATATCAAGTGCAAAAAGAAAGCAGGAAAAAACACAAATACATGGAGATTAAACAACATACTATTAAAGAACAACCAGGTCAAAGAAGAAATTAGAGGAGAGATCAAAAGATACATAGAAACAAATGACAATGAAAATACATCCCACCAAAATTTTGGGGATGTAGCTAAAGCAGTTTTAAGAGGGAAATTTATGTCATTACAGGCCTATCTCAAGAAACAAGAAAATTCCCAAATAAATAATCTCATGTTACACCTTAAAGAACTAGAAAGAGAACAAATGAAACCCAAGGTCAGCAGAAGAAAGGAAATAACAAAAATCAGAGCAGAACTAAATGAAATAGAGAACAAAAAGACAATAAAAAAAATTAATATGACAAAGAGCTGGTTCTTTGAAAAATTAACAAAATTGACAAACCCTTGGCTAGACTCACTGATAAAAAGAGGAAGACACTAATTAACAAAATCAGAAATGAAAAGGGGAGGTTATCTCGGACACCACAGAAATACAAAGGATCATCCAAGAATACTATGAAGGACGATATGCCACCAAATTCAATAACCTAGGAGAAATGGACAAGTTCTTAAAAACAGATAGCCTTCCTAGGCTGAACCATGAAGAACTGGAAAATCTAAACAGACCGATCACCAGTAAGGAAATTGAATCAGTCATTCAAAACCTTCCCAAAAGCAAAAGTCCTGGACCAGATGGCTTCACTAGTGAATTCTACCAAACCTTCAAAGAGGATCTAATACCAATCCTGCTCAAACTCTTCCAAAAAATTGAAGAAGAAACAGTACTCCCTAACTCATTTTATGAGGCCAGCATTACCCTGATACCAAAACCTGGTAAAGACAACACAAAAAAAGAAAACTACAGACCAATATCTCTGATGAATACAGACGCAAAAATCCTAAACAAAATTCTAGCAAATCGAATACAACAATGCATTAAAAGGATTATTCATCACGACCAAGTGGGGTTCATCCCCGGGACACAAGGATGGTTCAACATCCGCAAATCCATCAATGTGATACATCACATATACAAAATAAAGGACAAAAATCATATGATTATGTCAACTGATGCAGAAAAATCATTTGACAAGATACAACATCCATTTATGATTAAAACAGTTAATAAAATAGGTATACCTATAACATAATAAAGGCCATATATGACAAACCCTCAACTAATCTCATAATTAATAGTGAAAAACTGAAGCCCTTTGCTCTACGTTCAGGAACATGACAGGGCTGTCCCCTATCATCTCTGCTTTTCAACATAGTGTTGGAAGTCCTTGCCAGAGCAATCAGGCAAGAGAAAGAAATAAAAGCCATCCAAATTGGGAATGAAGAAGTTAAATTGTCACTCTTTGCAGATGACATGATGCTATATATAGAAAACCCTAAAGACTCTACCAAAAAGCTATTAGAAACAATCAACGAATACAGTAAAATTGCTGGCTACAAAATCAACATATGAAAGTCCATTGTATTCCTATATACTAACAATGAAATCTCAGAAAAAGAAATACAAAAACAATTGCTTTTGCAATTACAGCAAAAAGAATAAAATACCTAGGAATAAACTTAACCAAGGATGTGAAAGACCTATATGCTGATAACTATAAGACATTTTTAAAAGAAATTGAAGAAGACACAAAGAAATGGAAAGACATTCCGTGCTCATGGATTGGAAGAATCAACATAGTTAAAATGGCCATATTACCCAAAGCAATATACAGATTCAATGCAATCCCCATCAAAATCCCAATGGCATTTTTTTTTTTTTAAGACTTTATTGGGGAAGGGGAAAGGACTTTATTGGGGAACAGTGTGCACTTTCAGGACTTTTCTCCAAGTCAACTTGTTGTCCTTTCAATCTTAGTTGTGGAAGGTTCTGTTCAGCTTCAAGTTGTTGTTCTTTCAGTCTTAGTTGTGGAGGGCGCAGCTCAGCTCCAGGTCCAGTTGCCATTGCTAGTTGCAGGGGGCACAGCCCACCATCCCTTGTGGAAGTCGAACCGGCAGCCTTGTGGTTGAGAGGACATACTCCAACCAACTGAGCCATCCGGGAGCTCAGCGGCAACTCAGCTCAAGGTGCCATGTTCAGTTTTAGTTGCAGGGGGCGCTGCCCACCATCCCTTGCGGGAATCAAGGAATTGAACTGGCAACCTTGTGGTTGAGAGCCCACGCTCCAACCAACAACTGAGCCATCCGGGAGGCAGCTCAGCTCAAGGTGCCGTGTTCAATCTTAGTTGCAGGGGGCAGAGCACACCATCCCTTGTGGGACTCGAGGAATTGAACTGGCAACCTTGTGGTTGGGAGCCCACTGGCCTATGTGGGAATCGAACCGGCAGCCTTTGGAGTGAGGAGCACGGAGCTCTAACCGCCTGAGCCACCGGGCTGGACCCCCAATGGCATTTTTTAAAGAAATAATAAAAAATCATCAGATTTCTTTGGAACTACACAAGACTCCAAATAGCCAAAGCAATCTTAAGAAAAAAGAACAATACTGAAGTTATCATGCTCCCTGACTTTAGCTTGTACTACAGGACTACAATAATCAAAACAGCATGGTATTGGCAGAGAAACAAACACACAGACCAATGGAATAGAATTGAGAACCCAGAAATACAACTACATACATATGGACAGATAATTTTTGACAAAGAAGCAAAAAACATACAATGGAGAAAAGACAGCCTCTTCAATAAATGGTGCTGGGAGAATTGGATAGCCACGTGCAAAAGAATGAAACTGGACTGCTATCTGTCACCATGTATCAAAATTAGTTCAAAATGGATCGAAGACTTAAGCATAAGACCTGACACAATAAACTGCATAGAAGAAAACACAGGTACTAAACTTATGGACCTTGGGTTCAAAGAGCATTTCATGAATTTGACTCCAAAGGCAAGGGAAGTAAAAGCTAAAATAAATGAATGGGACTATATGAAACTTAAAAGCTTCTGCACAGCTAAAGAAACCATCGACAAAATAAAGAGGCCACCAACTGAATGGGAGAAGATTTTTGCAAACAGTGCCTCCGATAAAGGGCTAATATCCAAATATACAAGGAACTCATGAAACTCAACAACAAAAAAACAACCCAGTTGAAAAATGGGCAGAGGACCTGAAGAGACATTTCTCCAAAGAGGACATACAAATGGCAAATAGACATATGTAAAAATGCTCAACATGAATAATCATCAGAGAAATGCAAATAAAAATCACAATGAGATATCACCTCACCCCAGTCAGAATGGCTATCATTAACAAGACAAATAGTCACAAGTGTTGGAGAGGCTGTGGAGAAAAAGGAACCCTCATACACTATTGGTGGGAATGCAGACTGTGCAGCCATTATGGAAGGCAGTGTGGAGGTTCCTCAAAAAATTATGAATAGAATTACCATATGACCCAGCAATCCCTCTCCTGGTATCTACCAAAAAAATCTGAAAACATTTATACATAAAGACACGTGTGCTCCAATGTTCATTGCAGCTTTGTTTATGGTGGCCAAGACATGGAAAAAACGAAAACGTCCTTCGGTAGATGAATGGATAAAGAAGTTGTGGTATATATACACAATGGAATACTATTCGGCAGTAAGAAAAGATGATATAGGAACATTTGTGACAACATGGATGGATCTTGAGAGTATAATGCTAAGCGAAATAAGTCAGACAGAAAAAGCAGAGAACCGTATGATTTTACTGATATGTGGTATATAAATCAAAAACAACAACAGAACAAGCCAAACAAATGAGAAACAAAAACTCATAGACAGACAATAGTTTGTTGGTTACCAGAGGGTAAGGGGGGTGGGGAGTGGGAGATGAGGGTAAGGGGGATCAAATATATGGTGATGGAAGGAGAACTGACTCTGGGTGTTGAACACACAATGGGATTTATAGATGATATAATACAGAATTGTACACCTGAAATCTATGTAATTTTACTAACAATTGTCACCCCAATAAATTTTTTTTTAAAAAGTGAAAAAAAATTCTAAACTTGATTCATATTAGTGGTGGGCACTTTGGCAAGGTCCTTAATTTTTCTGAGTTTTAATATGCTCATCTGTAAAATAATAAAAGAAGTACCTTGCTTGAAAACTTGTGAGAATCAAATGAGTTAACATTGTAAAATATATTTAGTTACAAAGTAGATGCTGAAATAATGAGTTAATTGTAATATTTTAACCATTTCTTTTTAATGCTTTTCCATTTGTGTTAATAACATGTTTATTGAAGTGTCTCAATCCATTGGGATAAAAAAGCACAAACGTTTTTCTTTGAACCTCTGCCATCACAACCCTAAAAACTTTACTATATTGAACTTTCCTTTTTCTCTTATACTAGGTCCCTTAGTTAAGTCTTGACCTGATCCTACATTGTTTTGCTTGTATGCTTTCTTTTCATTTAAGACCCAGTCTCATTCATTTTAAAACTGTAATTGTGCACGTCCAGATAACCTTTCAGATTGCACATGTATGTGGCTATGTTGGCATGGAGTAAAAAGGCGGCATGGTCTGCGTTTAACCGTTTCCCTCTTCCTCCCTCTTCCAGGTGAATTGTCCTAAGTGCTAAGGCAAGGACGAGGAAGCATAAACAGGGCAGACTGGATGAGGGTCCAGTCTTCCTTGGTTAGCGCTGACTATTGTATGTCGTTTTGCTCTATAGGATCATAGGATGGTGAGGGAAGAGGCTGGCACCCACTGCCTCCGTAGATGACGGGCGCAGTCCTGGGCAGCTTCTCTAGGCATTTGTAGTCCTTGAACAATTGAGCCACATCTTCAAGTGGACTACCAGTTGTGACATGCATCTCTCTATTAGTTTCCCAAGACATGAAAGTCACCAGATGACACTAGTCATCTTAATCTCATCTGTCATCCAACACTAGTGCTCAGGTTGTCAGGCCTGGGTGGACTCCATCCTCTTTACTTCTCAGAAGCACAGGATTTGACAAGATGTTATCATGGCCCTTCCAAATGATATTCCCATACATGTCATCTCTTTAACCTTCGGGAGCACATCACTGACTAAGCCGTCCTCCAACTATTAGTAGAAGTCGTTATATCTCTTCCCATTTTTCAGGCACTTTCCTACTTTAAGGGTTAATCTCTTGGCATTCTCCTTCCTTGGGAATAATTTCTTTCCAGAAACCTTGCTTTTCCCTAATGTCTTTCTTAGTCATCTTACATTCACTATGGGTGATGGTGTGGGATGGTAGTAAAAGGATTGCTTTGCACTAATTTGTTCTCCAGGTTGGTGGAGAGATGGTTGAAACCAGTTATTGGTAACTCTGTGAACTTAAATTGTAGGATACTGCCTTATTTTGTCCTCAGCTTTAAGCATTTTGTTGAAAGATAGATAGGTGGAATAATTGTAATAGCGATAGATTTGAAAATAGCAGATAACCTTTAGTGAAACTCCGAAGTGAGTAATTCAGAGAAATGTTGCTTTAGCTCTCATGGCCTTTTGTCATATGCTGAATGTATAATTTTTAATCCTGTGAAATTCTATCTCTATAGTCAGAATGGATGAGTATTTTTTACAATGGTTAGAGTAGCAGTGAAGGAAAGAGAAAGGAACATGTTTTACATGTTTATGGAGCAATCTGTTTGAGGACTGATAGCTTTTGTCTTTGGTAATAATAAGCTGTCAATAACATCCAATATACTGTAGGACAAATACATAAGACAAATATATAGGACAAATGTCAAAATGCATATTACTTCCCCCTTTTTAGCCGAACATAATCCAAATGATAAGACATAAGGAGACTTATAGATAGCTGGGTATATTTCTATTTAACTTGGATCAAAAGGTAACCCAATTGGGTTAAAAGTGCCTCTGGTTTTAAAGTAAATTTCTTACAACTCAGAACAAAACTTAGACATACTCTGATTTCCAGGTGTTTTTTTTTTTTCTTGAATGAATTAGATACATGAAAGCAAAGTTTCAATCATTGTGGTGTGAATTTCTTGGTTGATTTATCCTTTTGTGAGCTGAGTCCTACATGTTCATTTGTCTCCCTGCAGACGGCAGCCTGTAAGCCCCCCTCCACCTCCACGCCCGATTTCCCCACCACATACCTATGGCTACATTTCAGGACCCCTCGTCTCAGATATGGATACGGA
The DNA here is from genome assembly GCF_057876585.1 of Rhinolophus sinicus. Lineage (NCBI taxonomy): Eukaryota > Metazoa > Chordata > Mammalia > Chiroptera > Rhinolophidae > Rhinolophus > Rhinolophus sinicus. Next base: position 95,017,490 of record NC_142517.1, read on the forward strand.
CGCACCAGAAGAGGAAGAAGACGAAGCTGACATGGAAGTGGCCAAGATGCAGACGAGAAGGCTTTTGTTACGCGGGCTTGAGCAGACCCCTGCCTCCAGCGTCGGGGACCTGGAGAGCTCTGTCACCGGATCGATGATCAACGGCTGGGGCTCCGCCTCGGAGGAGGACAACATTTCCAGTGGACGCTCCAGCGTTAGTTCTTCTGACGGCTCTTTTTTCACCGATGCCGACTTTGCCCAGGCCGTTGCCGCAGCAGCAGAGTACGCGGGGCTGAAAGTGGCGCGACGTCAAATGCAGGATGCTGCTGGTAAGGTGCACGCTCTTCATTGACCTGCGAAAGAAAACGCGGTGTGTGCGTGCCAGCCCCGGTTATCTCCTGCAATCCTATGTCCTATGTGACATGCAACTCTTTTTTTTTCCCCCTTCTACATAAGGAAACCAAGGTCCAAGAATATGACATGGCTTGATTATTCCCTTTTTCTTGGCAAGAAATTTTTTTTTTAAATCTTCCTTTTTATTTTTATTTAATAAATCATATGTGATGTAAGTGAAGCTTCCTTAATATCTTCATTTTTGAGATCATAACAAATATAGATATATGTGTATAATTCCTTCAGGTATACACACTGTCATTTAAATGAGGTGTGTTATGTGTGTTTTTTAAGATGTAAAACATCATCAAAATAAAATTTATTATGGTAGTTCTCTTATCCCATTTAATTAGAAATTCTCTCGGAGAAATAGATTAATATCAAGTGAGGACACTCAGCCATTGGAGACTGGGCTATTTCTCTTTCATCCCCATTCTCTTCATGCTCTCTCAATTAGAATATCAATTTTATTGGGAAGATATAAAGATGTTTGTAATATACATATATTTCAAAGCATAAATATGTTCAATACTTAAACATTATTAATCTAATAATTCAGAGAGCAAGTTAATCTAAACGATTATATATATTTTCTATTTTGCCTTTTCATTGCCAGCAGCCTGTTTTTAATTACCATAAATCCATTCTTATGTTTCAACCCATTTTTGCTTATCTCCTACTCCCAACCCTGTTTAGAAAGTAAATAGTATGAGAAAGAAAATAATTTAAATTTAAATCATACATTTATCACATTTTTATTTCTGTAGAGTGGAATATATGCTTTCATATACATGTTATTTGTGTATTTCTGGTAGCCAAGAAATAGAAAGAATAAAATAATATGGTCAGCAAGAAAGATATACTTCTGAGAAAGAAAAGACTGTCACAAAAAATCAATAATTGCTTTTTTGTTGTTTTATTTTTTTCCTTAGTATAATAACTAGCACATTGATAGTTTTTCATGTTCTCTTCAGATCCTGCATCAGTCATTATTTTTTATCAGTGTAGAATATATTAAAAGAAAATTTAACTCATATCAAAGTTATTTCTATATGTTATTTATCAAGAATGTGTTACAGGAAAAAATGCCTGATCTCTCAACTTATTATTATAGAATGTATATTTATTTCAGCCAGGCCTATATTTTATTATATTCAACCAAATCCCCCACCCAGTAGCTGCTGAATGTACTTTTAATAAAATAAGTATGCAAATCTATCTATCTTTCCTAATAAATAACATCTAACTTTATATATAGCTTTTGTTTATCCTTATTTTTTAATCTTCTGTAAAAAAAAAAAGTGAAATTAAGCATTTCAAACTACTGCTTTCACATTGCATTAGGGTGTGTTTCAGTTCATTAAATCAACGAGACACGGAAATAACATTGAAAATTCATCTGTAAAAATAGATGAATTGAAAATTCATCTATGCCTCTGGGTCTATGAGTAGTAGATGCCCTTATACCATAGAATGAATAATGGGTTCAGTCTCAGCCCTAATTCTCTCCTTTCATGGATATGTAACTTTCATTGTAATAGTCTCCATCATAACTAAAGAGAGGTTGGTTTAATATTTTATTGTATTGTAATTTAGTAGCACTTCTGGTTTTAGTTTGGCGCATAATTATAATGAACTAAACATGCATTGGCCTTTGCCTATTAAAATATTATTTTCAGGAAAGGGTGCTGCTTATCATATGACTTGAAGTTAATATGAATGAATAATCCTATCACATTGCTTCTCACTTGGCCACATTAATGTCTATTAGTTAATATGCTTCAGTTAGCATCTTTAAATGTGTTGACTTCCGTGTCTGTGGATTCTCTTGTTTGCAGCCAAAAGACATGTTGTCTAGGTCTGTTTGAAGTTTCTTGTGGAATGACAGAAAGTTCTGGATTTGAGTCTCTGAAATTTCTAGAAACCAAAAGAGTGAAGGTCATGTGTAGGATCAAGAGCTCTCCATTGTCATTATGGATTAAATATGTAGTGCCATTGTAAAACAGTGTTTCTGTAAGACACCCAGAGAACCTGAGAACACTGAAATGCACCTTATCTGATTAGAAAATTTAGTTGTCACTGGTACCTGCGAATACTGTTTCTCTAAAACCAAATATAGGCATACTTTTGTGCTTTGCTTTATTGAGATTCGCAGATGTTGCATTTTTACAAATTGCCCTCCACCAGCAAAAAGATTACAACTCCCATTATTGTGATATTTGCTTTATTGTGCTGGTGTGGAACCAAACCGGCACTATCTCTGAGGTATGTATGTACGCCTGTAATCAAAAAACACCTCTGCCACCATCAAAAACAATAACATTGAAAATTTTCAACAATAACATTGAAAATTCATCTGTAAAAATAGATGAATTGAAAATTCATCTCTGGAGGTGTCACTTTAAGTATCTAAAACCAGCAAATTTCTATATTGTGATAGAAAAGTGGTGTAAGTAATTTTTGTCATATCTAAATTAGTAAGCTAGCTTAATTTCAGGCCACCTTAAGAGAAAATACTTGAGCACATATTAAGATATTAGGAATATGCCTTCAAAGAATAACATAAACATATATTTAAGAAAAACAGAAGATGTAATTAGTACTGTTTATTCTTAGAACATGAATTTCTTAAGGACTGGCTATTCCTCTTGAGAAAGCAACATTGAATATATTATGCAAAAATGTAATTATTATTTTTATTTAACAATAACTTTAGTGAAGTTAGTTGCAAAAATAATTGGAATGTTTTTCTTGAATAGCTATCATAAACTTTAACAGGATGAAATATTGCGGTTAAAAAAAAGAGAGAGAGCCTGAAAATGCTTCTAGAGTATTTTTCCCCACTGGATAGCTCAAGCAAAGTGACAAAAATCTTAACTATTTGCTAGTATTGCTTATGTAAACTTTTTTTAAAAATCAGGGATGTTTCTAGTTTTCGTGTTTATTTTTATTATTACTATTATAACTAAAATTTATTGATGAATTTGGCTCTGATTTTTTCCCCCCTCAGGCCGCCGACACTTTCATGCATCCCAGTGCCCTCGACCTACAAGTCCTGTTTCTACAGACAGCAACATGAGTGCTGCTGTAATGCAGAAGGCCAGACCAGCCAAGAAACAAAAACACCAGCCAGGACATCTGCGCAGAGAAGCCTACACAGATGGTAAGTCCATTGAAACGACGAAAACATCTATGAATCTCGCCTGTTTACCCTGGCTCTCCATGACTAGTGAATGTGTCCACTGACATTAGAAATTACATTAAACTTTCATTAACAGTAAGCTTCCTGTTACTTATAGGATTGATCGACTTCCATATCTTGCCGGGTCCTTGCAGTTTTCTAATAAGTTGGTTATTGAAGAAACTAAAACAATGTGTACTTTTAATATTTTTAGAAGATTATTGTATAATTTCAAACAGATAGACGTTATTGTAGCTAAAGTAATGGCATGGGATCAACCTTCATCAGATTTACTGATAAATCTTCCAGTGTCATTCTTTTTTTTTCCCCTGTGGAATTTTGCATTCAAATAGAAGACAGTAAACTCATATGAATGTTAATTCTAACTATAGTGACGTTACAAATGGTTATTGTGTGCACCAAGAGGCAAATCCAATCATCTCTCTTCATGGCTTCACATATAGTATCGACTCTCACTGAAGAGGTAAGGCTTGTATTCTCAAGGGAGCCCAGGAGAATAATGCAAACATTGTGATGTTCTCTAAAGAAAGCCTTTAATGAAAGTGCCTCACGTGGCCCAGCGTTTATTAAACCACCACCTTCTCATTTTATAAAACAACCCCAAGGCTTTGTGGGAAATTCATGTAAGATAGATTCTTTCAGAGTCACCCATCTTGTCAACTTGGCTAAATTTGCTGAAGGGGCAGAGGAAGAAGGGTGTCCCAGGCAGCATTCCCTACCTCCTGGTCCTCGCCAACTGCAATCTGATTAGGACTTTAATTACCAGTCAGCAATTTTTCAAAAAGGGCATCATTTGCCATTATCATATGAAAGCCTAATATTATAGATCCTTATCCAAGGTTACAAGCAGGGTTTTCTGAGGCACTTCTCCCTATGATTCCTGCCACTTGACAGAAAAATTTAATACAAAGCTCACAGCGTGATGAGCACAGGTAATTTTGCCATGAGTGGCTGTCCATGCTATTATCTGTACTTTATTCAGAGTATTTTCTCTCCCTAGCATCTATCTGATATTAGACTGCATTAAATACTGGCATGACACAGCGCACCTGGGCCTCCTGGCTTCTGCCCAGGACTCTTTTGTCAGTGAAACTGAGCTGTCAGAATATTATCTGATTTTGAAGGGTTATTACAGTGACTTTGTGCATGCTTGCCTCTGTAAAGGGACAAACCTAGGTGTAAATCCCCAAATTCTATTGGCAGTTTTACATTTATGGGACCCCTGTAATGGCATTTTACAATTTTTATAGCTGTTCTATTAGTTTTATTATCTAGAGGAGAGGTGGTCCTAACTGAAAATCTGGTTAAACAGCAAACCTTGATGTAAACACATCAAGGTTGAATACATAAGGGAGAAAATCTGGCCTAAAGCTTTGTGTAGCTCTTTCTGCCTCTTATTTATACTAGTTTTGAGAGGCTCCTGGCATTGAGTGATGCTTTTTAAAAATGCTTTAAATAATGCAAACATGCCAAGTTACAGAGCATAGCATCACAGTTATAAATTACACTATGCTTGAAAATTGTGATCTATATTTATTTTCCTGCATTCTGCAGTATTTATTTCAGTGTGTTTAATAATTAAATGTCAATTCTAACTAATCCCTGAATAATAACTATTAAGCTGAATGATGAAGTACCCAAATTTTTTTGTTTATTTCAAAAATAACAAACATATTTCAATAACATATTGAAATATTTGTAAAGCCAAAAAGTTAATTTGAAATATTTTTGTATTTCTAATTGTTCATTTCATAAAAGTGATTATGCAAATGTATCATAATATATGCTATAATGTAGAAGTGAATATTTATTATTTTCAAAATGACAAAGTGGAGATATGACTAAAGTTCCATTTTTTTAAATTTTATCTTTCACTTTCAGCATTTCGATAACCAATTATTTTTTAGTTATGTTTATTGTCCTGGCAAATCCTGGAATTTAACTCTGTGTGCTTTCTGATCTGGTTAAGAAAAATAAATAAATAACAAAGCTATCTGTTATTTTATACATATCACATAATGCATATTGATTAAAATAATGTAAATGCAGGTGCTTCTTAATGCACCAAATAAAAGAAATGCACATACTGACACTGAAACAAAAGTAATTTTCTTAGAAATTATTTTCTCAAATTACTACAGTGTATTTTTTCAAAAAACATTCACAGACCATTTCATGAAGAAACTTAGTGGCAGACACAATTTGTACAATTATTTAAAAAGAGAGAGAGGAGGGGGAAAGATTTTAAAGAGCTGCCTATTGTTATAATGTGAATTAAACATATTAGTAAGACAGGTAGGTTTTTTGTTTTGTTTTGTTTTTTTGGTTTCTGTTTTTTTACTTTTGCTTTTTAATAATTAAAAGTTATTAACTATGATGGATGGATTTGATTATTGTCAATAGACTTCTTATGCAAACTATTTTCAGAATATGTCAGTCTTGAGTTTGTAGCATCTTTACTTTGAAATCTTTGTTTCAATTATAAATTTCCTTTGCAGAATTTTTATAAACTATATAAAGAATGATAGAGTGGCTATGTCTGAGCTATTAAAGAGTAATTTTGATGGTTCATGTCAGTCATCTCTGTATTAGTTTTTAGAGTTGCTATAACTCAGTACCATAAACTAGTTGGCTTACACAGCAGAAATTGATGTCCTCAGAGCTCTGGAGGTTAAAAGTTCAAAATCAAGGTGTTGGCCGGGTGGGTTTCTTCTGAGGCCTCTCTCCTTAGACTGGATATGGCCGTCTTCTCCCTATGTCTTTACTTTGTCTTTCCTCAATGTATGTATGTGTTCTAATCTCTTTTTATAAGGTAACTGGTCAGGGTGGATTAGGGCCTACCCTGAGGACCTTATTCTACCTTCATTACCTCTTTAAAGACCTTAAATCCAAATACATCCTGATGTACCAGCGGTTGGGATTTCAACATATGAATTTTGCGGGGACATGTTTAGCCTATAACAGCCCTCCAACCCCTGATGGATGGCACTGTGACCACACCTTGCTCCACAGGTAAACACCAGGGAGTGCCCCATGCTATAGTCACAGTGGCAGGTAGACTCTAACTATTTATTTCATATTTGCCACTTACAAGTTTAAATCAGATGAAGAGTAGAATTAAAATATATGAATATTTATCAGTCAGCATCTTATCGAGTTAAAGTCAAGCATAAGTGCATTTCTAGGACCTTCTAATAGATTCTTCCCACCCCCTCTTTTAAACCCTTTCTGAGGCATTTGCATACTTGATTTTAAAACCAAATCTACATTATTTCTCTAGCCCTACTTTTCATAAATTATAAATTCACCACCCTCTTTGAAATGATGTTATTTTGACTTCATTTGTCATTAATTACAAGGTCTTGGAACTATAAGCAGTTCAGTAAATAGAGTGCTGGATCTCTGTAGTGAGGTAATGCCAGCAGAATTGTCTGTATGTGCATGTTCCTATGTGTTACTTTATATGCGTTATTCTGGTATTTCAGAAGTGTTGTGTAAAAAAAGCGTGATTATGTAAAGAGTCTATACATGTATATAGCAGGTCCACAATCCCATTTGTTAAGTCCAATTTGAGCTATTAGAGGTATGAATTGGGTGAAAGTACTGTTTATTGCTATGTGAATTACAGAATTATTTATACTATGATAATCCCTGCTTTGACTCAGCACTTGTTTTATAATACTTGAAAATGATTTATTTGGTCATTTATTTCTTTAAAAAAAAAATCAAACCTACCAGCATTTTCCTTCTAATTGTCAATTAGAGACACTAGCAATTATATACAGGAAGTCAGAACTCTTAAAATTATCACTGGGTTCTCTTCTCCTTTTCTACCTGTGTTATAGATCGTGCCTATATAGAAAGCATCTGGTAATAGATTTTGTTTCAAGAGTCCTATGTTCCCAAGACTTTGTATGATATTATGATAGCAGTAATCATCAGTGTTGGTGTCTTTTAATCCCAGACATTTTATGATTTGATAATAGTGGCAGTCATCAGTTTCCTGATAATCTCTATTTGCAATCCAGTTTAAGTTCATAGAAAGCAGATAGTGCAGAAATGAGCCTGCAGTCACCCACTTCTGCTTCCTGATATGACCTGAATTACACGTTTCTCCTCCTCCATTGCCAGGCACAGGCTTAGTCTGAACTTTTACAACTCTTTGGTCTTGGCTTTCTTGGCTGTAAGCCACTCAGTACAGTCTGTCTTCTAATACTCTCTTTTTGGTTATTTTTAATAATCAAGTAGCAGATGAGGGGTATTTTCATGATAGTACGGTTTTTGTGTGTGTGTGTGGTTTTTTTTTTAATCCATTAAAGTAGTAAAGGAGGAAAATCAGGCACTAGTGACAATGGCGATCTATGTTGTAAGACAAACACTTTTGATTTTGTAGAAGCTGGGGAAAATTAGTGCTGTGGGCTATACTTTGGACACCATTTTAGATAAAGTGTTGAGACTATTTTATATGAAAGTAGAACATGATTAGCCTTGAAAGCTAACAACAAAAAAATGCAAGTAAAAGTTTTACCACTTTTAATAATGGAGTCCTGAATAAAACAGCTGGTAATAAGATGGTACCTCAAGTTTTCTGCTTTCAAAGATCAATACAGTGAATCTGAATGCCTTAGTTGTAGCCGTATAATGTCAAGAGAAAATTAGTTGTAAAAAAAAATTATACCTACATAATGGACCAAAAAAAGGATTAATTCATTTAAAAATACATAAGAATGAGAAATACTAGGTTAAAACTGAAGCTTCCTGGAACTCTTAATTTGCTATTATAAAGAATTTTCAAGACATAGTTTAATAGTCAAGAGCTTATCATATGGGTATATGTAAATGATAGTAGATCATTGTCAATAATAGTAAAATATCTAGAAACAACCTAAATATTTTTCTGTAAAATTATTTATTTAGTCTGATTGACTAAGTAAATAATGATATATTCATAAAACAGAGCATTACCCAAACTTTTCAAAAAAAAAGAGTTAGAGCTGTGTGTACATATAGAGAAATGCATACAACTACACAATTAGGGGGGAAAAGTTCAATTCCATTTACGCTAATAAGAAAGGAAGGCTGGATATTTGTGCATGGTACTTTTTATCAGTGGGCAGATGGGTACAATCCCAGATGTGGCCATTTTACACAGTCCCTAACATGAATGATGCTCCCTGGAGTTATTTGACTTGGCAGCCCTGCTTTATGTAAATAAATAGTTTTTTAGAATGATCTATAAAACACTATTCAAATTGATTATCGCAGCAAATCAATATTGAGGATTTGAAATGGAGGTGGGGAGAGATGCAGGGTCATATTTTCAAGTCCTTCCAGACTTTTGAATGTTTTACCTTGTTAATTGTGTATTTTTTGTTTAAAATCTTACGATTAATTTTATAATACTAAACATTTAATAGAAGTTTTATAAATGTTTTAGTTGATATCGCATAGACCTTACTCTCTAAATGTGAAAACATTATCATTTCTAAAGTCATGACTGAAAAAAAGAAAAGTATGCTGATAATTCCCAAATCTCTGTATTTCTGGTTTGGACCTCTCTTGAAATTCCGATTTTGTGTCCAACAAATTGTTGGACATATCTATCTGAATACTTCAAAGGCTTCTCCTAGTCACTTATCTAAATTTGAACTTCGAGTATTCCTTCACAAACCATCTCTTTCTCATCCCTGTGTTCTTTATCTTCAGTGATTTTTTTTTTCATCTACATAGGCAACTAGGGCAAAAATCATAAAAGTAATCTTAGATTCTTTCCTTTTCCTCCCTTATTATAGTCTGTTGATCATTAAATAATATTGATTTTTCTTCCTTAATCTCTTTCAAAGACATCTCTTCTCCATCTGAACCAATACAGTTCTATCCCATATCATTATTTACACGAGCTATTACAACAGACTCTTGGCCTCCTGGATTTAAGTCTTTCTTTTAATCCATCCTTCATACTACAGCCAGAAAAGCCTAAAACTAGAGTCTATTCATATTCTTCTACTAACTTTACAACTATCATAAGGATATACATTTCTCTTCCCTAGAGTGTACATAGGAGTCATTTTCCCCCTCATAGGAGTTGTTTTAAAAGATAGCACCACTTAAAATAAATTTTCTAGATAGCAAATATTATACTTACTTTTATACTTAAGTATCTTTAGGTATATTTATAATATAAGAAATTGAATTATATATAGCATTCTACTTTATGTAATATATTAATGCATAACTATAAAGATAGATAGATGATAGATAGATAGATAGATAGATAGATAGATAGATAGATAGATAGATAGATAGATGAAATTAACCTATATCTATACCAGTGATTATCTGGTTTAAAAACTCTAGTTGCATATATGAAGTGGAGAGTTCCCATCAATGCATGGTAGATTATAAACATGTGATAAAATAAAATAGGATAAGGAACACTGAGCTAGAAATTAAGAATCTAAGGACATTAGTCCTGGTTCTGATCAAGTCTAACTTTGAGACTGGAAAATAACTTAAGGTCTATGTGGTTCAGTTTCCCTGTCTACAAAATGAGAAAGCATTTAGGCTAGATTAGAGATAGCAAATAGGTATCAATTATATCAAGTGCCAACCTCCATCAATTTGAAGTGGTTGCTTGAAAGAGTAAGGCTATGCATCTGGGACCAGCAACGTTATGCTGAAATCAATTAGAAAGTTGGTTGGGGGATGGAAAGTCACAGCACTTATGCCCATATTAGCTATCTCAAGACTAGATAATCTGTAAATCCCAGTTCTATGACTCAATATGTCTGTGTTAGATAACAATGAATACATTAAGATTGTCGGTCTTATTCCTCGGTTGCCTTCAATTGTTCTAGTCACAAATGACTGTGACTCCAATGATAATTCTAATATATGGTGACTTTATAAATGGCAGACTTTTACAGTATTTTAAATATTTCTTTTTAGATCTTCCACCACCTCCGGTGCCACCACCTGCTATAAAGTCACCCACTGTCCCGTCCAAGGCACAGCTGGAGGTACGACCTGTAATGGTGCCAAAACTCCCTTGCATAGAAGCAAGAACAGACAGATCATCAGATAGAAAAGGAGGCAATTACAAGGGGAGAGAAGTATTGGATGGAAGACAAGTTGCTGATATGCGAACAAATCCAGGTGAACCCAGAGAAGCACAGGAACAGCAAAATGATGGGAAAGGACGAGGAAACAAGGCAGCAAAACGAGACCTTCCACCAGCAAAGACTCATCTCATCCAAGGTACTGATTTATTCAAGCTGCAAATAAATACAGATTGAATATATATTTGCAAAGTATGCTGTTAGGTTCTCTGTAGCCATGTCAAAAGTGGTAAAATTTAGAAATGGAAGAGACAGGCATGTATGTACCCGAATAATTTTTATACAGTTCATTCTAATACATTGTCTTATACAAGACTTCCTTGGAGAGAGCCACTTGAGTTGTATGTTAAAGGAAAGCATGGTTTCAACATGTTAAACAAAGAAAAGGGAATAGCAGGTAAAGGATATAAGCAGAGAAAAAACGTGAAAGTGTGAAAATGAATGTTTGGTGAATACTTATTTCCAGTTTGGCTAGCAAATAGGATGCTTGGGGCTAGGGACATATGATAAAATTAGAAAGCTGTTTGGATCAGATTGGGAAGGCACGGAATACTATTCTAAAGAGTTTAAGATTTATGATATAAGCAGTGGTGAGCCAGCAAATAATTTTGAAGAAGAAATGACAAAATCAGATTTGTGTTTTAGAAAAATAATGGGCAACACTCTATAGTTAAGGAAGATACTAGAATCAGATAGATGAAAGAATGAGAACATGGCAAAATAATCTAGGTATAAAGTATGAAAGCACTGAATTAAAATGGTTGTGCAAATAAAGAAAACAGCCTACACAGATATTTCAGAGATAGACCCAATAGGACTTGGTGACTAATAGAATGTAGAAAAGTAAAATGAGATAATGTATTTAAAAAAAAAAAAGGTGTGTGTGTGTGTGTGTGTGTGTGTATTCAAATGTTAATTAGATGGCCCTGTATGACTAGTTGGAACATAACTGTGTTATGGGAGTCTCAATTCTTCTTGCCAACACAGTGAAGAATCAAGTCAGCAAGCTGATTAATATGCAAGCAGGGTTTATTGGTGATACATTCTAAGGGAAGAGAATGGGTCTAGCCAAGGAGAGGGAGGGGGAGGGGGAGGGGGAGGGGGAGGGGGAGGGGGAGGGGGAGGGAGAGGGAGAGGGAGAGGGAGAGGGAGAGGGAGAGGGAGAGGGAGAGGGAGAAAGAAACTGTGAGTGATAAAACTGGTATAAAAAAAGGGCAAGAGAACTCTTGTCTCAAGGACTTACAGTTTGCTGAGTCGGGTAAGCAAGTTACATATTGTTTGGAGGGAAAAGATGGTCTATGCTCTTTCACAGGAGGGTGTGACCTCCTAAGATGGGTGGAGATCTGTTGACTCAGATCCTTATCTTGCTCCAGACCACCTCTTGTCATCTCTTGTTGTAAAAACAGATAAGTGGCTGGAGGCAGTTAATCCAAGCAAGTTATGAGCTTTTTCTGTGGGCACTGTGGGCCCCCTCCCATCCCTCCTCCTTCTCCTACACTGTCTAACTTCTACCTAAAAATTGTGTTAATCAGTGTAGACCAAACAGGGAAAATGACAGGTATCTTAGGGGAAATAATTTCAGTTTTGAATGAATTAAGGTGCTGAATTAGAATAGATTGATAGTGGTTTCCAGATTAAGGGCAGTGAGAATTCCAGAGATATAAGGACTGAAACATGGTGAGCATTATATCAAATTCAGCAGTGAATTTTCTGTTTCACTGTGGGCATGAATAGATTTCATTGGGATACAGAGTGAATGGGAGTTGTATCTACCACTAACTATTGAGTCCAAATTACTTATCAAGAAGCTTGGCTGAACAGTGAGGAGAGAAATAAGGTATTGATTCATGTAAACAATAAGCATACGGGAAAGTTTTTAGCAAGAAAGAGATTGTTTTCATATTGTAGTTTGTAGAAACTGAAGTCAGGGATACATGATAAAAGATAAAACTAGAAAGGTGCTTGGACCAGATTAGGAAGGCCGAGCATACTATTCTAGAGTTTGGGGTTTATGATATAAAGAGTGGTGCACCAGCAAATCATTTTGAGGAAGAAATGACAAAACCAGATTTGTATTTTAGAAAAATACACAGAAAATGGTTGACAAAACAGGCACAGAAGACGAAGTTTACAGGAGACCAGGTGCTATGAAGTTCAAGTGCGGGAGGAGTGGTCCTCATGGACCGAAACCTCAGCGGTCAGATGAATGCATCAGGAGTGAGAGCGCTGATGGATAGAATGGAAGGAGAAAGGTGCATCCAGGAGAACTACATAGGCTGTATAAGTAGATGGCTTGTCCTTTCCAGGAAGAGAATGTTTGGGCGCAAAGGTGTGGGAGCAGTGATTTAGAGCTGGTGTTAGGGAGCTAGAGCCAAGCCTTCTTCCTTCCACTGGAGAGAGAAGTTCCATGGAAACCACATTTCCTTCAGACCCTGTGGATAATAGAGGAAACAGTTGGGGGAAGAAGACAAAACTGAATGTAGAAAAGTTGTTTTTGTATGTGTTTGGTGTCTACACCAGGGTAGAGTAGACAGGCTTTGGAGAAAGCAGCATGGAGATAGAAATTCAGGAGACGGCAGTTAACTGGAGTGGCTTGCTTTTTGAAGCTGGCAACAATGGCAGGCTTCTGAGATTCAGGCTTGGACCATGTAACTATGATATTGAAATGGAGGTTGGCCTCTTGGTATCTGAGAAGTGAGCTGGAGCTTGGCTCTGTTTTGGTCATTCTAGGAGACTGGGTTTTGTTTCTATCAATGCCTTATAACCTTCATAGTTTACACAGAAATTTCAGTCTCCTCTGTTTTCATATCAACACCAAAATCTCCTCTAGGTGTGGATACTAGTATCACTTTTTTAGAAAAGTGAAAAAAGTGAAGTCTAAAACAATCAGAGATCCCATAGTGAAGGATAGAAATAGAAGCCAAGTTTACCTCTTTTAATGATCCCAAGTGAGTTTAAAGTGGATAAGAGCTTATGAGTGGAATCCCAACCACTAATAGGAAAAAACAAGGCTTGTTATTTGCATTTTCAAAAGACAGTGCTGTCTTACTCATTGTTGCTATAAATCATCCTCATTTATTCCTGAAAAAGCCTGATGTGTTCCCATTCAGAATTATAGATATGAGTGATACATTTATACAATAAAAATGTATAATGGTGTTCATATGCACTTGTTGTGTTTCATTACACAGAGGATATTCTACCTTACTGTAGACCTACTTTTCCGACATCCAATAATCCCAGAGATCCTAGCTCTTCAAGCTCAATGTCATCAAGAGGATCAGGAAGCAGACAAAGAGAACAAGCAAATGTAGGTCGAAGAAATATTGCAGAAATGCAAGTTCTTGGAGCATATGAAAGAGGAGAAGATAATAATGAAGAATTAGAGGTATCTATATATTTTTTTCAAGTTTCTCAACATTAGGCTAGTTATTGTATAGGCCTCAAAGTTAGGAACATCCATCAGTCTACAGGAATATTTGTTTTATCATAAACTCCTAATGTCAGTGATGCCAGAAACTGTAATTCTGAAAATAGGGTGATTTTCTTGAAATACGTTCCAAAGTTTTAAATGGTAGTACTAGTTTCTTTTTAGATCTAGGGTTCATATTCATCTGCAGATATTCAGATACGAAATTTGTATGGCAAACATGTTGTTAGGAAATAAGAACTATCCATCTAAATAATTGTAATTCATGGAACTGCAGTAGGTTATAAAACCCAGTAAGGTGACAGTTCTTAGATGTGAATGAGGCTGTTCTGCCTGTGTTATCTGCCACCCTGGTGATCACTGGGGTTAATCTGGCTGATTTGGCCAACTGTCTTCCATCTTCGATCTTCTGAAAATGGGAATTTGGTCCTAGACACTGACCTTCCCAGATGAAGGAGAATGTTTCTTGAATCAAAAATATACTCCTTTGTTGGAATTATGGTTAGGGATATCAGATAGAGTTGGCAATAAATTATATAATATTTAAAATCAACTGCCTATTTTTAAGATTGAGTTTTTTTCCATTTCATAAGAAAACAAGTTGAGTACCATTCTTTTTTTTTAAAATAAATATAGTTGACCCTTCAATAGTGCTGGAATTAGGGTCATTGATTCCCATGCAGTCAAAAATCCACATATAACTTTAAATCCCCAAAAACTTAACTACTAATAGCCTACTGTTGACTAGAAGCCTTAACAATTATATAGACACATATTTTATATGTTATATGTATTATATATTGTATTCTTACAGTACAGCTAAAGAGAAGAAAATATTGTTAAGAAATTCATAAGGAAGAGAAAATACATTTACAGTATTTATTGAAAAAAATCTGTAGATCCACGCAGTTCATACACGTGTTGTGCAAGTGTCAACTGTATATTTAATCACAAGTAAATTTTATGATAGAAGGTGAAAAATTATAAGTAATTATTTCTGATGAAATTTTCTATAATGCCCAGTGTATTTGGATTTTGAGGTTTGGAACAAGAAGATTTTCCCACTGCAAAGACTGATACAGAGTTTGTTGTTCAAGGATTTTTGTTTTGTGTGTGTTCTTTTTCATTTTTGTGTTTGTTTTTTTTGTTTTGTTTTGTTTTTTGGGTGTTTTTTTTTTTGACAGAACCCTTTTGGGGGATGAATATAGATGAGTATATAAATGACTCTAATACCTGAGACCAATAAAAATAGACCTATAATGATGAGTTGGGACTAGGAGGAGTAGAGAACTCGGCTTACTACTTCTTCTTTCTCTCTTGTGCCACACTGCCCAACATAGAGACCCTGTGGAACACAGTTTGGTGCTTGTTAGAGAAAAATTGGATTTGCTATCAAAACCAGCTAATGACAAATGAATTAGTTGCCATGAGCACTTTCCAATGCATGCCAGTGAATGAATGAAGAAACACAAACATAAGAATAAAAACACATAAATAAATATAAGACAATAATCCAAGATTTCTTTTCAAATGTGACAATAACGTATCTCTTACAGGAAACTGAAAGCTGAAGACAACCAGAGAGGCTTGTGAGATCTAATGTGAAAATTGTCACTCAAGATGCCTCATGTCTGATGACACATGACGCCAGATAAAAAGTTCAGTGCAATCAGAGTGTACAAATTGTCGTTTTTATTCCTCTTATTGGAATACCATTTTTTAAAATTGTATTGAGGTTTTATTGTTGTTGTTTGATCCCTATTCCTATGAAGAACCTCCCTATTCCCCTCACTGTCGGGACAAACCATTACACCTGACTTCCAGCAAGGGAAGTAGTTGACTTCTTGCTTCAGTCATCAGCCAGCAGCAGAGAACTGAACAGTTCTTTGCATTTTGCCCGTGAGATATGGCACTGCACTGCTTATATACCAAGCCGATATATAGCAAAATATTGATCAAAGACACAAAGTTGATGAATCAACCTCATGCCAAGGGCTCTTAAGATATAATCTTTCTATAACCAACTGCTAATGCAAATTCAAACATACTTCATTTTAACATGATTTTAAAGTCAGTCTTTCATACCACCCTCTGCTGGGAGAAAAATAAAACGATACCAAATGCAGAACAACCACAATCCATTTAAGTGGGGTAGAAACATTGTAAATATATACTCTTTGCAACCCCTGGTGGTACTTTATTTTATCTTCATTTCAATCACTGAAGTATATTCTTATTGGAAACGTTCTTTTGGATAAGTAGGCATAAGCCAGTTGGATCTCTGGTTGTCTAGTCGTTGTCATAAGTAAGCCTAGCAAAAACCTTGTTCTATTTTTCAATCCAAAAGCAATTAAAAATGCGTATTACAAACAAATGGATGTTTTTAATGACCAATTCCATTGAATGAGGACATCCCAATCTTAACTGGCCTAAACTTCTTCTGGTAGTGTCAGTTCAACTTTCGGAAGTGCCACTTAAGGAAGTTTGATTTTTGTTTTTGTAATGCACTGTTTTTAATCTTTTTTTTTTTTTTTTTTTTTTTTTTTGGTTTTAAAAGCACAATCACTAAACTTTATTTGTAAACCATTGTAACTATTAACCTGTTTTGTCTTATTGAAAAAAAATGTTGAGAAACATTTTTAACCTGTTTTGTTAATGCTCTATGTTTGTATTTGGAATATTTGAATGATGACAGATGGTGAAGTAACGTGCATACTTTATTGCGGGCCATTAACCCAATGGTTCTTACTTTTCTTGGACTTAAAGAAAAAGAGGTTTAAGTTTGTTTTGGCCAATGTTGAAACTTACATTTCCTTAAAAGCTCAAATAGAGGCATTACTTGCTTTGAATTGCCAAATGATGCCCTCTGACTGTAGATTTTTACGATCCTGTTTTGTTGTTATATAAATTCAGTTGACTTTATAATTGGTGCTATTTGAAGAAAAAAAATGTACATTTATTCCTACACAGGTATCAGACCTGATCCCGCTGGAAAACAAAGCCAAACAAAACTGAACCACAAAAAAAGCTGGTGTTCACCAAAAACTAAATGTGTTCACTTAGATAATTTGAAAGTTGCATAGAAGGGATGTGCAGTACTAAGGGAACAATCCATGTGATTAATGTTGTCATTATGTTCATGTAAGAAGCCTCTTATTTTTAGCCATAATTTTGCATACTGAAAATCCAATAATCAGAAAAGTAATTTTGTCACATTATTTATTAAAAATGTTCTCAAATACATCATTCTTTCTTGTGTTTATTTCTTTGTCTTTTCATTGTGTGATAAAATTTATTCCATTTAATCACAAGTCGTGCTGTTTTCACATTTCACCACTATATTATCAGATGAATAAACATTCTGTTTTATAAACAACCAGATATTACTAGTAAGGGACAAAAGCTCATCTTACTCCACTAAAATTAAAGATGTAAGATGAATCAAAACCTGAAAATTAGTCATTTGATCAGAGAGGAAGTTTTTAATATTAAGGATGTACTAAACTATATGTGTATATCTGAATTTCAATTAACCTATTTCTGAAATAATTAGGATTCAACTACAATAAATCTGATTGATGAAATTCAGGCCACTTATGTTCTGTCAACAATAATTAATATAAATCCAAAATAAGTATCAGTAACTATCTGCTTTCTTGTTACAAATTTGTATGACATTTTAATAATGCAATACCTATCACATACCAGGTTGCACATTATTGTGCATTAAAGTCAGCATATTCAACTTTGGATGCATGAAATGGGCATCAGATCTTGAAGTTCCAAGAGCAATAAAATCTAATGAACATTTTTTTCCTGTGACATATACATTGCTAAATTTTGTGTTGATCACAATTTGAAAATCTTGGAATTTTTTGGAAAAAGATGTAATTTGTAATTTAATTTTACAAAAATTAAGTAATCAGCAGCATCTACTTTAACAGGTCCATCAGTAAAGAAGTCGGTTTCCAAGTTATTTCAAGGAAAAAATTGTCACACATGTTTAATGGCCTAATTTTTCCCTTTCCCTCGGTAAGTTGAATATAAATGAGTTAATCTTTCTCTATTTATAATATGTGATATGCATGAAAATCATGCATATCAGAGGGCCTGGATTTGAGTCCCAGTTTTGCCATGAGCTGTGTTTCCTTGGACATGTCACTTAACCTCTAAGTCTCAGGTATTTCACCTGTAAATTCAATAATACCTACCTCATGGAGCTATTGTCATGATTTAGTGCATTAATGTATGTGACATGTCCTCTGTAACCCCCCCAAACAATACAAGATATTGTATTTATGGACTGAAATCATTGGACACATATTGTGCTCACTTTTCACACATAGTTTGTTTCCAAAAATTTGCAAAAAGTTTAAAGAAAAGTCAGAATAAGTGTGGTACAAGGATGGGGGTAGTTCTGTTTCTGGTGAGTAAAATTCACTATGCATACCTAATCGTGGAATAAATTATTGGTTTGTTTTTTTTTACTTTTGAATTCTTGAGGGCTACACAATGGGTGGTGATACAGCACTTTCAGCGCATTTTACCATTCAGGTGGGCAAGCTTGTCATTTGAGGTCTCAGTAACTGGCCTTAGTGTCTATTTTGGGCTACTATTCTGCCTCCTAGCAGAAAATACCATCCTAGTTCCAGGTCAACTCAATCATATCTGACTTTCTGGGTCATTTCTGATATATAGTCTGTATTTTCTCCTCCTTTCCCTCTACAAGGTGCTATATAAATTTCAGAGGCTGTCTTCATGTGTAGAAAGTGTGGGGTGGGGGGATAGAGGGGTGGTCAGTTGGGGGACTTTTGTCATTATTGCTGTTGACCAAGTTTCTAATGGTCTCCATCTGTCAGAATACTTACTCTGCATTCTCCTCTTCCTAACTGCAATGCCCCTTATTATCCATAGACCCTCTCTGGATGTTTCTGAACTCTTCAATGTAGCCCTTGGATGTAAGGAGTGGGAATGAGAGTTTTGTATGCTCTTCTGGGCAATGCTAGGGTTCTGGAGATTTGAGTGTGGGGGCCTTTCCTCAGGACCTCACAAGTTGCCAGTATGTCTCTTAAACTGCTTTGGGCTGTGTGGGGGAAGGGATGGGCTACTTGTGCAGTTTAGAAGAAACAAGGCTTGGTTCCCAGTCCAGACCTCCTGTGCTTGAATCTTGACTCCTCAAATTATTAGCTGTATAACCATGGGAAAATTACTTGATGAATCTGTGGCTTAATTACAAAATGGCAGTACGTTGGGACTCAGTTGATGTATGTAAAGTAGACAGTAAGTGTTTAATATTTATTGGACAATATGTCCTGCCTCTCTGGTGTTAAAGTGGAAATGTTGCTTTAATTTCAGATTCCCCAAGCCCTACTTGACAAGAAGGTGAGAGGAT
Source organism: Rhinolophus sinicus (assembly GCF_057876585.1). NCBI lineage: Eukaryota > Metazoa > Chordata > Mammalia > Chiroptera > Rhinolophidae > Rhinolophus > Rhinolophus sinicus. The sequence goes on from NC_142517.1 coordinate 95,037,004, forward strand.
ACAAGAATCAGAAACTTCAGTGACACACGTTCCCTAACCTTTTAATTCTCTATTCCAGTGAGATGGAGAGGGAGGAAAAAAAGGGAGGGAGAGAAACTACTATGCATATTTCTTGCATGCCAATCTTGAGTTTGCAAGACCTCACCTTGTTTCCCCTAAAATAAGACCTAGCCGGACAATCAGTTCTAATGCATCTTTTGGAGCAAAAATAAGACCTGGTCTTATTTTACTATAATACAAGACTGGGTCTTATAATATAACATGATATATAATATAATAATATAATACCAGGTCTTATATTAATTTTTGCTCCAAAAGATGCATTAGAGCTGACTGTTGGGCTAGGTCTTATTTTCAGCAAAACATGGTAGCTCTTGCAACTGAGCCTTCTTTCCGCTACAGATTTCAAAATCTGTTTTGAATCCCAAAAGAAGTGGTGAATTGCTTTTCTGTGGTAATCATCACTTTGCATTTCTCTGATAACAATCTGATGGTAGTATATATACTAGAAAGCCCTCTCTGCTGCCTTAAGTGGGATGGGATTGCAGCAAACAACTTAAGTGCAATGTCTGTTAATATTTCAAACTATGCTCTTGTTACAGAATGATATGATTAAAGAAAACATTGAAAGTAGAGGTTAATCTTTAAAAATAGTAATATCTTTTCTCAAAGTTTAGTTTTCTCTGTTTCAAGAGAATTTAGCAGAGAGAAATTTAAATGTTGACAAAACGGGTCTCCCAACCAAGACTCGCAACCGAAAGTTTTAAGAACCTGTTTTTGGATCCTGTGGGGACAGAGCCCCAGAGAGTAGTTTACAGGCTCTCGGCCTCACGTGAAGGGGTACTGGCTCGAATGGTGAATGGTCGTCGGCTGTGGCTGATTGGCCGTCGGCTGTGGCCCGTTAGCCAATTGGCTGCTGGTATAACTGCTGCAACTACGGAGGGCCGAGGAGAGCGGAAGAGGAGAGCCGAGAGAGAGGAACAGAGGAGAGAGTGGAGGAGAGTCGTGGGTCGGTCTCTTGGCGGAAAAGCGGATGGCAGGTCGGCGTCCGGTGGGCCCAGCCTCCAGTGAGACCATAGTGGTATGGCTCCCCTACCTATGGCTCCGTGGGTGTTCCTTTTTGGCCTCACCATATCCTGCGTTCTTGTGTGGGGAGCGGGAGCAGAGACCCCGCAGGCCGCCCCGCCTGAAAGATGGCGCGGCGAGAAGGCCTCCACGCACGACAAATGGCGCAGCGAGCAGGGTCTTCCGCACGACAGATCCCTAAACTTAGTTTCTATTTTGGTGCTGATGCTTAAGTTTGTTTGTTTGTTTGTTTTCATATGTGAACATACTTCACCTGCAAAGTCCAGCGTCCTCTTCTTAAGGCCACAGTTTGTAACACACCAAAAGAGTGCCATCTCTACCCCAAACATTTTCATCAGCCTTTTCATTTTTGTTATTCTCTCATTTTTATAAAATGACAAAACATGAAATATTCAAATAATACTACAAAGACAGATACCAACACTGGCAAAACTGAACTGTTTGCTTACCACCTATGTTTCTGCTGTAAAAATCTGAGTTTAGTGGTTTAAAGACATTTCTAGCCCTTGAGCCACCCTCTTGTACTCCAGCCTGGTCCTATCTCTGCACTGTACTTCTGCTTCTAACAAACTGCTTTTCACCACTGTGAAAAAAAAGAAGGAAAGAAAGACAGTTCTACACAATTAAAAAATGTAGAATATATGGAAATGAAATGTAAGAAAACAGACGTCTTGGGCTTAGAAATAAAAAATATACTCACATTAGGAATACAAATACACAAAATTCTTTTGAATTAGTAAAATGATTTTCTAATCAAATCCTGAACCGTTTTTAGATATTTCTTTCAAAGGTTGCATGAGAAAACAAATGTTGCTTTATTTTTCAAAAAGTAGATCATCCTTTATTACTAGAATCTCTGTCATTCATAAGAACAAACTAGACTAATTAATTAGTACTTAGAGTGCTATTAAATTAGTTTAGAAAATTAAATTCTTTGTCTTTCTCTTTCCCTTATTCCCTGTTTTGAACGTTAGTGAGAGGGAAGACAGCAAACAGGTATTGACCGTAAACAAATAGCCAAATATTTCTCCAGCAAAATGTGTTTATCCAAGAAAAAGAGTTGCAGTTTGGGATATGCCTTCTAATAGTGAACCACACACATGTCCAGAGAACAAAGGAAAGGAATGTTCTTTTATAGAGGAAAGGGGGAGTTCAGAGGGGCTGTTGTAAACAGTCCATTGGAGGAAACTGGGAGTTTGAAGTGCATTGGCTTTTCATTGGCTAAGTTGTAACAGTCTTTCAATGGCTGAGTCGTTGCTGGGCAAGAAGAAAATCTTGCTGGAGTAACAGAAAAACATCTTCCTGTTTGAGATGTTAAGAATGTCTCTCCAGTGTAGAGTAATTGACAATGAGTGATAAGGTAAGAGAACTCCCCCTACAGGTTATCCCAACTCCAATTTAAATGAAGTTTCCATTTATTAGTCTTCACACAGGCATTTAAAATATATTTTCAAAGATAGTTGGCCAGAGGCACTAAGCCTGTTTCTCAAAGTGTTGTCCATGGGTATCTGTCTTATGGTTATAAATGTTAATTTCTTGTTTCTGTCATGACCTTGCTGAATCAGAACCTAGTTGCCAAAGCTTAATACTTTGCATTTTGGAAACAATCCCAGGTAATTTTATGTTAAAAAAAAAGTTGAAAATCATTATCTAACAAGTATAAATTTCATTGTAATATATCTGAAACTGGAAAGAATCTTACAGTCAGAAGTGTTTCAAGCACCTTCAGCCAGGCAACAGTCATGATGTAGTTTTCATTGCCTGTTGTTAAAAAACATGTCTCATACAAATGGAGAGTGAGCATGTGCCAATCTTCATTTGCCTCATTAAAAGGAAATCAGCAGAAAGAACATTTGAAGAACAATTGTGGAAGGAACATAAACATGATTACTAAGTTAACTTTCTATATGTCAATACAAGCATGACAGTATCTACTGAGCTAGAGAATCATAACACCTATTTTTATCTTCGGTTAAAAAAATCACTATCCTTCAGAGCTACATGAAATCTGCACCTGTATCATTTGCAATTAAACAAAAATATACTTTGATAATTTAAATCCCCCCAAAAGAATCAGATGAGGGTCAAACAGTGACTTAGTCTTGGTCTGTGTTTCCCCAGAGACAGAATCTGAGACAAAGACTCGGATGCAAACTATTTATTTTGGAGGTAATCCCAGGAAGTGGGAATGGGGATGGGAATGGGAATGGGAATGGGAATGGGAATGGGAATGGGAATGGGAGGATAAATCAATATAGGTCCTTTAAAGTAGGCACAGGTGACTCCAGAGGAGACTACTGGCTTCTCTGTAAAGTATACAGAAGGCCATCCAGAATTCTTCCAAACATGTGCCTGGAACACTGTTAGTTTGCTGCTGGTTCCCGATTGGTTGCAGGTTGTGGATGGTGCAGGAGTGGGGTAGGTGGGGGATTTATCTCCCAAGCACTAGTGAGAAGACCAATGAAAGGGGAAGACCCTGAGGCATAGCATATGGCAGATGTTTGAGATGGGAAAGTGCCAAGATGAGGTGAGTCTGAGCTCTAAGGAAACTGCCTGCCACGACAGAATCCTTAAAAACAAGTTACATGCAGGATTATTGGGAAATGTTCTATCATGGTACCAAAGTCAAGTAATCATCAATTTACCTTTTCCAAATTTAAGGTAAATTTTCTTTCACATTGTGCATGTCTGGTATTAGTCATGGGTATTCATATTACTTTCAAATATGTGAAATTCTTACCAATTATCAGTTGTTACTATGGATATTGAGTTTCACTGCTATTTAACATCTTCTGAAAATATTTACACGATCAATATTGAAATAACACAAAAGCAAAAAGGTATAGAAATGGCAATGAGACATGAATTGGATTTTTAGAATGACTACAGTTGTGCATTTTCTAGCAAAACAATAAGCTTTACAATACCTAAGAAAGGAAAGTATCCACAATAATTAAAATTGTGCTCTATAACACACACACACACACACACACACACACACACACAACAAATGAATGCAGGCAAAATTACCAAATCCCTCATAATAACATGAAAAAAATTTCAAATAAAAGTAAATATGATGTAACCCATTTATGTGTCCCATGAAACTCACTGAGACGTATTTTCTCATAGTTGCAATTGGAAGCATTTTCACAGTGGCCCATAAAAAAAACCTCATAATCAATGCATTCTTACATTTAATGAAATAGTGTAACATTTACCCAAACCCATTGTCTTAAATAAATGAGGCTTAAAATATTTACATAGATTAAGTACTTCTTATTTCATTCAGATCTTTAGTATAATCGCTGACTCCACATATTAAGACAGAAGATAGACATTGAGGTTTTAGAAATTCTTCCATTTGAGAACAACTGAACTCTTCAACTTGAAGTAAAGCACAGCTTTTGATGCTTGCTTCTTCAGTGACTTCCATAACCTGCTCAGCTTCAGGGAATAACAAAGGTAACCTGACCAGCTAGGGCTTCTGCCCCCACCCTGCTCCTTAGGGATCTCCCGCACTTTGGAGTGCCTTCCTTGAAACTTTTTAAATCTTCTGGTGCCCGAGTCTGGCCAGGGTGGGCAGTGCTGTCAGGGCCAAGTGCCAGGACCAGTGTGGGCCCAGGCCCCCTGCTTGTGAGGTCAGTACCCAGAAAACTCCAGAAGGACTACCAGCATTCAGATGAGGTCCTCCTGATGCCCTGTAGATGATGGCCATCTGGTTCCATGAGGACAGCCGATTTAGTGAATTGCCCACACTATCAGAAGCTGGCATTTTTCTTTCATAAGACTGAACGAGGTTGTGTTGCAAAAATGGTACTGATGTGACTGATTTGGGGTGACTTAAATTGTTTATATAAATAGGGGTGCTGCAGAATTAATTTTCTTGGCTGCCACAGTAGGGAAACCCTAAACATATTAAAATATCAGCCTAATAAAAACCTGAGTTTTTATATGGAATGACTAATGGTAGACTACCCATGGCTTTCACAATATGGGTGATTAAATACTATATATGCAATATTTTATCTACAGATTCTATAAAAGTTATGTGCAAATCATCTTTAAAATACCTCTTCATTTTGTGTGTAAGAGTAACTGTTTACGTGTGTTCCTGTGATTTGGGGAAGGGGGGAGTGATAGAGTATATTAAGGTAATGTTTCTTAAGTTCTGTTTGCAGATCTACAAGACAGCATTATGCAACATGTCAGTAAGGGCTTGGAAAAATGAAAAGCATTTGGAATAGCTATTGTGAGTAATACCATAGGAAGTAAATTATAAATAGTTTATGGGAAAAAATGAGACACTTACTGTGTTCTTGCTATGATTTAAACATGAATCAGATTGAATTTTTGCCAAAATTGGCTTGAAATGGCTAGGCTTAATCCCTTTTGACAGATAAGGAAACCAAGATTTTGAAAGGTGAAGAAATTTGCTGAAATATTCAATAGGGAGATATAAAAAGAGTGTAGATATGAATCGAGCTTCAAGCCTAGTGCTTTTTCCAGAAATTAAAACTACCCCTTAGGGAAGTTTTATAAAATCTAGAAACAATACCCAACTTCTTTTTAAAAATTAATTATAACTAAAATGGAAAAAAAAAGTGGCTGTGTTGGGAGTAGGGAGGATGAATGGATGCTAAAAGGGCTGTTGCCACCAAATATTTAAAAGCTCCATTATCTTTAATTAATATATAAGTCTTAAAATATTGCTTAGATTTCCAAAGACCATTTTTTAAAATAACAAAATTATAAATGATAATTTTCAAAACATAGGAGCTGTGATATATATATATATATATATATATATATATATATATATATATATATAATACACATATACGTATACAGATATATACATATGTATATAAATATATATGTGTGTGTATATATATATATCTGTTATATATATATATATATATATATATATATATATATATATATATTCCCTTTTTAACTCTCCCAATACTAAAGGACTTTAACAATTTGATTTAAAGGCAATTTAACCTTCCATGAATATGTACCTTTGTTTTATCAGAAGAACTTGAGAAGTTATTCAAGGTCATACAACATTGCTTTTTAAGTCAGAATTTTTCATTGCTTTGCCTAACCCAGCTATCCCTTTGCTCCCACTTTTGCCTCTTTATGAAAAAGAGGAATCTTTTGGATTATTAAAAAATTTTAACCTTTTTTATCTGTCTTTAAAAATGGGCTAAGACACTTATAGTAAATAATACCTTACCATTTTGAATGTTTGAATACTTTGGGGAAAAATAAATTAAAAATAACAAACTTCTTAGACTAATAATGCACCTATACATAGGATTAGCATATATTTAGATGTTAATATATTTTATCTGGATGATTTACTATCAACCATTGTTAATTAAGCCTCACATGTTTCATGTGTGCATAATTAAATAATCACTTTGAATAAACTAGATTTCTTATCCGTCTATATAACATGGTGCCAAAAATATGACTACTGGACTATCTTAAAAAAAATTAGTCATCCTGTACAGGAATCAAAAGAGTTTGATTAAGTTACTTATAAACATTAATTTGGGCTCCCTAACCTAATTTCAGTCTAGGCATTCATTCATTGGTTCAGCAGTCCACTGGGCATCTACTACTGCGTGTGAAGAACAAAGATGAATAAACTCCAGAAGTGTTCACAACGTAATGGGAGGCAGACACACACCCAACAGTGTGAATCATATAACAGAAGTATTTACACAGCGTTTAAGTCAGTTCAGGTTGCTATAACAAAAATACCCTGAACTTAGTGGCTTATGAACAACAGAAATTTATTGCTCATAGTCCTAGAGGATGGAAATTCCAAGAACAAGGTGCCTGCAGATTTGGGATCTAGTGAGAGCCCACATAGAGCTGTCTTTTTGCTATGTCTTCATATGGCAGAAGAGAAAAGGGAGGTCTCTGAGGTCTTTTTTATGAGGGCACTAATCCCATTCAAAAGGCACCATCCTTATGACCTAATCACCTTCTAAAGGACTAATACCAATACACTGGGGATTAGGTTTCAACATATAAATTGGGGGGGGGGCACACAAATATTCATACTGTAGTACAGTCAAGGAACTTGTTGAAACGCAAAAACAGGAAATGAAGAGATGTTTTGTCTGGATGATGAAGGCTGAAAAGAAAGATATCAATTTCATTTACAAAATATAAAGCATGGGTTTTCTCAAAATTGTGCTCTTAAAAATGAATATTGAATACATTTAAAAATTAAATAGATTTAGATGAGCCCAAAAAACCAATTCTTTTCTTTTTTTTAATTTATTTTTTAAATTTGTTGGGGTGACAATTGTTAGTAAAATTACATAGATTTCAGGTGTACAATTCTGTATTACATCATCTATAAATCTCATTGTGTGTTCAACACCCAGAGTCAGTTCTCCTTCCATCACCATATATTTGATCCCCCTTACCCTCATCTCCCACCCCCCATCCTCCTTATCCTGTGGTAACCACTAAACTATTGTCTGTGTCTATGAGTTTCTGTTTCTCATTTGTTTGTCTTGTTCTTTTGTTGTTTTTGGTTTATATACCACATATCAGTGAAATCACATGGTTCTCTGCTTTTTCTGTCTGACTTATTTCGCTCAGCATTACACTCTCAAGATCCATCCATGTTGTCACAAATGTTCCTATATCATCTTTTCTTACCGCCAAATAATATTCCATTGTGTATATATACCACAACTTCTTTATCCATTCATCCATCGAAGGACATTTTGGTTGTTTCCATGTCTTAGCCACCGTAAACAAAGCTGCAGTGAACATTGGAGCACACTTGTCTTTATGTATAAATGTTTTCAGATTTTTTGGGTAGATACTCAGGAGAGGGGTTGCTGGGTGATATGGTAATTCTATTCATAATTTTTTGAGGAACCTCCACACTGCCTTCCATAACGGCTGCACCAGTCTGCATTCCCACCGTGTATGAGGGTTCCTTTTTCTCCACAGACTCTCCAACACTTGTTACTATTTGTCTTGTTGATGATAGCCATTCTGACTGGGGTGAGGTGATATCTCATTGTGATTTTTATTTGCATTTCTCTGATGATTAGTGATGTTGAGCATTTTTTCATGTCTATTTGCCATTTGTATGTCCTCTTTGGAGAAATGTCTCTTCAGGTCCTCTGCCCATTTTTCAGTTGGGTTGTTTGTTTTTTTGTTGTTGAGTTGCATGAGTTCCTTGTATATTCTGGATATTAGCCCCTTATCGGAGGCACTGTTTGCAAAAATCTTCTCCCATTCAGTTGGTGGCCTCTTTATTTTGTCGATGGTTTCTTTTGCTGTGCAGAAGCTTTTAAGTTTCATATAGTCCCATTCGTTTATTTTAGCTTTTACTTCCCTTGCCTTTGGAGTCAAATTCATGAAATGCTCTTTGAACCCAAGGTCCATAAGTTTAGTACCTATGTTTTCTTCTATGCAGTTTATTGTGTCAGGTCTTCTGCTTAAGTCTTTGATCCATTTTGAATTAATTTTGGTACATGGTGACAAATAGCAGTCCAGTTTCATTCTTTTGCACGTGGTTATCCAATTCTCCCAGCACCATTTATTGAAGAGGCAGTCAAAAGACCAATTCTTAATTATGTTTGAGAAATGTGATCTGGATTATTTGTTTGTTTTTGTCCAGTTTTCATCAATCTCCAACTAAAATAATTTTAGAATCACACATATTTAAAGAATTAACCAGTAGAAATATTAAAGGATTAACTGATTAAAATATTAAGAGGATTTGGGATTAAATTGTTTTCTTTTATATTTAATTTCTCTCTTTCATATTGACAGAGTGTCAATAATGATGCTTCTGAACACAGATTACATACATAAAAGACATAAACTCCGACTCAGTGTGGCTAAGCAATGAAAAACAATTTATGGCATAATAACACTGAAAAAGTACAACAAAAGAGCTCTGAGCAGACATGCTTCAATCAGGGCTCCAACCCCATTTGTCTTTGAATCTCTTTGCTCTGTTTTGCTCCACATGTTGCTTTTTTCTCCAGCTGTTATCAAGATGGCTATAACAGACCAAGCCTCAAGCCACACATGATAATATTTAGATTCCAAGAGACAAAAGCCAGAAAACTCAATACTCTCTAAAATGCATCCCAGTGATACAACTTGTTAAACATACTCTCTCTAGGACAAATCCTGTGTCCAGAGAAACACAGTGTACTGTTTGGCTTAACCTGGATTCCTTTAGACTTATCAGGTCTTCCACTGGAGTGTGTTTATGTTACCCCTGAAGTATACAGACTGTTGAAGAGACTGGATAATGGAATTTACCCAACAATGAACAACCCACACACATTCTTACCCATACATTTAGCAAATAATCTGTGCTCTGTCTTTAGCCTTTATGCATAATTTATGTGGTGATACTTAAAAATGACTACAAATTCTATGACACTCCTCTCATCATGAGGCAAAGTCTATGACTCATCCCCCTTGAATCACAGTAACATGTTGACTGCTTCAACCAATAAAGGTTATTGACTTTTAAGGTTAGGTCATTAAAGTCCATGCAGCTTCCTCTTGGTTCTTTGAACATGTGCTCTGCAGAGCTGGCTCTTGGAATCCAATTGCTATGCTGCAAAAAGCCTAACCACCTAGAAAGGTCTTGTGTAGGTCACAAACAAGCCCAGGTTTAGTTCCTGTCATGGGAGTCTGATGTTTCCAACCCTCAGCCGTTTGAGTTACCCCCGGCCACTTACAATTACAAGGACGTTATGGAGCAGCTGTGAAGGCATCTCAAGAAAAGCCCTCCCAGCTGTACTTTGAGTTTCTGACCCACAGATTCCATGAGTATAATAAAATTGCCAGTAAGTTTGAGGTGGTTTGTTACACAGCAGTATATAACCAGAACTGCTTAAATGTCCTCTGTGAGCAGGAAATCCATAAACTTGGAAACAGAGAGAAAGAAAATCTGAAACTAAAGAAAATTGGCAGGCATTTAAGCAATAGCATATGTTTTGAGAGAGGAGGATGATGTTTTTGAAATAGGGTGATGATAAACAAAACCCTTGTACTGTATATCTAGTATCACCTTTAACGATTCTAACAGTGCATTGTTTAGCTGTAAAGAATCTGCTGCTTTAACATTCACATCAATTCACTGTTTCTCGGGTTTTAGTTTATAAACCAGAAATGTAATGGTCTTTCCCCTGTGATGGCATGTGCTAGAGGAGCGGCAGTGGTTTTTGAATGAAATTCTGAAATTCGGGCAACAAGTCTTCTGCTAATAACAAAGGCCTAAGTCATTCGCTTGGATCAAAGCAATCATCTTTGCTCTTGCTTTCTCTTCCTACTTTTAATCTTTTCTTTTACTCTTTATTTGTAACTTCACCAAGGCAAGGAAAATGAATCAAAAGAGCAATAAAAACACACTAACTTTTTTTTTGGAAATGTTTATACTATTTATTCTTTTTTAAAAGATTTTTATTGAAATGTAGTTAACATACAATATTATATTAGTTTCAGGTGTACACCATAGTTATTCAATATTTATATACCTAAAGAAGTGATCACCATGATGAGTCAAGCAACCATCTGACACTGTACCACACTATCACAATATTATTGACTATATTCCCTATGCTCTACAGTACATCTCCATGGCTTATTTGTTTTACACCTGGAAACTTGGACCTCTTATTCCACTTCACCTTTCCCCTGCTTTTTAATCTTTCAGTTACAGTTGACATTCAATATTGTTTTATAATAATTTCAGATGTATAACATATGGCTAGATGTTTATATAATTTGTATATAGACATTTATATGATTTCACTAGTCTGGTACCCACCTGGCAATATACATGGTTATCACCATATTATTGACTATACTCTCTATGCTTTATTTTACATCCCCATGATTTGTTTTTATTATAGGAAAAGTTTTCAGTCATTATTTCTTCAAATAGGTTCTCAATCCCTTGCTTTCTCTCTTCCTCTGTTATTCCTACGATGTGAGTGTTGTTACCTTTGATGTTGCCCCAGGATCTCTTAAACTATCCTCTTTTTGTTGGATTTATTTTTCTTTTTGCTGTTCCAATTGAATTTTTTCTGCTACTTTGTCTTCCAAATCACTGACTTGATTCTCCGCTTCATCTAGTCTGCTGATGATTCCATCTAGTGCATTCTTCATTCAGTTATTGTATTCTTCACTTCTAATTTTTTTATGGTTCCTATGTCCTTTTTTATGTTTGCTATCTCTCTGTTGAAATTCTCACTAAATCCTTGAGCATCCTTATCACCATTGTTTTAAACTCTGTTTCTGGAGTTTACTCCTGTTCTTCATTTGGGAAATATTTCTTCGTTTCCTCATTTTTGGCTGTCTCTCTGTTTATTTCTATGCATTAGGTAGGGCTGCTATGTCTCCCAGACTTGCGGGGTGGCTTATGTAGTAGGGGTCCTATGGGGCCCAGTGGCACAGTCTCCCCGGTCACCTGAGCTGGGTGCTGCAGGTGTGTCCCTCGTGTGGATTGGGTGTGCTCTTCTGTTATAGTTGAGCTTTGATTGCTTTTGGCATGTCAATGGGTGGTATTGACCCTCAGGCTGACTAGCTGTGGGGTTTGGCCACTTCCACAGCTTATGGACTACTGTACATGGGGTTTACCACCTGGAATGGGATTCGCACCATCATGCTGTGGTGCCTATTGAGACCTCCCTTTGTGTGTGTCAATTGTGGGGCTAATTGGGTGGTGCTGTGCTGTGGTCTGAAGCCAACCTCCAAGTATATTGTTTCTGGGTCCTCTTGGGAGGGACTCCAGTGCAGGCCCAGGCCAGCCATTGACTGTGACCGGCTGGGTAGTGCCTGGTAAGAGCTACAAAGCAATCCACAGTTGTTCACTGTTTGTGCTACACTGGAGGTGCTTGGGAGTGGCCACACTGTGAATTAAGGATAGTGGCCACCTGTATCAGGCGTGGGTAGCTCTGTCAAATGCCAGGACACTCCAGGTCAGCTCAGTTGCTTAGAGCCTGTGTTCTTAACAACAAGCTTGCTGGTTTGATTCCCACATGGGCCAGCGAGCTGCGCCGTCCATAACTAGATTGAAGACAACGACATGAGCTGAGCTGCCAGTGGCGGCTAGATGGCTCAGTTGGTTAGAGCGTGTGCTCTTAATAACAGGTCGCTGGTTCGATTCCCACATGAGATGGTGGGCTGTGCCCCCTGCAACTAAATTGAAAACAGTGACTGGACTTGGAGCTGAGCTGCATCCTCCACAACTAGATTGAAGGAGAGCGACTTGGAGCTGATGGGCCCTGGAAAAAACACACTATTACCCAATAAAAAAATAAATAACTAAAGCAGGACACTCCAAGGCTGACTGCCACCTGCCAGCTTAAGGTTCAGCTGCTGCTGATAAAACCTCCTGTAATACACACAGGTTGGGTGAGGCAGGGTCCCAGTGAGTCAGCAGGATTCCAGTGAGTCAGCAGGCAGAGTAGCAGAGCTCACCAGGCCAATCAGATTCAGATTTGACCTGTGGGGGTGGGCTCAACAGAGTAAAGATGGCACCCACCTGCCAGCTCTACAGAAGAAGGATTCCACACAGGGAAAATGGGGCCTGTCCCTCCAGTCCTCGCTTTGAAGTTACACAACTCAGTCTCTCCCCATATGTCTCCGACGCTCCCAAGTCACCATCCCTCCACGAGAGCCCAGGGTGAGGGTGAGTGCCTATGAAGGCCCTTTAAGAGGATGTCTGGGCTCCCCACAGCCTTCCTCCCCCTACCTGGAGAGTCAGAATTCCCACTGTTTTACACAGCCAGGAGTTGTGTGGGCTCCTCCTCCCGGTTCCAGTACTCTGGACTGGGGAGCCTGGTGTGGGGAGCTGGGGTCCCTTCATCCTTTATGGGGAACCTCTCTGGCTGAGGCATCTCTTTTGATTTTCAACTGCCACACCTTGGTGTGGGACCAGCCTGTTTTGTGTCTCTGCCCCGCCTACTCAACATGGCTTCTACTTTATATCCTTAGTTATAAAACTTCTGTTCAGCTAGACTTCAGACGGTTTTCCAGGTTGATTGTTCTGTACTTTAGTTGTAATTTTGGTGTGTCTGTGGGATGAGGCAAGCACAGTATTTACTCTGCAATGTTGGATCTCTATCAAAAATATACTAAATTTTAATTCCCTGTAGTAAGGGTAAAATCTTAATAGGGAAAATATAAAATTAAAAATATGTTTTCTTGCTTCTTTGTCATTTTAATGGAATTTTGCAGTTTACGCATTTTCCAGTACTTTTTAAAATACAATATTTACCACAACATTAAGTATATTAGTTTACATATGAGATAATGGAAGTTCATGGTGGTTATGTCTTGCCCAAGGTCACAAAACTAGGGTAGGGTTCAAACACAGGCAAAAGTTGCTATAGACTTGACCATAATAAACATAATACTAATCTTCTACTTTTATCCATTTATAATTTATATTTTAATATTCTTATATTAATGTTTTGTACATACAAAAAATTGAATTTTCATGGGATGATAAAATTCATTATAATGTATCAGATAGATTTACTGCTTTAACAATTTAAAAACAGACCTATTCAAATATTTTCCCCACTTAAGTTCTCAAGGATCCTATGTCCCATTGCATTTGGTTATTGAATTTCTAATCTTTCACCACCTAAAATTATCTAGGAGTTACTGAAGATTAATTAATCCAAGGCATGAAATTCCCAAGAGAAAGAACAGGGGCCTTAGACATTGTCTCCAGTCTTGGCATATGATATCAATCTCATAACTAGTACTTCACAGTTGTTTATGAGCTATCAAGTGTTACTGGTCTTCTAAGAACCTACTCAAAACATGGTACATTCTCACGTTTAGTGTCAACAAAATATGAGGTATGATCAAAAAATATGGTGAATGTTTAAATTAAAACAAATTTATTACAGTAAAAGACACATTGCCATTAATCCCCCTCTAAGTGCTCCCCCCACTTTGAACACACTTATCCCATTGTTCTTGCCACTTTCTGAAACAGTTCTGGAGTCCTCGATTGTGAGTGTCTTTGCTCTGTTACGGCTGCCTGAATATCCTAAATCGATTCAAAATGTTTACTTTTCATGGTAATTTTGACTTTGGAGAAGAGCCAGAAGTTGCATGGTGCCAAATCTGATGAATAAAGTCAATGAGGACACGCCATAATGTTTTTATTTGACAGAAATTGCCATACCAGAAGCCATGTGTGACATGGAGCGTTGTTATGATGGAGGGTAAAGACACTCACAAAAGAAGACTTCCAGAACTGCTTCAGAAAGTGGCAAGAATGATGGCATAAGTGTGTTGGAAGCAAGAGGGTGTATTTTGACGGGCATTAATGGAAATGTGTCTTTTACTGTAACACATTTTTTTTATTTAAACGTTCAATGTATCTTTTGATCACACTTTGTAGTTTTTTTTTTTTTTAGTTGAGATATAGGCATACAACATTATATTAGTTTCAGGTGTACAACATAACGATTTGATATTTATATATATTGTGAAATGATTACCACACTAAGTCTACTTAATATCTGTTACTACACACAGTCACCAGATTTTTTTTCTTGTAATGAGAACTTTTAGGATTTACTCACTTAGCGACTTATAAATATGCAATACACTATTATTAACTATAGTCACCATGTTGTACATTATATACCCATGACTTATTTTTTTACAAGTAGAAATATGTACCTTTTGACCACCTTCACCCATTTTACCCTCCCAACCCACACCCTAGCCCAATCTACCTCACCCCTCTGCCTCTGGCAACCACCATTCTGTTCTTTGCAAAGATGAGCTCATTTTTTAATTTATTTGTTGTTTTAGATTCCACATAAAAGTGAGATCATATGGCTAATACCATATGGCTAGGCAGGTGAGGGTGACATGGTCTGTGGTGCGTCTAGGTGATGTGTTGAGAACCCCATACTCAGGTCTGCAGGGAGAAAGAGGAGGATGACTGTGGAGGGGTGGTGTTAAGTGGCCAAAACTGATAGCACCAGGTATTGAGAGCACAAGCTACCATTCAGGTCCTCTGCTGGCCTGAACCTATTTTCTAATTTCAGAATGTAGTGGTATGATTGGGTTGCTGTGGCCTTGGACCTTAGCAGAAGTCCTGCTAAGCCCCAGGGGGCCAGAAGCTCACGTTGCTGTCTACCTCTAGGAACCTGCCCAAAACATGGCACATTCCCCAGTTCGGTGTGCAGAAAATTGGTCTTTCATTTTGTTTTGTTTTGACTGGGTTCCATGGAGCTTCCAGAATTAGTAACATGTTGACCTAAAAATAACTCACTCTCAATCACCTTTAGTACCTACCATTGGTGTCTATTTGTATGGCCTCTTTACTCCTCCCCCCAAAAAATCTGGTGAACTCCCACTTCTGGATATTTGCATTTGATATTCACTAAGCTTGATACACTATCCTTCTAGCTATCCCTGTGACCCACTCCCTTACTTCAAGTCTTTGTTTTCTAAATAAGAACTTCATGACCCCCAACTTAAAATTGCACCTCGTCCAGCAGGCTACATTTTTTTTTTTTTTTTCCTGCAGAGGAAAAGCAAGGGAATTATTTGATTGGCTATATCTTAAGCAGTTGCCTTATTTGAGAAAGCCTAGCGGGCTGTTTTGGATGGTTGTCCTTAGGTTTCTTAACCTTGAGTCATTTACGGGCTCAGGTTCGGTTTGCTTAGGGAGGCTACGCAGGCATTAGAGCCACCTCAGTCTAATGCCCTCACTGTTTAATTAATTTAACACTACTATATCCACAACACGTAGAACACTGCCTGTGCAGCGTATAGTAGGCATTCAAAAAGTATTTGTTGAATTAATGAGGGAAATTGTTAACAGTGATCGTTAATATTCTTCTGTAGTTACTAGGTTCTAGATAGAATGATGTTTCCTACGTATTCTTATTTAACCTTCCCAACAATCCTATGAACTTGGTACTGTTGGGCATATTTTATAAATGGAGAGAGGGATTTAGCAATATTCAAGGGGTTGTTCTAGGTTACAGCGCTAGGATGTAGCAGAAATAGAATTTAATGTAAGACCATCTGGCTACATGGCTCATGCTTTCAAATGTTACTCTACACAGATCCTTATGCATAAAATATTCTCTTCCATTTAATAAGCATAATAATACACAGGTCATGTATTTAGTAGAACTGTACTTCTTGTGAAACTCGCTTTCTCTCATCAACTTTTGAAAGTAAATTATTTTGAATTTAATCTTATTATGGGCAAAGAAGACGATGGTTGACTTCAATTATTTGTTTTTCTTTCTCTCAATATTTGAAAACAGGCCAGCCTGATATTAGTAATGTATCTTAGATAAGAAAACCCATACAGAGGGAAGGAATCACCTTTCACTGGGTGCCAACCTTCCCAAATTTCTAATTCATGTACTCTAAAAAAGCAGTTTACTAGGTTAGCTGCTAATACATTTTTGGGTGTTGAGTCTAAAACCATGGAAAATAAAATTAGATTACAAAATAATCCTCAGCGATTAAAGGTAAAGAAAGAAAGATGACTGTTACTGATATTTTCATTTTTCTTACATTATCATATTTTAAATTTCTTTCAACTGGAGCCATAATATCATAGAATAAATGGAAAAAGTGAGTGGGAGCCTATATTTCTGCAAAATAATAAATGTAGAAATTCATAATGTAACTCACTTTTAATACCTTTTTCTTTCAATTTAAATTATATCTGAAGAGAAATGTATATTTTTAAACATGAGGGTTAAGTTTTATAAACACGTTACTATTTTAGCTTCATGTATTGATACAAAATCAAGTCCTTTCACTTGTTTGTTTCTTATAAAGGCTGGCCCTGATACTTCAAAAGAAAAGTACTAAAGATTTTTTTTTTATTTAATCCTTCCTCTTCTCCTTTAACATAATTGCCAACAATTTTACTACAGAATTACAGCAGAATAATTCATCCTGCTGAAATTCAGCTCAATGGCAAATTGGCTAAAAATCAAATTAGCTTCGTTGATTAATGTTAGGAAATTGGAAAGTCTTTTCTTTCCATATAATTTTCCATAAAGCATTTAAAAATCCCAAATTTATTTTGAAAATGCGTACCATGTAAATACTAGAAACAAATACAATTTTTAAAGGAAAAGCTTTGGTTTCGGGTTTATACTTAATTTATTAAGGAGGACTCCTTCCTCCACAACCCTCTCATTTTTCATAGGTCAGATTCAGTGAATGGCAAGATTAATTGGTTGATTGCTGCATTGATTGCCAACAATAATTTCTAATGTGACTATTCTGCAAAACGTGGTGTGCTCAATACAAATGTAGATCCAAAGAAAAGATAAAACAAGTTCTGGACTCCATGTTGTAAATGCAAAGCAAATTACCATACAAAACAACATTATATGCTGCTGTGCTGAGGGCTAAATCATGTGCTAAAGACAGTTTCGGGGTATACTGGACATGTGATTAAATGCAGCTGGTTTAAAACACATTTAACCCTAACTTCTCCCTAAGTCCCCACTAAAATAAAATTTAAAAAGGTAGAAAATTATCTATCATCTCTCTCTCTCTCTCTCTCTCTCTCTCTCTCTCTCTCTCTCTCTCTCTCTCTCTCTATTTATCTATCATCTATCTATCTACCTATCTACCTATCATCTACTCTCTCCACAGGGACAAAGAATAGGAGAGAGATGAGGGCCAGTAATAGATCTCAAGCAACTACATAAAGATGGAGAGTGGACTTTGCACATGAGAGCTGACTGTTCAGATATAAGAAATATGAAGCCTATATGACCTCAGACAGAAACCAATAGGCTACAACATACTGCACAATAATATGTATGTAGAAAACTAAAACAATAATCATAATGATAAAAAGAGGAATTGTGATCATTATGAACAACAATTAAGTACAGGAAAACTATATAAAAATTGCACAAGAAAACCATGTTCTAGTATACCATATGACTCATCAATGAACAACATTATTGTAGAAATAAGGTAAATATTCATTTAAAAGTTTCATTTAAACAGAAAATGAATGGAGGAAGAGAAAGTGCATATGTTTAGGAGTGGTGAATGTTAAGAGCTAAACTCTTCATAAGGCAAAATACATATGTCTAAATTTTGAAAGGTAAAATCATATACCGGGGGTGCCAAAAAAATGTATACAAGTGGACACTTTGGTCAATGTTGCTCAAGGAGTAGTTCGCCATAATCAGAAGTATCTGGACGCAGAAGGTAACCACTTTGAGCACCTCTTGTAATTGCAGGAGTCAAATTTGATTTGTAGTCATCTTTTGTTATCAGTGTATATTAAGTATCACAATTTTAATACAGTTTTTCTTTCTTAAAATGTGTATACATTTTTTGGCACCCTCTGTATAAACATATTTAAAACATGGGCATCGATGTGAAAAGAAACAACTACAATGGGACTTTGATAGGGATGGGTGAATATAAGTAAAGTACTGTGTTTTATTGTTTGTATAGCCCTGTCACATCACCCAAATATTAGAATATTGTACATGTAATCATTTGAATAAAGAAAAGAGAGAGAAGATGTAATAAAATACTAGTCAGTATGATTATGTAAAAAAGATAATTTTTAAGTGGAGAAATAAAATCTAGTCCAGGCACTAAAATATTCTGGTTTAGGTACTATCTAGCTAAGGGAGGCAACATGGCAGGATGGAAATGTATATTTTGTGTAATCTCTGATATATAAGTTCCAATGTGGGCACTTCTCCCTAGCTGTGTCAGTGGGTTTGTTATTTGACTTCTCTGATTTTCAGTTTCCTGTTGTGTAAAATATGGAATGATAAAATATACTACATATGGTTGGAGAGTATTAATGTGATAATAGCTAAAATAACTAATCTGGTATATTGTTTGATGCTTAAAATACACGAGATACTTTAAAAAGTATTCATGGTCTGGCTGAGCCTATGGTTCAACTTTTCAGAGTGTCTTCCTGGAATTAATTTATCAAACAAATAATGTCGTCATTGCAAACAGCAATGATATTCCAAGTTATTATTTAATCAAAATTTCCATCTGTAATTCTTTACAACCACTAATCACAATATTTAATGTCTTTAGAATTTTTAAAAAATCAATTTCTCTAGACCTCAAAATACTTCCTATAGTGATAATGGTTTCCACACAGTTTTAATATTAACTTTGAGCATTGTGGATCTAAAACCAATATTTAGGAGCAGGTGTTTTATGGCAAATTTTAATGTTATCTTTATGGATTTCAGTGAAAAAAAAAAAGAGCCTTGAAAAGTATTATACTTTAAAGGGTCTCCATAAATTACTGAATATTTCAATAAACATTAGCTAGTGGATAGAAGGAACAATGGATAAGAAAGATGAAAGGAAAAAACAAATACAGTGTGTGTGAATAATTTGCGGAATTTAAGGGCAACTGGTGAAATAGAAAGGTGATCAAAGGCTTAATAGTCCCAGTAGTAAATGAAAGAACAAGAAGCCAAATGTTAATCATTACACTGGAGACTGGTAAGCAATTGGTGTTGCAAACTCAGTACTCTGCCAAGATCAACTGATTTCTCTAGAAAGCTTGTTTAATCCTGTCTGTATTCTATGGGAGATGGTGCCAAATAGATCATTTCCAGGCACCAAAATGACAGGAAAAGAAAGTGTTTTACTTACCTTAGCACTCAAAATATGTAGAACAAAGTCAGTGACCTCAGATTAAGAGGAGTTATGTGAAATGAACGTGTGCTTGTGGTTCTACATGTTTCTTCATATTCTACATTGTAATACGGAAATCCACTGTATTTGTCCCAATGAGTTCCACTGTTCTTTTCCTGCTCTTCTTTCTCTTTTGACCCTCCTTCATATACTTTTAGGTTGGATTTGGGAAATTTCCATCTTCTTCAGGATACAACAAGTCTATTGAATATTGAATATGGAAATAATAAAATAAATTCAGAGTCCATGAGATTACCGCTACTCATAGTAGCTCAAAACTTCTCTTCTGAATTATGTTTAGATTCTTTACCTTCAGTATCAAAGATTGTTATTTTGATCTGTAGATTTCAACATGTCTACATGACTGGTCTTGTTTAACTCCATGTTGAAGTAATACACCTGAGGGTCAAAATCAGCTGGAAGGCAGACACTGTGATTTTATGTGTTTTTAATCTGAAATCCAATGTCTGTCCTCCAAACAATTAACCAATGAATCACACCTAAAGCAATTTTCCCAAAGGTTTGTTTGTACTAGATCAGCCTGATATAGGCGTATGTGAGCCTGATTATCTGCCTTGTGTATGTGAGCAAGAGATCAAACATGTGATTATCTGCATTAGTGTTTATCTTTATGAAGTCTAACTTTTAACTCTGCCACCTCCTTTGCTTCAGGGTTTGATTGACACAATATTTATTTTGTTGTTGTTGTTAATTTTTTTTTTTAACTTTAATTTGGATTGTCGCCTAGGGCATAGTAAGAGTAAGAAGAGAAGATTTGCAGTTCCTTCTTTGAAAAGCAAAACCTCAACTATGTATTTCCTGCCTTGTAGGAATGCTGTGAATCCTAAGGATTCTATCCTGGAGAAGGAGAGAAAGGAAGGAGAATTTCAATGGGCTTGTGCTGTTTTACATAAGGCATGAATGTTGTGATGCTCATCTTCCCCCTGGGGTGGGAAACAGACAGTTCAGCCACTGTGGTATTTGGAAACTGGAAGAGAAGTGGGGATAAATGAGACAGTAGGAGAAAAAGAGGATCTAATGTGATATGGAATTTTAGTTATTTAGGCAATATGGGTGAAGGACAATAAGAGTAGAACTTTCTAGAGTCAGGAAATGGTATTAAGTTCTTCTGACAAGAGAGAATTGGGCTTTTTCCAGAAATGGAAAAGCCTGAGTTGCTCAAACACAAAGATTGATGGGGGAGTGGTTTCTGAAGAGACTGAGGGAAAAGACAGCACTTGAAATTAGAAGATGCATTGCATAGTTGGGGTGCCATGACAAAACACCTGAATTTTCCAAGAAGGAACAAAGGGTGTCAAGTATCAAGGAAAATTTATCAGAGTTGAGAACTGTTACCCAACTTTGTAGGCTCAGAAGCTTAATTTTGTCAATGTATTAATTAGCTACAGGGTACAGGTATTGGAATAAGGCAGCAGATGGAGGTCTAAAACCCTAAACTACAACCTACTAGTTATAGAACTGCAGAAATGTGACTAAGCTTCTCTACTTTTCAAGATTTTTTTTTTTTAGACAGTCTTTTGAGAATAGTTTTATTTTCATATCAGAATTGAGGGAATAGTACAGAGATTTTCCATCTATCTTTTGACCCCACATATGCATAGCTTCCCTCATCAACATCCCACACAGAGTGGGACAATTTGTTACAACTGATGAACCCACACTGACACATAATAATCACCCAAAGTCCAAAGTTTACATTAAGGTTCATTCTTGGTGTTGTACATACTAGGTGTTTGGATAAATATTCAATAACATGTATCCATCATTTTGGTATCACACAGAGTATTTTCACTTCCCAAAAAAACCCTCTTTTCTCCATCTGTTCATTCCTCCTCCCCAACGTCTTCCCACAACTCCTGGCAACAACTGATCTTTTTACTGTCTCCATAGTTTTGTCTTTTCCAGAATGTCATATAGAAGGAATCATAAAGTATACAGCCTTTTCCAACTGGCTTCTTTCACTTAGGCATATGCATTTCAGGCTCTTCCATGTCTTTTCATGGCTTGATAGCTCTTTTCTTTTTAGTGCTAAATAATATCCCATTGTCTAGATGTACCACAGATTATTTATTTATTCACCTACTGAAGACATCTTGTTTTTTTTCTTTCCCGAAGTATGGGCAATTATAAATAAAACTACTATCATCATCCATGTACAGGTTTTTGGGTGGACATACATTTTCAACTGCTTTGGGTGAAGACCAAGAAGTGTGATTTTTGGATTGTATCATAATAGTTGGTCTAGTAAGAAACGATCAAACTCCCAAAATGACTATACCATTTTGCATTCTCACCAACAATGAATGTGGGTTCCTATTGTTCCACATCCTCACAGCATTTGGTGTTGTCAGTGTTCCAGATTTGGCCATTCTAATAGGTGTGTTTCATTGTTTTGATTTGCATTTCCCTGGTGACATACGATGGGGAGCATCTTTTTATATGTTTATTTGCCATCTGTTCATCTTTTTTGGTGAGGTATCTTTTAAGGTCTTTGGCCCATTTTTAAAAATCAGGTTGTTTGTTTTCTTATTGTTGACTTGTAATAGTTTTTTTGTATGCTTTGAATAGTAGTCTTTTATCAGATGTGTCTTTTGCAATACATATATCCTCCCAATCTGTAGCTTGTCTTCTCATTCTCTTGACAAAGTCTTTTGCAGAGCATAAGTTTTTAGTTTTAATGAAGTCCAACTTATCAATTATTTCTTTCACGGATGGTTCTTTTGGTGTTGTATCTAAAAAGTCATCACCAAACATAAGGTCATCTAGATTTTCTACTATGTTATCTTCTAGGAGTATACTTTTTATTTCCTTTTCTTGTCTTATTGTGTGAGCTATAACTTCCAGTAGGATGTTGAAAAAGAATTGTGAGAGGAGATATACTTGCTTTGTATCTGACCTTAATGAGAGAGAGTTGAGTTTCATGCTATTAAGTATATTACCTGTAGGTTTTTTGTAGATGTTCTTAGTCAAGTTGAGGAAGTTCCACCCTATTTCTAGTTTACTGAGTGCTTTTTATTTTTTATCCTGCATGTTGGGTTTTGTCAAATGCTTTTTCTGCATCTATTAATATAATCTTTTTAAAAATTTTCTTGATGTGATGGATTATACTAATCGGTTTTTGAGTGTTGAACAAGCCTTGCCTACCTGGGTACTTCTCAGGGTTTTTTTTGTTTTGTTTTGTTTTGTTTTGTTTTGTTTTGTTTTGTTTTGTTTTTAATCTGGAAAATAAGGATAATAGTATCTACTTTATAGAGTGATAGAGGATTAAATAAATTAGCATCATAAAGTTCTGTGGCGGGGAATATCTTTTCCTTCTAACCTTCTAGATTCTCAGCTGGGCCCACCATAACAAAAGACAGATTAATAAGAGGAAAGTATACAAATTTATTTAATATAAGTTTTATATGACACAGGAGCCACCATAAGCAAATTAAGATGCAAAGAAGTGGTTAAACCTGAACATTTTTATGCTAAGTATGATGGAGTAGAAAGCTGTGAAAAAAAATATGATAGGAAAAGGGGTATGAGTTAAGTACAGTGATTCATTGCATAATGACATTTTGGTCAAATTGCCTATAGTATTCAGTATAGTATACAGTTATGGCATACAGTACAAACGTGCTGTACAAGTTTGTAGCCTAGAATCTATAGGGGAAGAGGATTTTCACCCCAAAATATGTCTATTTGGCATTAGGATTGTTTTAGCCTTGTTAACTTTAAGAAATAACAAATATGGGAGAAGCTCTGTAAATCAAGTATATGTTACCCTTTAAACAGACATTTACATTGTAAGGGTGTCTTCCTAGCTGTACCAGGAAAAGGGGGGTGACCTTATCATTAGAAACTCTTATCAGTGAAGAAGTGGACTGAAATCTGCATAACAACCTTACCATTACTTACTATGCTTTTCCTGATAACCTCTCTGACTCTCTCAACCTCCGACATCGTTTTCCTTCAGTTAAAGATGGTTTTTAAGGTGGTGGCTTCAACCATTTTGGTGAATTAATCAATTTTCCTGTATCTCTCCCATGTATACAGAAAGCACACATGTTATTAAACTTTTTTTTCTCCTGTTAATCTGTCTTTTATTATAGGGATGCCTCAGCCAAGAACCCAGAAGCGTAGGGGTAAAATTAGTTTTCCTCCCCTACAGAGCAATAGACTATATTGTATAGCCTAGATGTGTTGAACACTGTACCACCTAAATTTGTGTAAGTGCACTCTATGATGTTCGCACAATGATTGAATTGCCTAAGAATACATTTCTCAGAACATAGCCCTGTCTTTAAGTGGCGCATGACTATATAGTAAACAAGGAGAAACTTTGAATAGGGCCTGTTTATTCAGATTCCTCTGATGTTCCTCAGTCTTTGCAGGTAAGGATGTTCCTTTCCTCTCACTATAAGTGTTACAGAAGAGACCTATAACCCTAATACCTTAGGCATAAGGAGGATAAAAATCACTCAGGAGGGAAATGAGACAGCATAGGAACTTGGGCCTGAGGCCAAAGGAATGCTGGATGGCCAGGAGGAATGCTGTATAAGCTGACCACACGGATGTCACCACTCCCAACACAAAAATGTAGAAGTTGCTGATTATTACCTCCCTTCAAACCATTTATTTCCATATAGATGTCAAACCACTGTTCCACATGTGCAGTTGATCAAGGTTTAACCACTATACAACCTTCCTGGGTGGTGATAATTAGCAGTCTGGCATCTTGCCACCCCAGGATAGGTGCAAACACAGTTACCAG
Organism: Rhinolophus sinicus; assembly: GCF_057876585.1. Taxonomy (NCBI): domain Eukaryota; kingdom Metazoa; phylum Chordata; class Mammalia; order Chiroptera; family Rhinolophidae; genus Rhinolophus; species Rhinolophus sinicus. The sequence continues at coordinate 95,061,602 of NC_142517.1, forward strand.
GCAATATAGCCAGTAAAGAAAACCTGCCTTTTCCCCAAAACTCACCACTTTCCAAAAGCTTGCCTTTTCACACAAACTTGCTTGTCCCCAGCTTATAAAAGCAGCCAAGCAGAGCCAGCCCCCGGAGTCAGTTTGGAGGACTATGCTCTCCTCTGGACTGCCTCCCTTGTACTCAAGCATAAGCTTAGTAAAATCTCTCTGGAAGTTTTTCTGGGATTTCTTCCAACTTTCTGTCTTGGGGAGCCCAAGAACCCCAATACCAGTAACATAAGTAAGGTTCATCTCTCATGAGGTCTTTATGATCTGCTTCAGGGGGAGGTCAGAAAGTCCTTTCTGCACCTGTTTTTCAAATTTCTTCATCTTGAAATATTCAGTATTCCAAGATGCCCTATTTTGGCATATGTCCTGAACCCCAGCAGTCCCTAGGCTTAACACATCCAAAGAACCCTGTAAATGGCAGTTTTTATTCTTAAAGGCAGATTCACAATAATTAATCTCCTAAGAGATGGATCTATAAATCAGAATAAAAATTTGTTAACATATCATGGGAAATAGTAAACTCTTTGGCCTATTATTCTTTCCCATTAAGAAAATCACATGGCACTTGTAATGAGAAGGTTGCTTGGGAAAACATACTAAATAAAAACTAAGAGTGTCAGTTCTCAGTCAAATTCAAATGTCCATATGGCGGTAGTGGAAACATTAATTTTCAGGCAATGGACGTCTGCGTAGGGTCACTGTGCCCTGGGCAATGCTTGAGGTGGTTATGCCAATTCTCTCACTTTTTTCTTTACTTACCAACTGAAGGTAGAGACCTTCTTTTCCTAAGAAATATTCATGAATTCAATTAGACTGCTTAAGACTGAAGCCATTTTGCCTCTTTGGGGTTATTCTGCATCTCTCTGCTCAGGTGATTTGAATTGCTTTTAAAGTTTAATTCTCCCAGGATAACCTGTTTCCAGGTTCTTGTTCACACCCTTCTTTTTACTTGCTCTAAATACTTCCAGGCACTCTAAAATGTCAATCTTTAAGCCATTGAAATTGTAATCAAATTGACTACGTTCCTTAACTGCCCTTCCTCTATCTAATTCCCCAGTATTCTACAGAATGTTTAAATCCTTAGTTATTCTTTTAAGTGTCATTAACTACAGCCAAGTTCTAATAATCCAATTTTATCCTCCACCCCTTCCCAGTAAGAAATCTGGGCTCCACAAGATCTGGGAACACACAATAGTACCTTATTATTAAGATTGTCACCCCCTTCATCACTGCTCCTGGCTTTTCCTCACCACTATTAACCACTTAATCTTTTCTTTCTTAGACTCTTAGCCACTTATTTTATGTCAATCATTTTCAATGCTTATTCACTTATTGTTCTGTGCTATTATCTTATTACCTATTTTTACCTACCATTTTATCCAAAAAAAAAAAGAAGGTTTAGTTTTGGTTTCTGTTCCATTTCCCACAAAGCTGAATACAAGAGTAATACACACTTGTTAGGTACTCAATAAATACTTACTAGTGAATTAATTCTTTCAGAGGCTGGAATATGGTTTAATTCCTAGAAAACACTCTTACTTCTGCTGTTACAGAAATATCTATTTTAAGTTATTTAAAATAAATTTCCTAAGATAAAAGCAGATTACCATATTGTTGACATAGGAAACGTCCAAACCTGTAGAGAACTTTAATGAATTTATTAGAGCCAAACTGATGACAATTGCTGTTGCTGAGAAACAAAATCTCAACAGGTTAAGAAAATGATCCAGAGAATGACAGTTTTGTGGCTTATTTTAGGCATTAGAATCAAAGGAGGAGACATACGGAGGGTTACATGAAATCCATTTGTGGTAGATTAGGGGCATAACAGAAAGCAAAGCAGGAAATCTCTGGGATTAGATAAAGAGTAAAATGGAAAGACACACTTCTTTTACATTGGTGGGTGCAGGGTAGTTAATAATTAACATTTACAACACATAGAGATGGTATTGGAACAACAAGATAACAATGGGGGTTCTGTGGTCTCATGCTCTGGTGCAGTGGGGTGTGCTCTGAGGGGTCTGGGAAAGGGATTACTCTGACATTCCAATGGTATGTTATCTTAGATGCTAAAATACAATAGACAGGTTCACTTAAGGTAAAGATTGACCTTTGTCAAGGAAGCTACAAGCCAAGGATGTGACTACTGACCCTGACCCTCTTTTAGTTCGAAATTTTTACAATCAGGGCATCCTATGTGGTTACTTTTGGTCTCTGAGGTTTTAGGGCCGTCCATGCTAGCCTTCCCTGAGCTCATCAGGTTTAGCATGTGGCCTGTTTTTCATCTACATTATTGATAAGCAATTTGAGAAATATTTTAGTCTCAAGAAGCTGGGTTTTTTAAGGGAAATATTTGTTTTTCCACGTTGTAGAATAACTTTCTGAAAATTAAAAATAAAATAAATTTTAAGGATGAGTTATTGAGAAGATTGCTCTTCAACTTACGGATGAAAAAAGAAGTTCTATGGAAAGTAACCTTACAGGGTGATCTGATTGTAAATTCCTAACTGGGCAGGTCATGGTAGGTAGTTATGCCCCAGGCATAGGACTTCTTCACTAAAAGGTTTATCTTTGCCTTAAACAAGCCCTGTCCATTTGGTTAACACCTTTGAAATGCTCCCTTCCATACCCCTCCTTCTAATACCTGACCACCCTTTCACCCCTCAAGAGAGCCACAGGATCACTTCCAGGAGAGCACATAGTCTTAACTATCCTGTAATGGGATCCCCACTTTGCTATCTCCCACCTTCATGTCGTCTTCCTTATATTCCCTCCTTAATCTTAAATGCAGAAAAAGAAACTTCAAACTGTTATTCTCTGAAGCATTTGTTTCAGTCTGTTGCGATCTTGCTTCCAGGTGTACCCTCTCTTTGACGCAAATACATTTTTATAAAAATTTTCTACAGATTTGGACGTTCTTATGTTGACAAACTCTAACTCATTTTGGCCTAAAATGCTTTGAGGAGAGACAAAATCAAGTGAGTTTTGGGAGAGCCCTACTGTGCAGAGAGGACAGCAAGGTCAGGATATTCAGTTTGGATTAGGGGGGCTCTGGGGAGGTTGTGTATACCTGGGCTATAGAGAAGTCTGAGAATCAGCATTTTAAATGTTTCCAAGGTGATTCTAATGAGAAATAGGATGAGAATCCCTCTTGGTAAAAGAAAGAAAAATGAAAAATGTGTTTAACATAGGCATGGTTTAGTTCCAGTGTGATGGTCACAACTAAAGCCAGCTGCTTGGCCAGTCAGCTGTAGAGTGCGCTGTGTTCTTCCCGCTAAAGGAGGAGCGTCTGACCCTTCTTTAACAAAGCTTATGAGCTCCAGGATATCCGCCCAGAAAAACTTATCCTAGGCGTTCTTTTTAATAAAAGATGATAAACTTAGGGTTCGATGTTGAGATGACAGTCTGGGACTTAAGATTTACATCAGGAAATCCAATTTAATGGGGGATGTTTGCCTACCATGTTTTTATGTGGAGTAGAGATATGTATTGCATTACTAGAAAAAAGTACCCCTAGTTTACACTGAAAATATTTTTATGTGAAGAAATTGTAATTTGAAGGGGGAAAATTATGAGCACCACAACATACCATATGGTCCCCTGGAGCAGTTAGTTGCATTGGTCGGTTTCATTATTGGTATTCTGGCTTGTTTGACCTTTGTTTTTTGTTTTTTTTCTAAGTATAATCTTTATGTTTTATTCACTTTCTATTTACATTCACACATTCTTACAATTACCTGTAAATTTTCTAGCTTTCGTCCTCATTTTTTTTGACTTATGAAATAACAGTATTTAGCATTTGTATTTTTTTCTGTTTGGATATAATTTAAATATATTAAACTCACCAATTTTAAATGTAC